>NC_057871.1:13085218-13440218 GCF_019740435.1 Gambusia affinis | reverse complement strand
CTGCTGTGGAAAATCTATAAAATTATTTCTTGAAAATCTGCTAAAACCTGCATTTGTAATAATATTTATATTTAAAATCATTAGTTAGCAATTAAATGACAACATTAAGTGTCAATGTATTCATTTTTCATCAGCTCTTGAACTTCTCGTAACAATAATTTTAGGAACTTTTAGCTTACTTAGCTCATATTATCATTTTATATCCAGGTGTTAATCCAGAGCCGGCCCAAGGCATATGCAGCTGCTTACAACAAATGAAAAAAAGTAAAAACCAATGTTAAATATCTGCAACAGAGTTGTGAGTTGCAGTTAAAATAATAGGAATTAATAAAATATATTTTTTTGCTACTGTGTGAAATATTTATTGAAAACACGTTGTCGTCACAAATGTAGTTTAATAGATTTAATACATTTTACTACCCAGCAATTGCAGAGGTGGGTACCAAAAATTGCAAGGAAGAGCAGCACGTCAACATATTTTTACTGAAGTAAATGTAAAAAGTAGCATCAAAGAAAGTACTCAAGAAAAGTACCAAGTATTTGGTAAAAAGGCTGAGTAACTGCTGTTTAATATTTTAACTTTGCATCATAAACAGAATCAAGAGAATATGTGGATGCTTTTGGAATTTTAAGGGCAAGAATGAAAATAATTTATATGATTAACGTAATTACAAAATTTCCAAATCAATTTATTTAAGTATAAAACTTATGAGAGTTTAACATAAACTGCAGATGTTGTCTGGTGAATTCTTTGTGAAAACAAGCGCATTCTTCAGCCAGTGAAGGTACTCACATTGGGCACAGTCGCGATACTTCATAATAAAATTACTGAAGTAAAAGTAAAGCGTTCAGTATGGTAAAAACAAATCCCATTAAAGTGCAATCTTTTCTAAAAAAAAAAAAAACAAAAAAAACTGCAAATGTAATTCTAACAAATTACTACCCAACTTAGGCACAATGTTTCATATCAACCTTGAATTTCTGGGTTCTCGCAGGTACGTATAAAAAGGGGCTCTTATTTTGAAATCCAACCGGATCTGAAGGGTCTTATTCCGTATTTCTTGACAAAGGTCCGGGCAGTGGGAGGCTGTCAGTCGCAGTCTCCGCTCTGCCCGCATCATTTTCAGTAATGTGACAGCGCAGCCGGAGCTGTGTCCCGGTCCGGATCCCGTCCGCGTCTCACTCTCTGACATCCGCTCAGGATGGATCAGAGGAGTGCTGAACCCGACTTCCAACCCTCTTCTACTCCAGTCACGTTGTACGGAGAATTTACCCAGACCAGTAACCGGAGAGGCAGGTGGGCTGTAAACCTGACCGAGAAGGACCTCGTCGTCCAGAGGCTCGCGTCGGCACCTGTCGGCCGGAACAAAGTGGTGCTGAGTCTAAGGGACTGCGTCGGTTGCCGGGCTTACCGGGAGGATGACAAGGCGGACACATCGGCGTACTTTGCAGCCTACTTTTACCCACCGAGGAAGCGCCGCTGGATGACTTCTGCTCCGTCGCGGCAGCGCGTGGAGCAGTGCTTTCGGCTAGCGGCGCTCCAGGACCCGCACGCGAACCTGGAGGAGGCAGAGAAGTGGGCTCGCGCCGTTCGAGAACGCTCTGCCCGGCAACAGCGCCTTAGAGACGGTGAGCAACCGTTAGAGACGAGTCGGGAACTTAAACAACTGCCTTTAGGTTAAACTTTCTCGATGACTAAAATCATCACATTGATAGCACCTAAGAGCCACGTTTCTTTTTCGTTTTTCTTTCTTTTTTTTAAAGAAAAATTTCGTTTCTTCTCCCTTTTCTATCTACACCAATAATGAGCTAAACACACAAGGTCCGGGCGGCCCAAACCTTTTTGGGGCCCTAAGCAGATTTTAATTGGTGACCCCCCCATACACCAACATGTCAAAACCAGATGCATTCCTAGGCTACAATATGTGTGTAAGATAACATTTAATTTCCCTTTGGGATCAATAAAATAATTTTGAATTTGAATTTAATTTGAATTGAACTACAATTGATAGTGTCATTTGGTGATATTATGGCTATTGATTTTAACCTTATGGGAGTAGCAAATAAGCAAAAATGCTCTGATTAATGTGCATGCTGAAATGCAGAGTGGTATTTAGGTGTGGTATATTAATTTAGCTATTTGAAAGTACCATCTGCAGGCAGACATTGATTTTACAGAAAACAAGGTAGAAAGTTTAATATGTTTTGTTTTTAAAATTTGGAAGACATGTGTAAAATGTGCACAACATGCAATCTGTCATTGCAAAATAAAATCAAATGATGCCCCCTCTTGGCC
This sequence comes from Gambusia affinis, assembly GCF_019740435.1. Taxonomy (NCBI): domain Eukaryota; kingdom Metazoa; phylum Chordata; class Actinopteri; order Cyprinodontiformes; family Poeciliidae; genus Gambusia; species Gambusia affinis. The sequence goes on along the minus strand of NC_057871.1, from coordinate 13,437,922 downwards.
CTAAGCAGCCTCTTAACTCGCTCTGCCTTGGACCATCTTTGGCTTGCAAACTGTGGTTTTTATAGGTTATATATTTAAAAGCTGCTCTCTATAAATATCTGACATATAAACCTTTGTGTATTATATAAATACCTGAAGAGCTGTCTGAAAAGCTAATAGTAAAGACTCAAGAAACAGATGTGTGACATACTGTGAGGAGTAATTTGAGGAGTTGTAAAATTTATTTTTCACATATTAATAAATTTTTATCATTCTGTTCAGAGTGCTTCTTGAATTTGTGGGTATGCAAACTGTTGTAATTGATTAAATCACCTGATTTTTGGAAGTATGGAATGCGTAAACGTACAGATTTCTTGAAGATGAAAAATAATTTTCATGTGTTGACCTAAATGTCCACTGTTACAACTGACTAAAACTCCTGAAATGATTTTCTGTGTTTCAGTTTTTGGTGTGCTCCCTCAAAATTACTAGTTGCCCTCATCTCACAAACTTTGTAGAGACACCCCTGCCTGAGTCGATTACAGATAGTCACAAATGAACAATCACCTCCAGTGAGACAACTCATTATATGTTAAGTTTCTTATCGTACTTTGTGCAGTGAACTATTTGCTCAGTGAGAAGTCATGAAAACCTGTGTAATTGTGCTCAATGAGCCTTTTTGCCTCATCATCTCTTTACTCTGTATAAATAAACTGAAGTACTCATCCTCTTTATCTGTAAAAGACAAACATGACTGTTTTCCTACTTCAGTCGTGTGAGTCCCTGAGCCAGGACCATGTCTAATGTTTTCTTCACAAGTGGTTGATCTCCTGGCATACAGTAACACAGTGTGATTCAAGCTCAAACACAAGCAGCAGAAATAATAAAATTAGGTTAAAATCATCACTCTGTTAATATCTATTGGGAACCTAGACGGTTTTTAAGATTTGCTTATGCCTTACACTGCTTTACTATAGTTAGTAAACCAAAACCAACATTGTACAAAGCAGTTTATCATACAAGGCATCTCAGAAACATGTATTATGTTCAGGTAACAGAACCAGGTGTGACAGGTCTATTGTTTGCGCCCTATGGGCTGAACTTCCTGCAGAAAAGTGATCCTATTATGTTTCCTCCACTCTGTCCTACTCCACCACACAGACAGCACTCTCTGACTCACTTAGCTTTTCTCCCATGAACAGGTTTTTGTTTTTAGCAAAACTAAACATGCTGCTGTTCTTTGCTGTCTGTCATTGTTTACTGTGAAACATATTGTGATTTGACTGTACCAGTTACGCGCCATGGGACACAGAATGTAAGACAATAGCTGCTCCTGGCATGCCTTTCCCATCACTGCTTTAATTCAAGTGGAAGGAGGGTTTGTTTTTTTGTATTTGTTGCTACCTTTGAATTATTTATTTTGTTGAAGCCTAAAGAATTTTGTTTTTGCTCAGAAATTTAACTTGTAATAATTTCAAAGAAGCACAATAGCTGTCAGTTGAGTTTGGGGTGGGCGATAAGGACTTAAAGTTTTATCACAATATTTTGTGGTTCTATTGTAATAACAATAAGAATTATTTATTCTTTCTTTTTTAGGCAACAGTATGCCTGTGACGTCATCATAGCCCCACATATACAAACACATATACTGCTGCTCTTGAGAAACATGCTCATTTATAACACCAGTCACATGAAGAAGTGTGATTTGTATCACTAAATTGCACACAATAGCTGGATTTAATCCTATTTTCTAATTTATTTATATTTATTGATACTCTCATTGAACAAACTCTAGAGAAAATAGTAAAAAGTTGGTTTTCTTTAAAACACCATCAATTGGAATTTACTGACAACGATAAATCAAAATTTATCACGATAAATGATTAACAGTGTGATAAATGCCCACCCCTATGCCAGAGTGTAAAAATGCATTGAATGAGGAGAAAAACTTACCAGGTTATTTTTTTTTAAATAACTCCACGGTCCTTGTCAATGACTATGAATTAACATTTAAGACATCAGTAAAAAAAAAAAAAATGCATAACGAGCAGAAAAAAACATGACCAGGCAAAATTTTAAAAAGGGCTGAAAATATGGTATATCATATACTTGATATATCTGGTATATCAAGTCTGAAGACTGGCTGGTGTTGAATATGAGGTAAAAATTAGCAAACTTTTGTTTGGTGGATGAGTCAATAATTCAGTAAGCAAACAAACAATGTGTTTTTATACTGCTATTATTTATACACTTATATCGATTCATGGTATTAGTTGTGATTGCTAGGATAAATCTACACAAAAAAAGCAAAAGTGCTGAGCAGAAACATGGACTAGATGTATTTTTCTCCACAAGACTACATGACATTGTGTAAAATGTCTTTTTCAAGGTTGCTGTTGTTAATATCCAACCTCATTCATGCCGTAGGAGCCTTTGGTATCTGAGGAATGTTTTAATCGAAAGTGGACCTTTTCAATCAAGTTGTTCCACCAGCGGCCTTGGGAGCCACCGTTAATCATGCTAATCTGGGATGTCTGCATTCGAACCATTAGTCTAAATGAGGTCTGGCCTTTTTGTCAGTGACGTCTGCCGTCCTCCCAGAATTATTCAGAGAGCATCTCTGTTTTCCTCAGACAGGTAACTACACGCTGGAGCTGTAATTCAAACCCCACATCTAAGATTCAAAACTACCTGAAAGAGAGAAGCGTGTTTTCCAAAAGCTTGTTATCCACGACTAACCAACTGTGTCTTTTGATCTTTCCTGAGCTGTTTGCTCTGCTTGGATATGAAGGAGAAAAACAGAAAGGTCTCTGGTGTGTTTCACCTGCTCACAACGAGCAGATCTGCATCAACTGTTGCTAATATATCGGTTTGAGTATCAATACTATTTTGCATTATATTGATCTCTCATAAAACAGATGTTAAAGCCCTGACCCGTAAAGCCACCTGCTCTCCTTTTTTCCTTCTTTTTGCACTTTACAGAAGGATTAAAGAACATTTTTTAAAATTTTTTTCCAAAACAAACTGTTATGATGATGATGTTTATTGCTCTTTGTCTGACCCTGCTTTAATCAGTGAATGATGGCCTCCTTCGTATAGAGGAAGTGGAGAATAGTGCAGCATGTAATTAGCAGCTGGTGGTTGCCTTTGTGGTTTGTCTGCTCTGTGTTAAAGTAGTAACACAGCCGTACACGTGATGTAACTCATGCATTACCAGGTCATGTTACACGTCAGGAAGCTGATGTCTTATTCCACCTGATTTCATTCCTGCATTCTTGTTTCTGAGTGAAAGCTTAACTGCGCTGCATTTTTTAAGAGCATTGATCTGAAGGTTGCCCATAAAAAGATGAAATGCCTCTGGGATGTCATTAGCATAACTCAGGGAGTAGCAGCAGGCGTGGAGAAGTATTGATCAAAATAGCCCCATAAAGGCTTTAGCCTTCTGTGTATTTCAGTATAGCAGTAAGAATCAGTTGATTTCAGGTTAAAATGGTCATGACTGGTCAGTCGCAAAGCAACTTTATGGAGAATCTCTAATGGTAAAGAAGCACCAATCTTTATTGGCTGAAAACAATTTATGGCTTCCTTTTGAGAATAATAGTATTTTTTTCCAGAAGTATTGTAAGACATGAATAGGTCTGTCGCGTGATAAACAATAAATCAATTCATCGCATGATACATTAAAACTATCGACCTCATTTTAATTATTCCAGCCTTTCTCTCTTTCTGTTGATGACACTGAATGAAAAAAGGCTCAACTCCGCTGCTCTCCACTGACCCTCTCTTCATCATTTCCTTAGTGTAATGCCCAGCGCACACTACACCATCTTAGAGCTGTCAGCCGATTGTCGGCCCATTTTCAAAACCTGACACTTTAGCTGACAGAAATCCTAGGTATAACGGTTCAATCGGGTTCAATGTGCCGTGTGATGTCCAACATTGGGCACCAAATAATGGCTACAAGTCTAGCTAACTAATTTTAGAGCATTAATCAATGCTTTACTACAATCTACCTGCAATGCATGTGGTTCTAGTGTCAGTTCTGACTGAATGAAAATCATTATAACCTATTTATGTCATGTTAACGAAGAACAGCTGAAAAGTTACCGGGTTCATCACCTGCATAGCGATTTCGCTTCAACTCCTCCCCTCGTCATTTCTATATTCTTTGCACAAAATTTTTCATAAATATTAATGTTGTTTCCACAAATCATCTCCAATGTCTGCTGGACTTCGGGTTGCCTTGTCAGCTGTTTGGGATTCCCCTCTGTAATTTCCCCTCAGAAAGCAAGAGGCGAATCCACGCTTTCTGATTGGCTGCCTGTCACATTCAACAGGCTGCGTTAATGATCCCAGTCGGGGAAAACCCCTGATTTAGATCGGAGTGGCCATGAAGATCTACTGTAACACACCACACACTACAGGATGATTGGTTACGAAATCACAAATGACAATCTTAGAACGCTGGCCGTTCTAAGATTGTCACTTGGGGACAATCAGGGCAAAAAATCGTGTAGTGTGAACTATTGCATCAGGTAGTCGATTCCAGTCAGTTCCAGTGTTAAATGTTCTTTTGAAAATAAAGTGTATCTATCTTTGGCAGGAAATCGTATTCATTATTATGTAATTTCCATTAATTCAGTGTAAAAAGGTCTTCAAACAATATTATCGTTTATCGCAATAATTTTTTAGACAATTAATCGCTCACCAAAATTTGTTATTGTGACAGGCCTAGACATGAATGAGAAAACGTGTTTCAGATGTTAATGATGGTTTTAGTGTTGAACTTAAGAGAAAATAAGAAAAATTTAAGATTATTCCCAATAATAACACAAAAAAGGTTCAAATTTTTTTTGATGCTGCAATATTGGGTTCATGTGTCTGAGTAAGGAGAAGATTTTAACAATATTTCAGGGAAAACTAAGAGTGCAGTTATTTTGGTTTTCACAAAAATGCTTCATGGATTACAAACTGTGTTTTAAAGAATATGCAATCACTGTTAAATATTTCAATATAACTTTTGACTTTTTCTTGTTTTGTCTTATTCTAAGATGCTTGAAGTTCTGAAAAATAAAAGTAAGTTGTTTGGGTAAATGTCCTAATGTTTACCCAAACAATGTCCATATTTTGTTTTCCCTTCATCCTTTTTGATAGAATTTCCTACTTTTACATGCAGATTTCTCCCAGAAATTCCCAACAAACAAACTTGTCATAATTACCACTGTTTTCCCCATATATCTGTTCATTAAAGTATTCTTTTAACTGAAACACAACTACATTATAAAATAATGTGGTTGTTTGGAAACCACGGTAACACAGCAATTATGAGGTTATGCAGGATAAGTGGTCCAGGACGTCCTCTGGAGGACTGGTGTTGCTGCTTTTCCCATCCAAACACAGGCCTCTGGAGGACAGACAGCACTATTAATACTTTACCTCTGGCTGAGATGGAAATCACATGAAAGCAGTTTTATAATAACCTCTTTAAGGAAAATATATTACTAATTTCAGATTGGAAATATGAAGACGTACATTCTGATTTGCTTCATAGATTTATTTTCAAACAGAGAAAAAAAACAGAGGCATATGCGATACAATTTTGCAGGTAACAAAACTTTCTTATACATTTTGATGTTTTCTATTTTTTAGGCTTTTAATTTTCTCAAATACATCAAGTTTAAAGTCTAGTGATATCTGACTAGTCTAGAAATATCCTTCCACAGAATGGAAATGAATCACGGCTGAAATGGAAAATCAGCTGCGTGTTGAAGGTGTGTATGTTGATGGATGACAAAATGGAACAACATCAATCAATCAAGTTCATTTGTAAAGCACATTTCAGCACCAAGGCAGTTTAAAGTGGTTTACATCAAAGTACACACACACACACACCCACGCACACACGCACGCACGCACACACCCACACACACAATTGTCAAGTCAACAAAAAGAAACGAAAAAGAATACTCTTCACATTAGTTATTTTGTGCAATTTATCATTGAAGATTGCATATAAAACAGTGGAATTGCCCACTATGAAAATCTAAAAGAAACAAAACTGCAGTAAAGCTTGCTTTAGGAAAGGCAGCGATAGATAGAAAGTGGAGAGAAATTTCCAACTTGTAGAGTTAATGCTTCCTTCAGATCATGGCAGCGAGCTCTTGAGTTTTTTAAGCTGATTGCGCATGAACTTCGGGTGTGTGTGTGTGTGTGTGTGTTTGGTGGTGATAAGTGGGAGTTATCTTGTATCCACACCAAAAATAAATTGCTCATCCTGACATCATGTTTTTAAACACACCCATTTCAAGAACCGTCCAATTACCAATAATCACACTCTCTGATTCTCAGAAACAAAATGCACAGCTCAGTCCTGCTGGGCTCAGGCCCGGTTGTTTGTGTTATTGAAGGGAAAAAACCAGCTGATTCCAGTGGCTCTATCAGTGTTTTCTATATGGTATTAAAAGCATGTGTTTGTGCACCCAGGCTGCACCAACAGCAGCTGATGTTTCCTTGAATTATCAGCAGTTCCTGAAACATTTGAAAGCTGAATGGGTATGATAGCACTTTGCACTAATCTGATGAATAAATAACTTTAAAACAGACTAAACCAATAAGTATCTTTGTATTTGAGCTAATATGTCTATTTATTCAATAATTAAGAAGCAGACAAACCTTTTGAATTGGAAGTGTTGCTTATTTTGTCTGTTGCAATGTGATCAGTTGCAGTTAATTATTTACAAATGCAGCAATTAATCAAGTCCCATAACTAATTATAAAGCAGTGAGGAAGTTCAAATGAGTCAGAGGTTGTCGGCGTTTACAGTGGACCTCAGATGATTCACAGTTTAGTAGTGAAGTGAAACTCAGTGTTACACAATAAAGCGCAGACATCTCAGTTTTGTTCTGGATAACTTTTTGCTCATCATCCATCCCGTTAATTGGCATATTTCCTAACAAGTGTAAGTGAATCATCTATGGACGTAAAATAAAAACCAGAGACTTACATACAGCAAGTCAGACACTTTTTACAATTAAATTAGACCAAACTTCTCTTGTTTTAGGTCCGTTAGAATTACCTAATTTTTTTTCTGCTTGCTAAATACAATAGTAGTTTGGTGACATTGGCTCAAAGGTTTCAGATAGTTATGATTTGTCTCAGAACAGTGGCAGCTCATATATTTTTCTGTCTAGTTATGTCTAAACTTGTTGAGCAGTGTGTTTGGTACAAGTGGAAATTAGATCCTGGTTAGGCAAAAGCCGAAGTAACACAAATAAAATTGAGCTGTCGACCACAAACACAGCCTGAGGAAATATTTGAAATCCAATAAAGAGCTGACACAGGATTTGAACAATGTGTCATTGTTCACTTGGTCCAGAAAGCAAATTAGCTAACCACTCTGTCAATCACCAGATATGACAATTTATACCTGCAATTCTTTTTTATATTTTGTATTTAATATTTATTTAGTTTTTCTTTATAACTAGATGTTAGTAACACCTAAATTGAATGTTTTTTTTTTCTCTTAATTGGTTTGTTGTGGTTAGAAACATTAGTTTATTTGGAACATTTTTATTTTTGGATAATTTATAGATCTGATCACAAAGTTTCCCTGAAAATGAAGTACTAAAAAGGTTTTCTGAATATGTTTTGACTAAAATTAATCCTTTTAGCATTTATGTTTTCCTTCAGAAAAATGAAAAACGGAAAGAAGCTATTCTGGAAATTACAAAAAATGCAGAAAATGTCCTAAGAAAACTAAAAAGATGTGAAAAAATAATTTAAACAACTAAAGAATAAAAATGTTAATTTACCATTTTAACAACCTTTTTGTATGATTTAAAATAACAATATAATATTAAATTAGCATGTTCGTAAGTTCGTGTCTTCTGTTTTTCATCTTTCTGCGGTTCAACACTTAAAGTACACACTATGAACATAAATCCAACATGTTACACTCAGCTTTTATGTCCAATCTATTTTCCAATCCTTCCTTTGTCTCTCAAAGCACACATCTTTGTTCATAAGTAAACTCTGGCTCTTACAGAAACAATGTGTATCATTTTTAAACTCACGTCTCGTAAGTTCTCTTTATTCCTTAATATAGATCTACAGATGCCAAACCACAGCGTCCTCCTCCTTCCACACCCTTTGTGGTTCCAACTCAGCAGAAATCTGCTTGAGGAGCTTTCCCTTCCTGATGTAAACAGAGCACAAAATACAGGCTTTCTATATCCTATTCTAAAATTATTAAAATATTCATGCTTGCAGTGACTGCTTGCATTTCTCAGTGATACTATATATGCTTGAGTATATTTATAGCAAGAGGACTTTGTTTTGCTTCAGTAATTATTTAGGTATAAACGAGTATAAAGACTGATAAGGGTAAGAGTGTTTGGTAATACATGATAATCCACTAATCCCTTAAATGTGGAAACTGGATTCTGTCCCATCTGGAGTGTATCTGAGCTTAGCTTAGCTTTCACAGCTGGGCATGGGGCAGAAACTTTACCGACATTATCTACGATGTTTAACTATTTAACACACTGCCTCCGTGGCAGAAGTGATGCTTCAGCATTTGGTTGTTAATGAAGACGAGGCATCCTGTTGATGCATTAGTTTGAGCTACAAACTGGCAGCTGTAGCTTGCTGGTTTTGAATCTAGCAGTAGTGAGAGCAGAAAGCTTTCTGAGGCGTGTTCAGTGTTTTCTGCTTCTAAAAATCAGCCATTTGTTAATGGGTTACACTGTGTGTCTTCAACAAGCAGCCTCAGTGTGTTGCCCCTTATAAAAAGTTTTTATTGGATCTTATTTGACTACCAGTGATAATCTATGCCATGTCTCCAGTGGCTTATGGTTCTTCCACAGCTCATTTATCAGGTGGATTCTGTCAAGGCTGTCAAATTCTTGCCTTAAATCTTCACTTTCTGACAGGCCTGATGTTACGATCAAATCATCCTAAACACCTACATATGGAGCAAAATGCATCCCTGCTCCATTTTTTCTCTCCTTACATCTGCTACGAAGCTAAACCTCGACAGAGTGTGACAGCTCCATCTAAATTGCTAAATTGTTCTGGCAAGATTGGAGCAAGGTGACCCCAGCTCAGCAGGTTGACGTCTTGGCAAGTTTTAAAATGACTTTTATCAGGTTTTGATCATCATTTTCGGACACACACTTCAGTTTGCCTCACTGTTGGTAAAGATAGAGACGTGAGTAGAGCTGACAGATGTGTTTATCATATGTACTTACTGGGAACCAGATGTCTAGATACACCGAATGAAAAGACAGATGCACAATTTTTTCTCAATTTCTGAATTTAACCCAAAACTTCTCCTGTTTTAGTTTAGTTAGAAATACCAAAATTATCTGTATTTACTAAATGCCAGAAAATCTAGTGAGAAAATTTTTAGAGAACTTTTCGCAACTTTCTTCAAATTCAAAAGTTCGCATTTGATCAGTATGATGAAAGATTTCAACGATATCCATCCATATATCTCTGAAAAGCACAAGCACTAGAAAGACAGCAAGTGGTTTCTGGGTGGTAAGTCAACAACAAAACACCTGTCTTTTCCAGCAGCCATTGTCAGCACATACAGTGATAAACTGTATTCTGCTTGAATTCTGCTTGGGTTGCTAGGTAACAGGGCTGGGCTAGGCTACGGTTGCAAGGTGATGACACAGTGCCCATGGAATCTGATTCAACGATTGGGAGGTTTTTGAAATGGCTCATTTTCCAGACACCAAAAAATATGAACTTATTGATAAAAAAACAGATGGGTGGGTTTTTTAAGTGCTTGTGTTGTTTTTAAAAGCAGTTGAGATACAAAGGGAAGTATAAAAAAATTGCCATAATAAATCCCTTTTAATAACTCTATCAAAGTTTTTTTGTTTCTTGTAATTCTACATTTTCCTGCTAGTAATACTGTGTTTCTATTCTGCTTATATTATGACCATATTCCAATATTATGGTAGCTTTCTTCTGAGAATAGAAACAAAGAAATCTCTTAGTTCTTAGTAATCCGTCATAAAAAAAAGTATCCTTACGTTGGATATATATATTAAAAAAAGGAGGAGGACTTGACATTTCCTAACAGAGACTTTCCCCTCACAGAATGGCGCTTTCCCACAAAACCTAAAAAGTCATGTATTCTCAGCACCCAGAAACCTGGTACGGGGTTCCCTTTCATTTAGGTTGTTATTTTCTGTTGCATGTACTTCAGCGGTGACTTTCCGTCAAGATCTGGGACAGTTCCCATGCCGTCGCCTGGAAGGCAGCAGATTGTAATCACAGATCAAGTAAACATTCTTGAGATGCTGCTTTCCTGCTGTTTTTTGTCATTTTATGTTTTTCTGCTATAGTTTGTAAGGACAGCAATTCACTTCTTCTGAATCTGTTAGCCTCTTCATCCAAGACACGCAATGACTCTTATTTTGAAGGCGTTTTTAAAAACTTTTTTTGAAGTTTTTAACCACAAAATTAGTAGATATACATCAGTTGACATTACCATCCACACCCAGCCCTAACAAAACACACCACACCATTATCTGCTGTCATGACAGCCTGCCCACCAAAATATAACTTTTACTTGGTTTATAAGGCTGTATTGGGTAGAGGTTTTAAATAAGTTTCCGGTCCAATCCTTAATTAGAAATATGTTTTGCCCTGCCCGGCTCCCATGATGCCAGTGCAGCACAGATGTTGAAGGAGGAAAACCCCGAGTTTGGAAACGAGCTGACTGGAATGTTCTGCAAAGGGAAGGGCTGGCACACAGGAAGTGACAAGACAGTTTAGTCAAACAGGGCTGTTGTGTACATGATTACACACACACCACTCCACACAAAGGTCAGGGCGTTCTCCACCAGCTGCCATGCCAGCTGATTCACGAGGGCATCTCTGTGCGTTTCCCAGAGGAGTCCAGTCAGGATTTTTAAAGGGGATATATTATGAAAAATGCAAATTTTTTGTACTTTCATTTGGGTTTCTGCTGCTTTTTAAAAAAGACAAAGCGCTTATTAAAACCACCCACCTGGTTTTTAGTGATGATTTATTGTTTTCTGATGTAAGGAAAATGAACCGTTTCAAAAACCTTCTGAATGTAACGTCACAAATTAGCAGGCCCTGCCCATTACCTAGCAATGCCAGGGAAGCTCAGCCTGTTACCTAGCAACCACAGCAAAGCCCAGCCTGTCACCTAGCAACACAGTTGAAACTCCAGCATGTTTTTACTCACATGTTAAGTAAAAAAATCTCAGTGGGACTAGTATTTCTTTATTAATATTAAGAAATTATTCACTTAAAACAAGCTCTTATATTATAGTTAGTTTTGACTTATTTCAATTGTACTAAGATAATTGTACTAGAAACTACAAAACACAGAAAAACAAATTTATTCTTGCAAAACAATTTAACTTTGTAATTTGACACCTTGAAATCATAAAAATACCAATGGGAACATGCAGTTATGAGAAAGGTTTGATTGTTCTAATGCCAGTAAAAATATTTATACTGACTATCGAGGGTTATTTAATACTCGCCTTATTTAATATATACAGATTTGTGTATTTGTCAAATTACAGGATTATCCTGTGAGAGATTACCTCCTCATTTTCTCATTTTTTGTCTGAAACCTTCCAATATTTCCGATCTTGATGAGAAAACTCAGGGAGAGTTGGGCATATTTTGAAGATGGAAAAGAACCATTACCTTTATCCTATTTTTAAAAAAGTATTTAGTTTGACTGATCAAACTAATTATGGTTTTACATTTTTTACTAGTTAACATAAATTCAGATTCATACTGCAGTTGCAGTTGTGCAGTTTTTAATGCAATTTTTAAATATCCAAACTTTTTCTATGTTTGCAGATGGAAATGCCCTGACATGAAAACAATGTAAAAAATGTTTTATGTATTTTTTAGATGAGATATTTTGATGAAACCTTATCTGTCCTCTCCTAAATGCAACATATAACCTGCAGAGGTCGATACATTAGACTGCATTTCTTCTACATGAATCCTGTAAATAGTTTCCTTATCCACTATAAGAAATGCAAACATGATTGTGTCTTAGTGTTGACTCATTTTTGTTTCACCTGTTTCTCTGCATTCCTGAGCTGCAACCTGCAGCACAGTGGATTCATGGAAACGGGTTTGTAAGTGGAGCTGCTGTGCCTCCACTGTGTCTCACTTATCAGCTGTCAGACTTCTTATGACGGCTTTTCAGCAGAGTGCAGAACAAAGAAAGATCTCTGTCCGTGAGGAATACCACTGCAAGTTTTTGTTTCGCTCACTGACATAACACTTACTGCATGATTGAGTCGGGTGCGTGTGCGTGTGCGTGCGTGTACATTTTTCTCCTTATCTCTGAATGCACTACAATACAGTTTCAAAAGATTGCAGAAAAATACAGTATTAAAGGAGTGAAAGACGAGTCTCAGTTTTATAAAAGGTTGATTTTTGGATTCTTATCGGATTTCACTTGGACTTTTCAACAACCTTCGCTGCACCATCACATTATTTTTTCATTTGTTTTCATGTTTCATAACTTTCATACACTTTATGCGTTTTAATTTATTTTATTTTCAATTCAATTCAGTACATTTATATTATATATTTATATTCACAACAAATGTCATTTCAAAGCAATTTGCCAAAAGTTCAGTCAATCATACGTACATTTGAATTATAATCACATCAATTCTCACATTAAATCACGTAAAACTTTGGTCAATTGCAGTTAAATCTGTTTTTGTAATGTCAGAAAATCTTCCTTAGAAGTTGTTTAGGATTTAGGTTGGTCATGCAGCACACATAGCTCTGGAAATAATTAAGAGACCACTTAAAATAGCCAGTTTCTCCTATATTACTCTTTATAGGTTTATGTTTGTGTAAAATTAACAGTTTTATTCTATGAACTACTGACAACATGTCTCTGAAATTCCAAGCAAAAATTTAGTATTTATTAGCAGAAAATGAGAAATGGGCAAAATAACAAAAAAGATGCAGTGCTTTCAGACCTCAAATAATGCAAAGAAACAAGTTGATATTCATTTAGAAACAACAATACTAATGTTTTAACTCAGGAAAAGTTCAGAAATCAATATTTGGTGCAACAACCAGGAGGTTTTCAATGCGGTTCAGTTTAGTGGGCTCTTCATTTTCTCCAGAGCTGTATATGGATGGATCATTGGTTTTACACTCAGTTGCATCAGTAAAAGAATAAAACACCTGTTTGCGACATGAAGTGATAATGTAATCAACTGGTGCAGAGGAAATGCATCAACACCAGATTATTAGTGAGCCAACAGTTCCCATTATCACCATGATGTGCTGAGTAGTCAGAGCTGCAGTCTGTTCAGTGAAGCTTACAGCACAGAATAAGTGTTTCTGTTGCAGAGGACATCAATTACTGCTTCTTCTGGTTCCTCTGGGTGCAGACTGTACATTCAGGCTGTACTGCAGTGGTTCGTTCTTGGTGTAAAATTTGTTAAATGAGTCCTTTAGCAACTTCAGCAGCTGCGATAAGAGCCCAGATAAAGTGCAGTAGGGTGTCCAGCAGTCCTTTGTGTCTCTTTGCTGTGGAGGAACATTAAGTGGATTGTTGCCTCACATTTCATAGCTTTTTCCTGTCTCATGCAGTATTACCTCACATGAAAATGGGATCAGATTTTTCTAAACTATATGAGAAATTGCAAAAATAAAATGCGGGTGTATGTATGGTTACTTTGATGTGTAAATTTCCATTAATTTATTAGATTTTAACTCGGAAAAATTTTAAACGCACTTATTTTTTTTTATCATACCCCCCCCCCCCAAAAAAAAAAGGTATTCAATCTTTATCAGTTTCAGAGTTGCTTTGAGCCATAATAAATGAAATATTAATCAATATTTTTATGTGTAGTAATGGTATTTGACAAAATGTAATGTTTCAGTCATTGATTGTGTGTATCTATGACTTTGTATTTTTGTGTTTTTTTGAATTGCCTCATTGCTGAAATGTGCTATACAAATAAACGTGATTGACTGATCAAATATATGTATCTATCTATTGATACTGGGGTTGCAAGTAACGATTATTTGTGTAATCGATAATTCAGTCAATCGTTTTGGCAATTAATCTATGAAACAATTAATTGCCATTCTGCAGACTTTAAGGAAATACATTAACAGAAGCAAATAAAACAATAATTCAGTAAAATATAAATATATAAATATAAAATATAAACACTTTATTGCCCTTTGGTTATTGCTTGGAGATTTGTTTTAAAGAATGTGAACCAGGTGAAGCTAATACTTTGCCACTCGAGGAGTTCTGAGTAGAACTGTGTTGAAAAAGGATGTTTTTCATCTTAAATGTTAAATATATATACTATTTGCACAGTCTGGCCTTAATTACTGCTCTGAGTGGGTTGTTCTTTCAGTAATTGGCTTTTTTTGTTTGTATCCTTCAGTTAATGATTAAAAGGTTACTAAATTAGTTGACATGATTAAAGTCTTTATTCTGGTGCTTTGGTCTCAACTTGCCCATTTTTTTGAAGGTTAATTTTGTTTACAGAGTTTATAATTCATTTTATTTGTTGTTTTTGATTTATTTTTGGATTTTTAAAATGTCTTCCAGCTCCAGTGTTAAATGTTCATCATAATTTATAGTTTATTGATGTGTGAGAATGTGTTCCTGCATTATTATGCCATTATTACCATTATATTACTTGAAAATGATCTCAAAACAACAATATTATTGTTAAGGCAATAACTTCTGGAACAATTTATTGTCCAGCAAAATTTGTTATCATGAGAGGTATATGTGTTTATACATATAAATATATATATATATTGTGCACTATATATATATATATATATGTATATATATATATATATATATATATATATATATATATATTTGGTATCACAATACATGGTACCACAACTATGATCAGCATCATGGTTGTGATGCTGATCCTGTTATGTATGTTGAACCTGAAGGAGAACCCCTTGGCTGTGATTTATTATATTTTCTTTCTCTCTCTTGTCCAGGTGTGTTGCTGAATTCGTTGCCCCATCCTTGCCGGATCCTGCTGTTCGTGAACCCGCAGAGCGGGAAAGGACAAGCCCTCACATTGTATAACGGCCACATCCAGCGGATGCTCAATGAGGCGGGAGTCATACATAAACTCATTATCACTGGTGAGTCGAGTTGCTGGCTCAGGTTTCGTAATCCAGCTTCCACACCACGCTACAGCCTTTACCAATGCTATCATTTTGTTTTGATTTTTTTATCTGAAAAAGCCAGAGACATTCACAGCTTCAAGGAATGTGAAATGCAGGAGAAAATATTTCTTAGCCAGACTTGATTCTCTGTGAATCCTGGGGTTATTGTCAGCAGAGATCTGCTTCAACCCAATGCAACGATAAACAGAACAAAGCAGCAGTACACTAAGTGGAGTTTTGCCTCGTTGTGGGGAAGTTATATGTTTTTTCCTCCCCCTGTTTTTATTTTATAACAGCTGTAAAGGAGGTTGGGGGTGACAGAATGAGGTCACAATGCACTCACATAGTCATAGAAATACTAAGAAGCAGCCTTCGTTACCATAACAGGTTTATTTCGCAGTTCATACATGCTAACGAATATGTGAGATACTGAATGATAGAAATACTCAGGGCAGAAGGGATGCAGCTAACATTTGGTTTAATAATCAATTATTTTAATGGTTATTCTGATGGCTGATCATCATAATAAAAAATGGCATTTTCTGTAGATTTTTAATTTAATCATTTAAACCTTTTTTTTCTACAATATTGGAAATAAAAGATTCAAATAAATAATTCAATTCCTTTGTTTAAATAAGAAAATGTTACAGTACGTTTGATTATTTGCATCTACAATACAGTGTTGGGCTGATCTCTTGATTCATTTTGGATTAACTGATTAATAGGCGATCAATAGGAGATTTTCTTATTTTTACAGAATTTGAATGATGTGAAGCCAAAAATATGAGGTAGAATATATTTACAGATATAGATGTTTTATTAATATGTTTATGCTCTCAATGTGTTTTTCTTTTAGAAAATTACTAAGTCAGTTGACAATCAGTTCAATAATCACTTCATCATCATTAATCCGATTAATCGCTTAAGCCCCAGCTTACATGACAACATGATTCATAATACTGGATTCACAGGACAAGACAAGACTTGAACAAAATATTAAGAAAGCTTTTAAAATAAACGCTTTATAAATTATTCAAGAATCTCTGTTCAGCGTCGAGTTATACAGATCAGGTCTGATCACGTTCTGTGTTTTAGTTTATGAACTAGTCGATGAAAGTCTGTAAAAATTGTTAAAAAAAATAGAGCTCAGCAGAAGCTATTTTAGCATCGTTAATGGATAACAGCTAGCTTGTTGTGACAACAACTACAAATCTCATGCTCTATTGTCCATTCCCATGTGTTGCCAGCTCATTTTCCACAACCAGTCAATCAAGTTCTTCAACAGGTTAATGCCTTGAATTCATCATCTTAAACAGAATGAAAACACGATTTAGGAGTTAAGGTCAGTTGTACAGTTTGAATCAAAGCTTGAGAAAATGAGATTTTTCATTAGTTCAGGTTTCAGAAGTGCTAAATGGTTCGTTCACAAAACAAATGATAATTAAAATATAAAACCAGCGACTGAAAATCTCCAGTGATGTTTCAGCGTTCGTCTCTCTGTATCTGTGTTGCACTCATCTAGATTTAATCCTCTTCCTGTGTTCATGAATTCGCCATCGTTACGCTGATCAGCAGCCGCCAACCCATATGCAAAGCTGTTACATAATAATTATGTTTACACACTGTTAGATACACATAGTGTACAGAAACACACAAACACCAACACTGAATCCCTTCTACACACAAAATGTTTTTTATTAGTGGTGGGATTTGAGTAAGATTTTTAATCAAGTTAATTGCGGTATCCATAATTAATTATTTGCATTTTAAATGAAACAACATATCAGCAAATTAAGCAACATTGTCAATTCAGGGACCCTTTTTGCTGCTAATTTATTGAATAAATAGACATATGAGCTCAACAACAAAGAAATTTATTGTTTTTAATTTGTTATTTATGTTATTCACCCATCAGACTGGTGCAAATTGTTATTAAACCAATTCAGCTTTCAAATGTTTTAGGAGCCATTGATCATTTATGTAACATTTTTAGAAAAAATATTTCTTTAGAAATGCAGACTGTGGATTCTGACAGGAGCGTTGAGGATGTCGGTGCTGCTGCAACGTGTTTAGCATTGAAATGCCACTTTTAGACTTTCCTAGCTTCACAGATAGACTAACGTCTTTTTGCACAACTTGCACACAATTCTCTTTTCCAACATCCCATCAAATCGTTTTTTGAAGCAACAAATAACCCCAAGTGGAACGAGAGAACCAGCTTTGTGTGTTGTTTGTGCGCCAGATGGACGGGTGTACCAGAAACACAACACAAAGGTTCCAGCTCAGGACTTTTGGATGAAAAATACAAAAAAAATAATAATTGCATTAAAAAATGTACGCGTTAAAATCTATGTAATTATTTAACTCGTTAAAGTCCCCGCTGTAGTTTTTATGTAATCTTTAATAGCACAATGAAATATCACATAGTGACTGATCTGAAAAATTCAGATAAGTCCCCAACTCTCATAACTCATGTGCAGATTGGCTGTAATTGATTTTCCTCTGGTTTCTGTGTTTTTTAGTACAGGAGAAGATGATGACCAGTGGATTCAACAGAATCACTGGAGCTAGTTTTAAGTGTATATAAAGAAAAAAGTAATAATTGAGGTTCTTTTTGACCTGTTAATCATAAAGAAGGCATAGTTTCTTCCTTAAGTTAACATCTGAGTCAGTATGACCTGTAGCAGGGACAATTTGATCCTGCAGTAATTGTCAATCTTCTAAACTAAATCCTTTTTACTTAATCTCTCCCAAGTCACTCTGACTAATGGCTCGCTGCAACAGAATTAACTCTCCTCTCTGAGAACCAGAACAAATCTCTCTTCAACTGAATTACACGTAAAGGCTTTCTCAACGAACAAATCCCTTTACACTTGCTTTTTGAAATGCCTTTATTTATTTCTGCGACATCACTTTTTCAGATATAAACAGTATTTGCAGAACCAATATTTAATACAGAACTAATATGAAGATAAATTGAACAAATCTGGATTTAGGTTAAACTGCTACTAAAGGTAAAAAAAGAGGCAAAACTCAAAACTATTAATACTAGAAGGATTTTTAAGATCTAGCCAAGTTTCTCTCCTTGAATTAATAATGCTATTCCCTTACTGAACATAGAGTATCGTGACATTTTATGAAAACCTTGTGTAAAAAAACCCCCAAACTATTAAGTTAAAAAAACTTAATATTTATAAAAAAATAACTGCTTCCACTGACAGCTAATTTAACTTACGACTAAATATTTTTTCCATATTGTAAGTGAATAGTACTTTTTTTGTCAATATTAAAGAAATATTTACTAAAAGAAAGCTCCTATTTCTTACTGAAAAGTTACTTGTAAGATGCTTTTTTTGTTATTTGCACAAAATACTAAATAATAAAACCTATCATTACATCTTAATAGCAGAAGTAAGTTGAAATGTCTTAGATTTACAAAAATATTCTCATCACTCATTTATATCAGTTAAACTCAGAAATAAATTTTAAGTGCAGCACAAATTTTACTGTGTTTTGATTAATGATAAATAATTGTTAAATGACAACCAGAATACAATAATACAGTAATAAAACTGAGAAACTTGACCTGAATTGGATCCTCTTCAAGTCAATTTTACCATCTAAAGTTAGTCTCAGTGCAGATGAGTACAATCAACACATTTTTAAAAAGTCAGAAGTAATGAAAATACGAGTCTGAAATACTTATTGTAATTCAGTTTACTGAATGAAATGTTACTAGTAACTTAAAATAGAAATGTTTTGAGTAAATGTGCTTAAACTGAATTGTTTAGGTTACTAAACTTAAACTGTTTAAAGCAAAATGTTAGAGTACAATTAACTTATCAGGTTTTACATTCACTGTAAAACATTTGAAGGTGGTTAAACCTGAAAATGAAAGTCCACCTGCTTCCTTAAAAATGTAATTTAAGTCGACAAGAAAATTGTTTTGGTTTTAACTCAGAAACTAAAGTTCATGAAGTTGATTTAACAACAAGAGACAAATTGTCTAAATGTTGTTTCTTAACTTTATTAATCTTGAAATGTGAGTTTTAACTTAATGCTGCAATTTAAATCAGATAATTATTTCACAATATGTAAGAAAAAACTGCCCTCACCTGGTTAAAGAGCCACATTTCTCTATTGTTTTACTCACAATATCAAGTTAAAATAACAACTTATTTTACTTTAGAATAATTTAACTTCTTGTTTCAAATTGCATGAACAAAATTTCTGATCTGATGATAAATTTTATTAAACATCACAATGAATTCAGCTCAAAAACATTCAGTGTGAACAGAACATTATCCTCAAGCTTTAAAATAAACATTTGGTTAATAAAACACAAGAGTCAGATCAATGTAACACTCTTCCATCTCAGGATACAGAAACAAGCCGCTAAGCATTCTGGGAAATAGTTCCCACTCCTGTCTTTTTCTTCTTTCAGTTTTTAAGTGTTAACCTAAAAACTCTGGTTTATTCAACTCTTGGAGGTTTGACAAATTTTTTTGTTTTCTCCGAAGAGTTTTTGCGGCACTAGTGGCTCATATTTTTGTGACAGTAGGCAGACAGGAAAGAGGATGAGGAGAGGGGGGAAGACATGCGACAAAGGTCGTCAGGCCCAGGAGTCGAACTCGCGACGTCCGCGTCGAGGACTAAGGCCTCCAAGCATGGGGCGTGCTAACCCCCTGCTCCACGTCTTTTTATTTGTGCATTGAACTGGACCTGGGATGGCTGACTGAGCTAAAACACATATTTCCTCTTAAAATGTGCATTATAATTGCGTTCTGCAGTGCCGCTTCCTTTGTAGCTATTCACGTGTTTCCCAGAATCTGCACATGGCTGAGAGTTTCTTGGATTATAACTAAAGAGCATCAACTCATTATTGGGTCCTCGGTTCGGTGGTAGCTGTGGGTGCTGCCCAGAGTGTTGCTGAATTTGTGTTTATTGGAGTATCTGAATGCATAAGGATGATTTCTTGATGTGACTCAGACTTCATGGGACATCTGTCGGACAGAATTAAGTAAAGCATGTAGTCCTCTGTGGTCCAGAGTCGCATTTGATACAGATTTGAAATATTTATCAGAGGAGACGCATGTCCCCTGACATCCATTGTTGTGCTGCTGTGATCTTAGTTCTGTTGTTTATGAGCATCTACTGGCTGTTAGGACGAATGATCGTTGATTGTTTAAGGTTCATATCTTCTATGTTGGAGGTCTCTGCCTCCACCCATGTGGTGATGCTTAAACAATTATGGTATAAGCATAAAAAAAAAAACACCAGGCTTCGCTCATGGAAATGACCTAGATATCACAAAACTATGCAAGGAAGCCATTAAAAAATGTATAAACTCCCTGTTAAAACAGAGCTGAGAAATCTCACTGGAGCAGAGCAGCAGCATCGCTGAAACTTTGACAGCTCTTGTAGACGACTTTACAACAAAGGTGTCAACTGAAAATGGGAGAAAAACTTTATCTGAACTTTAGAAATCCTGGAAGGAAGTCCAGGAAGTAAAATGTTGGCTCAGCAGTCGTTGAAGTAGCTCAATGCTAATTTTACACAACTTTAATTTCCTTACAGGTTTTCATGACTGAGAACTTGGAGATTCACTGACCGGCAATTTAGTGGCCAACTTCCAATTGTTTTATTTATTTATTTTATTAAATTTATTTGAGAAGAAATACATGGAAAAACTGAATAAAACAGCAGTCCTGTACCTGTACTATGGTGCTTGTAGTGTGAGCTGTAACAAATAGTATATCTAAGATACCACTAACTAAAAAAAAATGGAATAAAAGTAAAATAATTAAAGTGATATTAACAACATAAACAGAGTCCTATTCATGAATTAGAGGGATTAAAACAATAACAGCCAAAGTTTGGTTTGTTGTTTAAACATTTTAAATTTAATTTCATACTGATTTTTGACCATTAACTAAAAACACTTGTCTTTATCTTTATTTAAGATATTAAATGTTCATAAAAGAATAGCAAAATAACAATTTTTATCTTAAAAGCAGCTCAAAGTTTCAGAGCAGACTCTCTCTAGATGATAATAAATTAATACAGTAAAACTTTACAGGGCTGAGGTATCTACAAAGACAATGACATAAGAAATTAAAGCTTATTTCCTTAGTGAGACAGAAATATATTCTTTTTTTTTCATCAAGATCCTTTCAGAATAAATAACAGCTGTGGTTTACTTAATATTCATCAGCTCAGATTTACCACAAGCTTTGTTGGATGTTAAATTATTAATTCATTTGCTGAGTCTATAAAGGAGCTGTTCTGTGGTGAACGGTTATTAATTAATTAGGACATCATATGAGAGGCGGCTGCATGTAGGAGAGAGAAGTCGTAGAAAATTCAGCTCCGTGGTTAAAAGAATTTCACTAATATACCAAAAATTTTCACATTTTATCAAGTCTTCGCCATCTTTTAGTAGCTATTAGCATCAACCATAGCGTATCATTGTTCTATAGATCTACAGATGAAGGAGGTCCAGGAATGATGCGGTACGGGTCGGTAGTATTAAAACAGCGTGAAGAACCCCACTGACAGGTTCCAAACGAGGCACTAGTGGAGAAAAGATTGGATTTTTTTAGCTTACAGTGGCACAGAAAGCAAAAAGTCATGTGGAAGATGGAAGCTGGGCCTGGAGATAAAACAATTTTATCAATTAAAGGTGACCTATTATGCTTCCTTGAAGAGGTTATTATAGGTCTATGGTCTATATAAAACATGTCATTACATTTTTGCACAAACTCACTTTTAGACAGAGATTTTAGTTTGTTCAGTTCAGACTATTTTGATCTCCTTTCAGAATGAGCTGGTTTAAGGCGTCTTGTCACTTTAAATCCAAATGAGCTGCTGCCCCGTCTCCCCCCCAACTCAACCTTTACACTCAAACGTGAAAGTGGCTGCAAACAAATGCACCATTATACAACTGTACATCTTTGAAAAGCAGAAGTGGAGCCTCCTGCATAACCAACACCAAGGCAGGAAGTTGTTTCTGGGTGGAAAGTGAACAACAAAACACTTTTCTTTTCCAGTAGCCATTGTACAACAAAAATAGCAGTAAAACCAGCTGATCAAACGAGCTTGAGCTCAACTTGGGTTTCTTGGTGACAGGCTGAGGTTACTAACGGCGCAGTGCCTGGCGATTGTGACTTAACAACTGCGTGGTTTTTCCAAACACCAGAAAAATAAAAACAGCTCTATGTTATTTTTTCTAAGTGCTTCTCTGTTTGTCAGAGCAGCTGAATACCAAACAGAAGTTTAAAAATAAATAAAATCCCATTCTTTAAAATATTTTCTGTCATTTGTTATTTCTTTCTAAGAAAAGAAAGCAAATTGGTTTGAAAAAATATAGTTTTTAACCTATATCACCCAGCTCTAATGGGACTGTTAGCCAGCAGGAAAAATTCAAACACTCTGTACAAGCAGTTCATCAGTCACTCCCAAAATAAAAGAAATTCTTGCTTACATTTAATGTTTTTGTTACTAATTTGATACCTTTTCTTCCTAAGCTCATTTCTGCCACATATAGACTGAAAATAGTTATGCTAATTTCTTCCCTAAAATTAATTGATGGTGTTTTAATAATGCAACTTGTTTTAGTAAAGCCAAAAATATCTCAAGTAAATTGTAATTATGCTTTAGTTCAGTTATTTTAGATCAACTCGAATGTTTGACATTGAAACTGCTCTGAGGAGTGAAAGTTTTTCCCTAAAGGTTCATATTGTTGTGTCTGTCCTCTCATACTGCAGCAACACGTTGCTTTCTATAAGCATTAACACTAACAGGTCTGACTTTGATGCAAAGCGGCAGCATTTCACCTACTAGCAAATATCAAATCCACTCTATTCTCTGGGAGAAAATCGCAACTGACTGTTGCTTTTCATTTAAGTCCTCTGCAGCTTTAAATAAAAAAGCTAAACTTATGCATTTAAAGCCACACAGCCTGCAGAGAGAACAGTGTTTGAGGCAGGATGTCATTTAGCCCTAATTAAAGCTTACAGTCATAATCACTACCTCTGCGTTCAGCCATATCTCAATGTCCCTCAGTTTGGATACTTTTCCCAGTGGCTCGCCACAGAGTGCCCACGTTTAAAGTCGTGTTAGGAGATTTTGTTTAGGCTGAGGATTATTATCAGAGCAGGAAGTGTCTGTCAGCTGCGCGCAGTGCTCGGCTCAACCTTTTGGAGTCTCAGTGGATCTGCAACGGGGCGTCAGTCTGTTCCTGCAACACAGACAGACGAGTCGGGTCAGAGAAGTTAAAGTAGAACTGCTTTGTTGGTTACAAAACACTTTTGTTCTTGATTTCAATTTAATTTCTCTTTATAAACTAAATTTAACATTGTGTTTTTCCTGTTTTGAGCTATCATTTACAATTATTTTAGTAATCAATTAATCTATCAATGATTCTGATGATTAATCAATTCATTGTATTAAAACGTTCTGCAGATTTTTTATTTAATCACTTTACCCTGTTTTATCAGATATTAGAAATGTGTTAAAAACGCAAACGAACAAACAATTCAGTTCATTTTTGAATTAAGAAAATAAACATTTTATTATCTAACATCATTTCTTGATCAGATGCATCTGCAGCTAAAAACAGTAACATCAACATTTTAAATAACTCAGCTCTTTCTGATCACAGTTTAGGACCGATCTTGTGACTATTTTTTGATTAACCACTTAATGATTGGGTAGAAAGAGGTGCATAATAGTTGATCATTTTCTTTTTACAGAATTTCAACAATGTGAAGGTGAAACTGTGGGACTTTAGGAGTTCTGAGTTAAACATTTTACAAACAAAGATGGGTTTTTTATCTTAAATGCTAAATTTACATATTTTTGTACAGCTTTGGCTCAATATCTACTTTGAGTATGTTATTCTTTCAGAAAATTGCTTTCTAGCAGAAAATCTCTCACAAAACTTGTGAGAGATTTTCTGCTAAGCAAGATTGGTGGCACCACCTGACTCACTCACTCCTTGGTTCCCTAGCAACTTACTCACTTTGTGGTTACTTAGCAACGGGCTGTTGAGTAACTAGTGCAGTAGCAGTTTCAAGTTGTGCCTCATACTTAAAAATAAAATACTGCTTAACAGCAGTGTGGAGTGAAAAACTGTGGATAAAATAACACAAGTTTGGCAGAATTTCAGATATTTAAAAAAATATATATATATAATCAATAATTATTGATATTGACTGATGTGCTTGATTTGTTTTTCAGCCATTTTGCTCAAAACTGCCGCAATCTAGTAGCTTTTAGGTGATCAGAAAAAGTTATTTTTAAAGTTTCTGACCGGTCTCCAGGTCAGTCAGGGTGGAGCTGATTTAGCTGCCAGTGAGTTTACAGTGTGAGGCTCACAAACGCATATTTTTAACACTAAAGACAGAGCAGTGAACGTAACAGACATCAGAAAACCATGGTGGTGGTGTTGTCATTGCATATTAAACTGTCGCTAACTAAAATATAACACACTACAGAGGTTTACTAAATGGCGACCGAGGCTCCGGGCAGTAGACACAGAGATGAGCTGGAATGTGTTTGTGGGTTTTGGTTTCTCCCCATTTCCAGCGAGCCACATTAGTCTCTATGGAGCAATGGCAGAAAAACACTGCTGCTGCAACCTCTCAGAAGGTATAAAAACTTATAGTTTTTTAAAATTTCACCCAAAATGCACAGCTAATGAACAGCTAACTGGAGTTTCAACATGGTTGCCCAATCCAGTCTGACAGTTACAGGAGATGTTTTACAAAATTGCTAGTTGAAACTTCTTGAGAGCAAACTGTTTGCTAATTTTAGCAATGCAATGAACAAAGATGTGATAAGAAAAAGAAAAAAAATCCACTAAGAGTGCAGAAACGTGTTGAGTCATCTGCTACCTTTTCTCATGAATTAACTTTGTTTGTTTCATTCTCAGAAACTTTGTTTCATTCTTACTGCAGACTTTTTGTGCAGACTTCCCATTTTCTGAGTGAAACACAAAATGTGACCCAAGTCTGACTTTTTCAGTCTGAACGGCCCAATTTCGATCTTTTCACCCACAAAAATATCCAATTTGTGCCACTTTAATATGATACGTATCTGGTTGTCAGAACGGTCGTGTCCCATTTTAACCGACTTTTACATCATCGACGTGAGACATGAGTCATAATTCTGCACCAGAAGTAGCCAGATGTGGTAAATTCAGACATAAACAATGAGTTTCCTTTTTCATAAGCTACCTTTGTTTTTTTCTCATCTTGTGACAATACTGTCTTTGAAATCGATCCATATTCGGCGGCGGCCATTATTACTTCTGTAAACAGTGCGCTGCTGCTTGTCAGTCGCTTTGAGGTCATAAACCGTTCACACAGAAGTCTGATTGTGGTGACATTTAATTAGTAATATGAACGACCACACAAAAAAAAGATGATTTCTGCAAAAAATGAACGTAGCCAGAAGTGCAGAAGAATCTATTATTTCAGACAGTTTAAGGTCTAAATATACAAATGACTATTAAAAATATAGCTTCAAAAAGTACAAATTATTTTGTCCACTTTACTAAGATAGATATCTGCTTCCAGTGGAACAGGCAGGTCAGAGGTTTCTGTTTCAGGAAGGACTTGTGTATCAGGAAAACATGAGAACGCTGCATAACATTAATAAACCAGGATGTCATCAAGATCCCCCGACTGTGTGGGTTGGAGAGTCAGACAGAGCAACAATGTTAGGTATTGTGTCTCTATTTGTGTGTACACAGGTACAAATTTATGTTTACTTTCACCTTCAGCCCTCTGGCTGCAGCTGAGTAAGCCTCGTTCCGCCGGTTTCACTGTACAGAAAAAACACATTTTATATATACATATATAAAATATGTCTGTTTTAATCAAGTTAATTTCAGGGTCAGTAATTAATTAATCACATTTTACAGTAATCTAAAACTATGTTTACAAAATAAGCAAACATTTTTGATTCAAAAACATCTTTTCCTCTAATTATTAGATAGACATTTGAGCTCATCTACAGAGATATTTGTTGTTTTTAAATCGTTATTTAGGTGATTCAGCCATTAGATTAGTGCTATTATACCTATTCATCTTTCAAGTGTTTCAGGAAGCTCTGGTCAAAGATACAGTACACCGATTTCACATACTTGACTAATTTCAATTAAAGTGAGTTACATTTCATTTTCCTTTGGGATCCACAAAGGATTTTTGAACTTGAATTTTGAATCCGAAAGGCTTGAAGGTCTAATATTAGCACATTCAGTCTCTGTTTTGATATGACTTGTTGATAACTCAATCTGTAACATATTTCCCTGAAGCTCCACTTAATTGCATATGCAAAAACTGATTTAAAAAAAAAAAAAAGGTTGTTGTTCTTCATAAAATGTACATTTACACTTTTAAATATTGTAACACTTGCTGCTTTATGCACAGCTTTTCCAGGATGCTTGGGCTTCCTGGCACAGTGTGCAGAGCAGGTCACATGACGCAGAGAGACAGGAAAACAAAGTAGCCTCTTTCATAATCAGCAACTTTGTAGGGAAAAACTAATTTGCTTGGTAACATATGATACAAAAGAATCTGAACATCCTAAAATACAAGTTTTACAAGCTGTGCGCAAAGAAACCTAATTGATTTTTAGGAAGTTATACAACAAAGTGCTGAACCTTTTGCTGTGGGTGTGGCTGACAGTATAATCTGCTGGTGTCAATTTTTTGACAATTGCCAACACCCAATTAGAGAAGCTCAGCATGTTCTGCATTGTTTCTCAATGATTCGGCAGAAGAACTCTGTTATGTCTTATTTAATGTTATCAGAGAGTCTTAAATTGTGCAGAGACAAGGTGAACTGAAATCAAAAGTTACAAACAACCGTGATAAAAAAATATCACAACCACAGTAACAATGTCTACCTTCTAAAATCCCATCGCTGCATTTTGTATCCACTCTACTGGCTTTTTGCTAATTGATCTTTTTTCAGAGTTCAGTTTGTGCTCAGATGTGACTGCAGCCGATACGAGAGAATCAATGGCATTTCTTTTACAGATTTTAGGGAGGAAAGGTTAACAAGAGAAGGGAGGAAACTGTTTATCTTCTTGAATGAGATTCAGGGCAGAAGATCAAAACACAAAATCTGAAGTATTTTAGTCTAGTTTCAATTGCAAATATCTTAGTACACTTGAAATAAGACAAAAGTCACTTAAAAGCAAGATATGGGAACTTGTTTTGGAAAAAGTACTAGCTCCAGTGGCAGATTATTTCACTTATTTCTCCTGTCGTTAGTAAAATAATCTGCCAGTGAAACTATTACTGTGTTATTAATATTAAGAAATAAAATAAGCTTTTATATGTTGCTGAGAAGTGACTTTAAGTTACTTTTTGTTTTATTTAATAAGATATTTGCACTAGAAGTAGGCCAAATCTTAAAAAAGTAAGATTTTCTGTTTTCACAGTGGAAAATGACAAATCCTTCGTAGGTAACTACTCTGGTTTGTGTTGGCTGAGGAGAACTGCCAAGACTTTGCATTTGTTTTGAGATGCAAATCCTGACGTTTTTTTACACTGAAACTTCCTGCTGCTTCAGCTGCCAGCTGCTGTTTTTTACTGATCAAGTCATAAAACTATTTTAAGTTATTGTTCTATAGAAAATTTCCATCATGTGGTTTAACAACATTTAAGGAAACGCGACAGAGGAACCAGAGTTTTATCCTGCTGCTAGGTGCGCAGAATAGTACAGAACTGGTCAGCTGGCTGAAAGAAGGATTCTTCCAGATTATTGTCTGGAAATATTTGCAGACAATTATCTTTCACACCTATAAGGTTTTGAAACTACAGTCAACGCGTCAGTTGCAACGAGTTACTAGCAACAGGTTTGCTAAGCAGCAGACTTACCGGCTACCTGAGCTGATAGCCTGACTAATTAAAGCAGGTACTATTATCTTATTAAACACTTAATATTCTATGAACTAGAACATAACAGACTAATAAAAGATATTCTGCAATATAAGCACTCAAAACCTTCTAGTTTTCATTCTCCTGCTTGGTTTAGTTTTTTTTTTTATCAACTTCAAAATGACTGTAATATTTGATGTGTGAAGGTTTTATTTAGAAACAGAATGAATAATTATTCAAATGATTATTCAAATGTCATATAAATATCTTAATATAGTCATATTTTAGTACAATTTTATTAAATGGCCATAAACATGCAGTAGATAAATAACTTTGTAACATCTCACAGATTTTTGTGTTTAGTTTAATCAGCTGGGGAAACAGATTCAACGTGTTCTGAAAATGTAGAAACATGTTGGTGATTTACCCAATTTTGAATGTAAAAATTCAGTTTTATTTGCATACAAAGGATGTTTAATGTCTTTTTTTGGACTTTAATCAAGAGTTTTGTTGATATGATAAAGGATTGACACTGATTTGAAGCTGATCTAGAGTTTGAACAAATCTATTATTTTTAATCAATTTTTTTGTTTTTTCTTACATGAACCCATCTTGAACCTGCCTTGCATTTCAATACTACAGAAAAATACAGTTTTTCAACAGATCTGAAGCTGTTGCACTAATACCTTCATAGAGTTACTAAATGATGAGGAAAACGCAGCGGACTCAAGTTAAGGTTAGAGTGATTGATGATGAATTTAAAACAATCCAGAGTTCAGGAAGCACAGAATGAGTGGAAAGCTAAGAGCTCATAACTGGTAGGTCAATAGATATCTGACGACAGACTAAACTTCAAGACAAGGACCCGACAAAGAACAAGGAACACCAGAGGGTTTAAATACACAGGGAGACAATCAGGGGAAAAAAGAACCAGGTGTAACTATCAAGGGGTGAAGAGACTCCACAGAGCACAGAGGTAAATAAACACACAGAAACCCAAATCCCTACAATAAATGTACTTATATTTAATGTAATTCCAGTCATTTCCAAACTAAGTGGGAATCATGTTTCATTATATATTCATTTCTTTAGAGTTTAAAAACACTGAAAAAGTTCTCATAATAAAGGCAGCTACTGCTCTGCTCTCTCAAATTATTCAGCCTCAGATCCATGGGACAAAGTGCATCTAGTTAGTTAGTTAGCTTCAATTTAATCTGCATTTTGGTCGAGGCTTCATTAAGGATGCAGATCAACTTTCCTTCCTTCCTTCCTTCTGCGATTCCTTAATCTAGGAACTGAAAGGAGAGGAGATTAAAAGTGTAGCACCCCACGCGTCTACTCTTACATTGGATCTCAAACCTTTTGTGTCTCGCATTACAATAGACCCATTACCACACACACGCACACACAGAGGGTTTAATCTGGCTGAAACATGAGGAGGATGACCTGTAAGAAGATGACCCCTGACCTGTTATGTAATGAAGTTTTGGGAGTGGGCAGTGATGCCAGAGGAAGAACACGACTGCTCTGAATCACGTCTCTTCCTCTGCTTGTGTGTGTTTTACAGAGAGGCAGAATCACGCCCGGGAGCTGGTGAAAGACGTTGACCTGTCACAGTGGGACGCTTTAGTCATCATGTCAGGAGACGGACTGCTGCACGAGGTACAGAGAGACAAATCCGTCCCTGCAGCTGAACTTAGCTACAGAGAAAGAGCCCGCCGAGAAATGAGTGGAGAAAAATACTTAAGGTTAATTTTAGGGTCATTGTAGATAGAAAAAAAAAGAAGGAGGAATAAGCTTCCATTAAAACCTTGGAAATTTTGAGAATAATCTCAGAAATGTTCTTAAAAAACAAGAACATTTCTGAGCTCCAAAAGGCAAAAGTTTGTGAGAAAAAACTTTTGAGTTTTTTTCTAGAAATCTTGGAAACTCAGAAAATTTCCAAAAGTCAAACATTGTTTTGTTTTAGAAAATTTCTGAGAATAATCTCACAATGTGTGAGTTTTCTCTGGCAGATTTTTGAGTTTTAATAAAAGATTTTGACTTTTGAAATTTTTCTTTTTTAACATTATATTTATTGAATTTTATAACATAAAACAAGTGGCAGTAAATATTTTTATTCAGATGGAGATGGAGAATGGTGGGTTTTTTAGGGGGGAAAATTAACAAAAAAAACAGAATTTTGTTCACTTTTTGGATCATATTTGCTGCATTTAGTCGAGTTTAATTAATTAAACCGCCTAAAGTCTGCTTTTAGTTACTGAACAGATGTCTTCCTATTTACGAAGCACGGTCATTAACAGATCAGTCAAACATTTTCCAATATGAAAAGATTTATAATAATTTAGCATCAATTAAAAATGAGAACTCT
The DNA here is from genome assembly GCF_019740435.1 of Gambusia affinis. Classification (NCBI taxonomy): domain Eukaryota; kingdom Metazoa; phylum Chordata; class Actinopteri; order Cyprinodontiformes; family Poeciliidae; genus Gambusia; species Gambusia affinis. The sequence continues at coordinate 13,407,476 of NC_057871.1, read as the reverse complement.
CCATCTGTTTCAACCATCTGCTGTCATTTTGTTGTTGTTGTTGTTGAGGGCCACTAAAAAATAGCAAAGGGGCCACATATGGCCCTCGGGCCACACTTTGGACACCCATGTGTTATTAAACAATCTGAGCAACCACTGGAATTTAAATGTAACAGAAAACAGATTTTAAAATTATATTTACTAGAGTATGGTTTTAGAAAAAAGTACTTTCATGAGTAGTTTTACTACAGCATACTTATTACTTTTATTTAAATAATACTATTATGTAGGATTGTTACTGTTACTTGAGTAAAATTTGAAATGCTAAGTTTAAAGTTTGCATCACTTACATCCAATGGCGTAATTTTATTCCTTTTAAGTAAGAATACCATTTTCCCCACCACGTTTAGCACATTTAAATAAATTTATGTTGCATTATATTACTAGAATATGTTTTCATATTTATTTAAATAGATTTAATGGGATCAAATGGTAACTAATCACTAAATCCACTGCATGCTTTAGATGTTTCTCTGCTCTAACTCACTTAGTTTCAGATAATGTCTTGATAGGTTTCCACAGAACATGATGGTGCAATGCTGACGTAATTCATTTCCTGGAATCAGGTGTTAGAGCAGAGAAATATCTAAAATATGCAGCAATATAAACCTAAAGCTGCACTCTACCAGGCAAACATAAATCCTAATGTTATATTGTTTACCTGCTCTTATTCCTCTGCTCTTAGATTATGATGAAAACTATTATGGTTTTAACATTTACCTTTTTGTGAGCAGCATAGAGGTCTGTGCTGCGGACAATCCACTAATCCAAGCTGCATTTTCTGTGTTTCAGGTGATAAATGGTCTGCTGGAAAGACCAGACTGGGAGGAGGCCGCACGCACTCCTCTGGGTATCCTTCCTGGAGGGTCAGCCAATGCCTTGGCTGCATCTGTGCATTACTACTCTGGGTGAGCCGCAAACAGGGGAAAATACTGGACTGGGATGCATTTCCAACCATTTAGGTTCACATCTTTTACTTTGATCTGAAGTCATATATCGAAAACATTCTTTATTTATTCAGGTTAGAGCTTTATTGGTAAGACTTTATTTGACGGGTTGTGAATTAGACTGACATGACACTGTCATAAACATGACATAACACCTGTAAAAAAGTGTCGTTCGGTAAATCATGACACTTTTAAGACAAAGTTAACAAAGTAGCTTAAAGCTACAGTTTAATCAATAATACTTTTATAACAAATTTATGTCAGATCATGATTTCCTGATAAATGTCAAGTTGTCATAACAAAGACATTTTGAATAATGTCAACTTTGTATTAAAAGTGTCATGATTTACTGAATGACACTTTATGACAACAGTCATAAATATTCTTGAAGACTTACTCATGTTTATGACAAGTGTCATGTCATGTTTATGACAGGTGTCATGTCATGTTTATGACATGTGTCATAAACATGCTTTATTTTGACTGATTTTTAAATGTTTGCACTCTTTTGTTGTATCATTTTGACATACATATTTTATATATATATATATATATATATATATATATATATATATATATATATATATATATATATATATATATATATATATATATATATATATATATATATATATATATATAATTTCTATTATTAGCTAGTAGCACATGCATTCTCATTAAAATATGACAATCTGCACCACTTTTGCATCTAAAATCAAATATTTCCGCCACCATCTTCACTTATTGCATGTTCAGTTGCTCTTTTTGCACAGGTAGGACTCCTTATTTGGAAATATTTGAGATCAGTCCGTCACTGCAGAGTCCAATAGAAACCAGTGAAACCAGACAGGTAGCATAGCAGCAGCCTGGGTCACACACTTTAATACGGTATGCAGCACACTATAGCAGACTGAAAGCACTCTGTGCTGAGTAAATTAAGAACCATTTATCTAAATATGTTATCCCAAGATGCATCAGGATGAGCCATTCTTCATTTGTAGCTCCTTAAATGTTTATTTTTAATGCCGTGTTAAAGCAGCTGCACCTCGACAGATAACCTGCAGGTTTTTATTGCTTTGCCGTGGTTGGAGGTGTGTTTGACCAGCTGAGGCTCGTGGCCCTGTGTCAAACTAAAACACTTTTCTCTAATGGCTTTTAAATATTAATGGTTTGATCATCTGTGGGAGTTTATTCACCCAGAACAAAGAGAAAAGTTCAAGGATAAATACAAAGTTTTTAAAAAGATGAAAAAAATGATTAAATCTCTGCATTCCGCGCAGTCGACAGCAGGTTGTTGTTTTAGCTCCAAGAATGAGAGAGGAGCTGCATGAAAAGCTGTAAAACTGTCATTGGAGCAGGAAGTGGAGGCTGCTAGAATTGCGCCACCTGGTGGTGGTTTAAGGTTACAACAACTCACTTTTAATTTTACACAAGAATATGCAAAGGAAAAAAAAAGACCCGACTTTTGGCAAAAATAGACATAGGACTTTATTTTAGTAAGGTGATTAAACTTGATATATTTTATATTACTTCTTTATTGTAGATTAGATTGATAAATCAAAATCAAATCAAACTTTATTTGTATAGCACATTTCAGCAGCAAGGCATTTCAAAGATTATGTGAAGCTCATTTCAGCTTTTTTAAGTAAAATACTTCTTTCTATGGAGACTTTCTGGGCTGAGTTTTGGTTACAGACTGCAACACAATTTATTTTTTTCAACCCTTTTGAAAGTTTTATTTAATTTCCTTTTATTTAATAACATCTGCCGCTCAGTTTCTTTTTGATGTTTGGCGCTCAGATGAACTTTATTTTTATTCTCTGGAGCTTCTATGAAAAGTTTTGATATGTTTCTGCCGTGGGATTCCGGGAAACAAACTAACAAAAGTAAACAGAGATATAAGTAAAAACAGGACCTCCTCTTTCTGCCACGTTCATTCCTCACCTGAATGTTTGTGCCAGTCAGCGTCTCATCAAACAAAGCGCCTCTGTGCAGAACCGAAGGGTCCAGACTCGGCATTGTTCGCACTCCTCTGACTCTCCAGAAAGCCCGTGTGCCGTTGTCCTGCTCCGGCCTGAGCCAGATTTCATTTGGTATTATTCCCAGCTGAATGCCGAGGCTTTGAGAATTAGCTGAGCGACAGCTACAACGTGTCTGCTGTTATGCGATGATCCGTTCTCGGCCTTTCATGCGTTTCTGTGTGCAAACAGAACAAGCAGGGCAGGTGGAGTCGTCCTCTAACGCAGCGTTTCCCAGCCCTGGTCCTCCAGGCTCACTGCCCTGCATGTTTGCATCGTTCATAACTTCTGCTACTGTTCTCTGATTGGCTCGGTTGGAATTTTATCGCAGGAATCCAAGTGAATGGGAGAAACCCCAAACAGAATGTGAAGTGAGATTTGAACAAAAAGTCAATGGCCAGCATAATGATTAGTTGGCCTAACTTCAGTGAAAACTACAGAATATTCAGTGATGAAATGAAATAAAGTGGAGTTTTTTCTCTCTCTCCTTCAGCGTCTCTCAGGTCAGAGGTGAGGAGCTGCTGGTCAGCTGTGGTTTCCTGCTCTGCAGAGGACTGGTGTCTCCCATGGACGTGGTCTCCCTCCATCTTTCCTCCGGCCAGCGGCTCTTCTCCTTCCTCTCCCTGGCCTGGGGCTTCGTGGCCGACGTCGACGTGGAGAGCGAGAAGTATCGCCACGCCGGAGCCGCCCGGTTCACCGTCGGCACGCTGGTGAGGCTGGCGTCTCTCCGCATCTACAAGGGTAAGCTGGCTTACCTCCCCGCCAGCAGGGGGCGCCACACGGACAAAAGTCTGCAGAACGGAGCGGCGGGACGCTGCAGAAATCCCGCCTCCTGTTTGACTCAAACTTTGGAAGAAGACTTCCCAAATAACACCTGCCACTCCAACAACTCCCTGAAGCTGCGGAGGTCAGAGGGCAGATCACCTAGAAGTGCCGCCAAAGCCCTCCCTGGGCCTCCCGACGCCCTGCTGCCGCCTCTGGATCAGCCGCCGCCGTCCGACTGGGTGCTGGTGCCGGAGGAAGACTTTGTCCTCATGCTGGCCATGTATCAGTCCCACCTGGCCGAGGACCTCCTGGCGGCGCCAGACGCCCGCCTGACCGACGGCGTCATCCATCTCTTCTACGTCACGGCGGGGATTTCTCGGAGCGCGTTGCTCCGACTGTTTCTGGCCATGGAGAAAGGCGCACATCTGGAGACAAACTGCCAGCATCTGGTGCACGCGAAGGTGCGGGCGCTCAGGCTGGAGCCGGGCGCCGGGAAAGGGATCATAACGGTGGACGGAGAGGTGGTGGAGTACGGTCCGATTCAGGCCGAGGTGCACGCCGGCCTGGGGAGGGTGATCAGCGGATGACAGGAACAAAAACACAAAGTCATACCAATTTTTTATTTTTTTGTCTAGTTTTGAGTGCAAAGATCTTAGGCTATGTTTACAAGAGACAACTGCCTGGAAACCGCCGGTATTTTCAGATGTTAATTGTGTCTCCAAAACGCCTCGAGTCAGCAGCTGTAGTTGTCATGTCAGGCCACTAGATGGCGCTGTGATGTTAGCATGCCATCAACACGCATGCGCTGCTACTTAGCTTCCACCTCATTACAAACAGAAACCTGTCCCCCAAAAATGAAATCCTCATGTAAAATATAATCTCCTTATCAGAACTTATGTGAAGTTGAACAGATTCAGCAGTAAAACAGCACAAGGCCGTTGTTCTGGGTTTTATCTTCGTTTACAGAAAGAACGAAAAATTCATACATTTTTCTAATTTCAGAAATTTACCGGAAAAAGCTTTCAAAAGTTAAAATTTCTAAGTTTTCTTTCTCAAAAATTTGAGAAATTAACTTTAAAATTTAGTTTTTCTCTAAACTATTCAAACTCAGACATTTTTGAGAAAAAACAAACATTTCTGAGTATCAAAAGTGAACATTTTTCTACTTTTCAAATTGAGAATTGTCCATGTTTCTAGAAAATTTCTGAGATTGATCTCAAAATTTCGACATGATTTCTAGCAATTCTTTTGACTTTTAAACCTCAGAAATTATGTGATAAACATCAGAAATATTCTATAAAAAACATGGGCATTTCTGAGTTTCAAAAGTCAAAAATCATCCACTTTTCAAACTCAAAAATGTTTATATTTTTTCTAAACAATTTCTTAGATTAATCTAAAAGTTTGTGTCTGAGTTTTTCTTGCAAGTACACAAACATTTTTGCATTTTTTCTAGTTAATTTCTGAGTTTTCTGGGGAAAATTTAATTATTTTATTCGATCTACAATGGCTCCAATACACCATCATAGAATAAACGCTACGGCTGTGTGTTCTGCTCATACACGCTTTCACACCTGCAGAAAACGTCACAGTTTCACTCTGAGAAATGATTTGAAAAGGCGGCGGTGAGAGAGGCTGGTTGGTTACTGGTGTCGTATAAACGCACGACTGGACTGAAGCAAATACGCTACGGTTTAACCGAGAAGCGACTCTGTGCTTGAAATAAGACAAAATTAACTTACAAGTAACTAATCAACAAGATCTAGGCGCTCGTTTTGAGTGAATCATTCCTAAATATTGATTTAAATAAAATTTAGTTCAACTGGTGGATTATTTCACTTGAAGCAGGACATTTTTTCCTTAAGTGAAATAGTCTGCCAGTGGATCTAGAACGTTTTTGGGTTAAATGTAGTCAACGATTTTACAGAAGAGCAATTAATTCAACATGTTGAAATGATACACAACGTTTTATGAACTGTGCAATGCAGAAAGCTCTAGACATTGTAGGAAAACAAAACAAAAAAAACATCCTCCTACTACTTCCTGTCGTGTTCGTCTTTGTGGTTTTCGCCAGTAGTAACGTCCGGCTGTTGATCACGTGACTCGTGTGACGTGAATATTTAGGAAAATACGGCAGAAAAATGATGCTGGCGCGAAACGCTTTTTTTAATTTAAAAAATTGCGTTTTTGTTTTGGTTTTAATTAGCGTGTTTCTATTAAGCTGATTTTTGTTTGCATTTCAATTTGTGGAATTTTATGTTTAATAGTCGTTAGCAAGTAGGTAAAGTTTAAAATCTAAACATGCTTTTTTCCAGGCAAGCCGCTGTAATGTCCTTTATTAATCTACACACATCCATCATCCTGCCTCACTGTTCTGAGCCAAGCTTTATGAATTATTAATGACTGTATTTATTTAATATTAAACACTCGGCCACTCAGTCTGGCGGCGCCACTGGAGCTAAAACCCAAACAGACGCAGGCGAATCGTATCCGCCGCTCTTCTGCAGTGGCTCAGTTCAAGCTTACGCACCAGCAGAGGATTAGTTTGGTTTTTATCGGTGCTCTGCAGGACAATGCCGGCTGCGTGTGAATGAGCCTCAAACACTCAGTCAAACCCAGAAGATTCTGCTTTAACCAGACAAATCGATGCTCCAAGTCGTGGTTTAGTCTCCGCAGACAGGCAACAGCGGCTCCGGAGAACCAAACTCCTGCACCTGTCCTGATAGATTATTTTTGGATTTTTCAGTGTTTTTCGTGATGCTGCTGCTGCTGCGTCCTCCCTCCATCTTTCCAGCCGCTGCTTCCAGCACTAATATGTTCGTCTCTGCTGGACGCCACACACTCTCCATCTTTACCAAAGTGTCTGTGAAAGTTAGAGATGCTTAAACATTATTGTTTTTGTCCATGTGGAAACACTGAGGAGTTAAAACAGGCACTGATTGTAGCAAGATGGCGACGATTTCTTTTTATAACTACCGGTAAATCTGATTTTATTTAAATTTCTTCTTGTTTTCTTTTCTAAAAAAAGAGACAACAAAAGTGTCTTTTATTTCAGTTATTCCTCTGTGTTTTATACTACTGAGTATTAGGACCAGGCTTTGATGATGTTTAATTACGAGAATAAAGTCAGTTTGCTGAATAAAGCCTTAGTTTTACCTGAAAATATGAGAAAAAAACTTGAATATGACGTGACCAATCTGCAGTTTTCTTCAAAATAAGACTCAGTTCTTTACACAATCCTTTCAAAGTCCTGATAATTTGATTCTGATGCGTTTAAAAAATGAAGTACTTCCTTATCTGTGAAACTTATACCAAAGTATAACTTTAAAAGATGAACATCATTTCTCATTTTATTTTTTGTAGTGGAGTTCACAAAAAATTACGACTTTATTCTCCTAACATTATGACTTTTTCTCGTAATTGAAAAATAAAAAGTTAAAGTCCAAATTAATAGAAGTTGTAAGACAAGATGGCGGCTCTAGCTGCGCTGACGTCACTCTGAAATACGGAAACCCGAAGAGCTTGTTGATGGGATGAAAATCTGATTTTCCATAAATGTAATCTTCAAAAACCAAAAATGTGATAAATGTGATTTATCTCCCAGCCCCAGATTGCAAGTACGGACTTCCTGATTTGTAAAGGTTTAAGGTGCCTCTAAAAACAAAACTCACATATCGTCATGTTTTGTCTTTATTCGGATCCACTGACTGCTTGACTGTTTAAGACCAAACTTTATCTGTAGAGAACTTGTTGCCATCTTTGGTGAGACATAAAGGTGATCAGGAAATGACGTCATTTTCTGAAGGACTGAAACGAGAATCTGTTTCTTACCTTAGTTCTGTTAAAACGTCATGATTCAGAAAGAGCGCCACCTTTATTTAGCTGTTGCTTGTTTTGTTTGTACTGGTCCTTTAACTTGTTTGACGTGCCTTGAATCTGCTGCCGCCTGGTGGTTGAAATGCGTTGCTGCATCTTCTTTGTGCTGCCTGCTGAGTCCAGAAAAAAATTCAGTTTCTTTCTTCTTTGATTAGAGAGTAGAAATGAAACATGGTTTTATTTTGAAGGCACTTTTGCAGTGAGGTTTTTAGAAACTTCAACACGCTGTTAAACCATCGAGTCCAGCTGCTCTCTGTAAAAAAGGAAAAGGTTTTCATGTCAGAGCCGCTTTATCTATGCTATTGTGCGTTTAGATCAGAGAGCTTCAGCTCTGGTGTCCTGTGACTTTTAGATACATTCGTCTCTGAATAAAAAAACAAAAAATTTGGGTTGTTGGATCTGAAAGCTGCAGGACGCCAAACCTCGAGGACTGGAGCCGGTTTAGATGTTTACAGTGAAGGGAAAGCAACTGAATCTTTTCTGCAACACTGACAACTGAATGATTCATATTTTTATTCAAAGAGAGATCTATTTTTTTTTTTATTTTAGACCAATGTCTGTATGTTTTCTATTAAATTAAAGAATCTGCACGGGTGTTTTTGATTAAGACTTAAATAAAATAAAGACAAACGACCAACCTGTGGTCTGCCTCGTTTTTTTTTTTTTTTGCTCTTTACTGAAACAGGTGATGCAGAAATCACCAAAAACAGAAAAAGGTTTTCTACCCAAGCATCCAGGTGAGATGGATGATGTTATTTAAAGGGAATCCAATATGAAAAATTCACATTTTATATGTTTTTGCACTTCCATATGTGTTTACTTCTAAACACAGCTCAAACTCCTAAAAAAAAAAATCTTGTTTTTAGCAATAAATTTGCTTTTTGTCTGAAAAATGAGCCATTTCAAAAACCTTCAGAATGTAACGTTACCTAGCAACCCAAGAGAACTAGCACATTTGGTCAACTAGCTGGTATTACTGCTGTATGTCCAGTACAATGGCTGCTGGAAAAGACAAGTGTTTTGTTGTTAACTTACCAAGCACATACCACTTAATGAGTTCTTATTGGTTGTGCAGGAGGCTCTACTTCCGCTTTTCAAAGATGCACGGTTGTATAATTGGAGTCAATTTCACATGGAGTGTAAACGTTGAGTTGGTCAGCGTGGCCAGCGGCAACTTATTTGGATTTAAAGAGACAAGAGCAGACTTAAAATCTTATCTGAGAATGATTTTGTGCACGGTAATAAATGTTTTGTATAGGCCATAGTCCAGGGGTGCCCAAAGTGGGTCCTGGAGGGCCCAGCATCCTGCATGTTTTAGTTCTCTCCTTGGTTCAGCACACCTGGAACCAATGATGGCTCGTTGGAAGGCCCAAGAAGAACACAGACATGCTGAAAAGGTTGTTGTTGCAACCAGGGAGAGAACTAAAACGAGCAGGAAGCCGTCCCTCCAGGACCCACTTTGGACACCCCTGCATAGACCAAGGTAGCATAATTGGTTACTTTTTAAAGAAAGACGGCCTCACTGTAGGGCAGAAGCATTCGTTAACTGGAGTGTGTTGACTTAAAAAAAACAAAACATTCAGAGCAGTAATTAAGCTAAAACTGTAAAGAATATATACTACACATAAAACTTTAAAAAAAAAACTGTAAATATGTTCTACCTGAAACTCAATAGGTGTAGATTTAGCTAAATTTGGTAAAAAATAAAACTCTCCTATTCAGCACCTTTTTCTAAGCAATTATTTAAAAAAAAGTCACCAGTGGTGTCCAAACTTTTTGTCCCTTTGGCCAAATGTAAACGACTTGTGAGCCACAATATTAATTAAATTAAAAATGCAAAACTTTGTGTTCTGTGATTTATTTATTTTTTCCAGAAATGGCCCCGGGGCCACACTTTGGATGCCTCTTCCCGACTCGGTATTGATGTTGAATCAGGTTTGCTAAATGTAAACGACGTGAAGTTGGTGTGAGGATGAGAAACGTTGACGCAAACAAAGAAAAGCCGAAACGTTTTCATGGTACTGCTTGCAAAGTTTAATACATCACTATACAGTCGTCTTAAAGCAACAAATTAATCCATTAAAAAAAAAAAAAGAAAACAAGAAATGTTTAGTACAGTACACTCAGCATTATGTACATATACGCCCCAAGCAACCCGGTGATTCAACCCAAGTTTGTGTTAAATATATACTGTAAGTAACTGTATGTATTTCAATAGAGTCATGATGTCTGTACAGAGAAACAGGCTACAAATTATACTTTTATTAGCTCTTTTTTTTAAATATATCAACAACAGGCCACTGTGGAAATGCAGACATCATACAGTCAAGTTCTTTGTGGAGCCAAAAGAGGCTTAAAGCAACAAGTTACATGCTTTGGCTGGAAATCAAACTGCTTGCAGTAAAAAATAAGAAGAATGGATTAAATTGGGAATAATTTACACACAGGAAACTTTACAGGCTCGACATCCTGCCGGACTTTAACTTCACATTTTCTGTTTGTTCACGAGGAGGAAAAAAAAAAAACTCAAAGTGTGCATCTAGAGTGTTAGCTTTTCTTTAAAATGATCGGCGTCGCCTCTTGGCGTTAAAGGCGAACAAAATGAAGAGAGAGAAGAATGATGGGGAAAAAAAACCCACGGAAGACGACGCAAAAAAAAAAAAAAAAAACACGCACTCATTCATATTTTTATTCGTTTTAAAATGCAGCAGCTCTTGGCTCGTTCTTCTCCGAGGTCCGAAGTGGCACAGTGTGCTCTTTATCAAAAACGTCTCAGCATCAAAGTTCAAGTACAACATGAGAGAACCGGCGCTCTCGGATCAGAGCGAGTCGCAGACGACAGGGAGGAGGGAGTCATGATGTGTAAAATGTTAGATGAATCTAAAAAGATGTAAACAAAGCCTGCCGATTCCCCCAGGAAGCACCCAAAGGTCATTTCACAACACATTCTGCAGCAAAGCAATGAAAAAAACAAAACAAAATGGGTTCACATTGAATCACCTCTGAAGCCCCGCCCCCTTCGTTTGTGTTGTGACGTTTTACCTGCATGTGCAAACAGCCAGAAGGACGAAAGGAAACCATTTACATTTCAGTGATTTTTTTTTTTCTTTTTCTTTGTTTTAGTGCGAGTCAGTGATCAACGTCTGAGATTCAAGTAAGGCAACATGTTGACGTGAGATCACCATAGAGTGGAGGCTGCTGACGTGTAAAGCAACTTTTTACTCTGAAAACTGAGGGGAAAAAAAACAAACAAAAAAAATAAATAAATAAAAAAATCGGCTGAATCACAGCACAAAGTTGCAGCTCATTGAACGTGTAAACGTTGCCGCTCCGCCTCGGAGAGGTCGGCCGGCTGGAAACCAGCAGGATCGGTGACGGAGCGAGTTTCTGGGGATTTTGGCAGAAAGCTTCCAGCCGGTGAACGCTCACAGTTTGTGCTCGCCAGGTTTCCCCCCAGCGGGTCGGACCGCCGCGGCATCCTTCAGGTGTGGCTGTGATGTCAGGAGTGCTACAGAGAGCTGCAGTTCCCAGAGCTGCCTGCAGGGGCAACCCAGTGAAGCCCCGCCCAGTCAGTGGAACCAGTTAGACAGATGACAGAGGGGAACTGGTTTCTACCTGCTCTCACAGGAGGGTGTGTGTGTGTGTGTGGGTGGTTGTGTGTGTGTGTGTGTGTTAGCCGTCACACTCATCTGAGGGGTAACTAAAGGAGAGAAAAACACAAAAAATGAGGGGATATTGGAAAAACACAAAATCTTACCAAGTATTTTTTTATCTCGTTTCTAGTGAAAATTATTTATTAAGACAAAAATTACCTCACAGGTAACTTTTTAGGAGCTGTTCCAAGTAAATAATTTTAAATAAAATAATAGTGTTAGTTCCATTAGCAGATTATTTCACTGATGTCTTCTTATAAGTGAAACTAATCATTTTTCATCAAAGTCAAATATTATTCAAAATTCTGAATTCTGATTTTGCGCATTTTCATCTTTCTGTTTGGGTCTCAACTCCTTAAAACAGCCTAAAACGCTTAAGAAAAACTATGAAGACGTTTTTTGACAATAAGTTTAAGTTTTTTTGGTGTCTGGAAAATGAGCTGTTTCCAAAACCTCAGATTATTAAATCACATTCTATGGGCACTGTCCGTTACCTAGCAACCCCAGAAGAGTTCCAGCTCGTTACCTAGCAACCCCAGCGGAATTCCAGCTAGTTACCTAGCAACCTAAGCTGAGTTCCAGCCTGTTGGTTCAGTTTATAAGGATTTAAAGTGACAAGGCGCACCTAAAACAGCTCAATCAGAAAGGAGACTGAGCAGACTAAAGCCTCATTATCTAAGAACTATTTTGTGCTAAAAAATGCTGAAAAGTTACAAGTTCTGTCTTATTTTAAATCCATTAAGACATTTGCACTGGAAACAAGACCAAAAATACTTGGTAAGATTTTGCATTTTTGCAGTGAAACCCACAGTAAGTCCAGACCCGGCTGCTTTCAGTGAGAGGAAACGTTTTAGAAGTGCGGGCAGCAGGAGCAGAGAGGTGGAGGGTGACAGGAAGAGGGCGGTGGCGGCGCCCGGTGCAGCTCAGGAGGACGACAGATGGAGGCAGTGACTATCCTCCTCTGAGACTTGAGGAAGGTGAAAGAGGAAGAGATCGGGGAGCAGGTGTGAGTCGGGGAGGCACTTACTTGTCCTCTGTGTACTCAGGGACGGCGGCGGCCGCCAGCGCGGCGCGGTACTGCTGCAGCACGCCGCGGACGCTCTTCACGAAGCCCTTGGAGAGCGGGAAGAGCGGGAAGCCGATGTCCGGGTAGCCGCTGCCCTCCGGGAGGAAACTCCGGTAGCTCTTCCTCCGCTTCTTTGGTCGCACCACCGGCTGGCTGGGACCGGACTCCGGCGCCACGCCACGTGCTGCAGCGCTGGCTCTGTCCCCGCCCAGGCAGGCGTCGCCCTGAGTGCCGTCGCAGTCCGAGCTGAGGTCCACCGGCGGCGCAGCGGTGGTGGACGGGCTCAGCCCTGAGTCCTCCAGCTCCTCCTCCAGGATGCTGCTGACGCCCGGGACGCCGTCCTCGCCGGGCTTGCCGGGGCTACTGTGGGCCACCGGCGCCTCGTCCTTGGAGCGGAGCCCCCTGGCGGCCGGGTGTGGCGCGTGGCTGCGCTCGGCGGCGTCGTTCAGCTCCAGCCACGCCTCCAGGCGGTGGACGAGCCGCCAGCCGCTGCAGGCGAAATGCTCCTGGACCTCCTGCTTGAAGACGTCCACGGGGTTCTGCAGCAGCTGCGTCATGGACTGCACCATCTTGATCAGCGCCATCTCATTGTAGCAGCGGCTGTTCTCGTAGCCCTCCTGCAGGCCGCGGTCGCTGTCGAAGCCCGCCTCGTTGTAGTACGGCTCGTTGACCAGGATCAGACCTGCAGACACACGATCAAAATCGATCATCGCCTCTGCTTGATCTACTAAAAATTCACTTAGATCAGTGATTGTCACAAGTTTTCAGGCTGAGAATCATTTAACCCATTTAACACTCAGCGATCATCTATTCTGAAATTAACCCATAACAACATCTTAATATATACAACCTAAAATGAAAATATAAGTAACACACTTATTCTTTTCTTACTTTTTTCATGATAGCGATGTTTTAACGAGAGTGGCCACGCCATGAACAAGTCGACTTGTTTTTAGTTAAATACAGATCGTGAAATTGTGGATTCCAGGTTTTCCAATGATGTCAAACACAGAAGTCAAAGAAGTAAACGTTGAGTATATTAGTGACATTTGTAATTTAGAAGGTCAGTAAAGGAAAAATATACTTGAGTTGCTTTGGCTGAAACAAAAACCATCTTATGCAATTTAAATCTAAAAAACAATCCACCCATTTCTATAACGTGTACTCAGCAGTCGTTTTTAATTAATCATTTTTAATTAAATTAAAAATAATAGCTGTTTTGTGTGAGGAGAGCATCATACTTCTGTCTATGGAGCTTCATGGAATATAAATGTGTGTGGGAGCCTTAAGGAAGCAAAGTCATAGAAAAAGAATGGTTCTCAGACGACGCATCAATATTCTCAGCAGGAATGACTTAGTTTCCTCCGGTCATATAATTAATCATGACGTTGTTTTCTTCCCATCGGTATCTTCAGTTTTTTGTTTGAGTTACTGGGTTTTAAGCACCTTTTCCATTACTATTTGGTAACCGTTTGCTAAGCTAGCTGTAGCGATGAGTATGAGCTGACGTCAGGGCAAATAAACGGTCGTTTACATGCAGTACCTCCCGGTCCACTAGGGGGCACACTGAATAAGGGTGAAATGACAAACTGGCAGTATTATGTTTTCCAGCTACTTAGCACAATTGTAGAGTATAATGAGGAAACTGTCTCTTCTTCATTCTCAGAACCAAACATGGAGAAGCAGCATTCAGCTTCTACGCACCACAAATCTGGAACAAACGTCCAGAAAACTGAAAAACAGCTGAAACACTGAGTTCCTTTAAATCTAGACCTTTTAGACCTGCTTCTGATTAATAATAAATGAAATATTGACCAAAACATTTGATGTGTAATGATGATTTTGGTGACGACTCTCATCGAGATATTATGTTTGTTATTCTGTAATTGCGACAGAAAAAAACCTGATTTTTACTTCAATCATCTCTTTTGTGAGTCGACCTGAATTCAAAGTTCAGCTATATAGAAGTTGTGAAACACGCTTGTCAAACTGCGGCTCACTTAAGGTAATAAATTATTAAACATTGCCCTGTTTCTTTTTTCCATTTTCTTCTCTCTTGTTTAATCTTTTGCTTTTACTTTCTCATAAACTAATGGGCGGTGGAATCTGCAGACTCCTGCTCATCGCTGTATTTCACGTGTCACATTTGCACCTGATCAATTTAATCTAGAACCGCTCCTGCTACAGAAGGGTGTGGGCTTTTATTTTTTTAGATTTGGGCTCTAAAGTCTGCTTTGCAGACAGAAGAAATAAAATAAACAAAAAGGATTTTGTGTCTTTGTGGGAAGCAGATATTTCAGCTGAAGGAAACAAATGAAGAAAAACGCTCTAACTGACCTTGAATGGAGATGAGAACCTGCAGCAGACTCGACTTGCTGGTCCATCTCTCGGTTCCCTGTGAATCACAGCAGAACCGGAACAATCAGGCATGGAGAGCGGCTGCGGCCCGGCGGAACGGCGGCGGCGCAGGGCGGAGCTCACCTTGCCGATCCAGGTGCCCAGCAGGCTGACGCACACCTTGCCGTTGTCGTACAGGTTGGGGTTGAGGCGGCCGCTGCACTGCGACAGGTAGCGGAAGAGCGGCGGCACGGCCGGGTAGATGTTGGGCAGTTGGATGTCGAACAGGAAGAGCCCGTCCTCGTAGGGGGTCCGAGTCGGGCCTTTGATCAGCGCCGAAAACAGATCCTGGGTCACAGCAGAGGGAAGACGTTTTGAAATATCGGCAAGTTTACATTGAAAAATCACAAAATGTTACCAACTCAGTCCAGCTTCTAGTGCAAATCTGTAAGTTCACTTGAATTAAGATATAAGATATAATTAAGATACAGAAAAATCACTAATATTGATGAAATAGTTCAAGTTCCACCAGCAGACTATTTAACTTAATAAGACTTTTTCCCATGCTGCTTTTTTAAGTCAATATTAAATAATTACTGATGAAAAACAAGTTCATATATCTTGCAGAAACATTTCTTTTAAGTTAGTTTTGATTTATTTCATGATATTTGCATTAGAAATTGGGCCAAAACTACTTGGTGATATTTAGTTTCTTTGCAGTGAAGGACCAAATCAGTGGAAATAAAACTCACCATCCGGTCCTCAAATGTTTTCACCATGATCCCATCAGGCAGCGATGTGGCCAGCAGAGCCATTTCCTTCCTCACGGTGCTGAAAAACTTCTTCGCCTCTGCTGGCTGGAACTCCATTTTCTTAAATGAATGAGTGTCTGAGAGAGAAAAAGATGGTCGATCAGGAGGAGACAAGGTAACAGAGTTCCCTCTGAAAATCTGAAATGCATTTATCAGAACGTTCTTTGGAATTTGAAGTTTTCCTTTGAGAAAGTGTTCTTTCATCTCATTACCATTATATTCCTTAAAAATGGTCTCAAAACAACAATATTGTGATTTATGGTGCCAATGTTTCATATTCCCTTGTGTGATGGCAAAATCCATCAGTAACTCTTTTTATGCACAATTTAGTTTTTCATACAAACACAACAACATTTAGTTTCAATAAAAACATTTAGTAGTTGATTTGGATACATTTGTTCTATTTGTTAGCACACACATTTAGTTAGCACATGTATTTATATCAACCTAAAGTTAATTTTGTTTGCTGAAGATTAACTCTGTTTGTTAATCTTGGTGTTGCCAGGTGAAAGATGGGGCCCAGATGGGGCCCAGACGGGGCCCAGGGCTCAGCAGGCTGACTGGACAGAACCACTAGTTCCTGCTGCCAGGGGGAATTTGTAGTTTCTTTGTTTAGATAAGTTTTGTATTTAAGTAAATAGTAGTATTTAAAGTTTAATATTTTTTGATTTTCATTTTTGGGGTCTTTAGTTTGGCCAAACTTAGCTGTACTGTTATTTGTTTTGTGTTATTTGTAACTGTTTTCTGTTTAGTTACCCTATTGTGTCTTAATTGGTCTGATCAGCCAGTATTTAAGTATTGTGCGTCATTTCTTTGTGAGGTCAGTTATGTTTGTTTGTGCAGCCAGTTTGTTCATATTTTTTGCCTGATCTCTCACCTGGTGCCCACTCCAGCACTGAGAACACTTCTCCCTTGGCGCTGGTGAATGTCACGCCAGGCTTCCCTCCGCTCTGCTGGCACAGGACCGGCGTGTCACTCAGGAACTCGCTGGGCCACTCCTGACCCCCCACCGGCGTCTGTGGCTCCTGCTGCGGCTTTTCTTCTCCGCTCCTCTCAGCCTGGGGAGCAGCAGAAGCTGAAAATACCTCCAAACATCCGCCGACATCACAGCGATGGCGACGCTCACCTCCGTTCCGGCGCCTCCGCTCCCCACCGCCTCCATCTTCTCCTCCTCCACGATGGCGACGTTGTCCAGCGTCTTCCTCAGGTTCTCGTGGAGCTTCTTGATGTCGTCCAGGAAGCGTTTCTCCTTGGTGGGTTTCTCAGGCGCCACCGGCGACAGAGAGCTCGCCACGTTGGCGGTGGAGGCCGGCTCGGCCGAGGTCGGGGAGGTCGGCGAGCCGCCTGTCCACAGCTGCTCCACGGTCATGTTCTTCAGGCTCTCCAGAATCTTCAGCGCTTCCTTCAGCTCTCTGAAGCCTCGGGAGGCGCCGTCCTTGTTGGGCTTCTCCGCTCCGTTTACGGTTCCTGGAGTCGTTACTGCAGGATGAACGACAAAATGATACAACCAGCAGATAAACCAGGAGAGATCTAGCTACCAAAGAGGTTCCAGTTCTTAAAAGAGACTTAGGCTGCGTTCACACTGCAGCCTCAAGTGACCCAAGTCCGATTTTTTTGTCAAATTGGATTTTTTTGCCGGCTCTGTTCACACTTCCAAACATATGCAACCTGTTTGTGATCTCCAGTGTGAACGGGGAAACAACCTGAAAGTGTCCCGCATGCGCAGTAGAGGGCGCAATAGCATCAGTGTTCTCAGTGTTCTGCCAACCGCCATAAAAAGAAGAAGAGCTCATGGAGGCTAACGGTGGAGCATAGCTTACATATTTGAAGTTGTTGTCCTACCGGAGCAGCATATTAACAACTTAATCCTCATCATATTCATGGTTGTTGTTTTTCTTCCCACTTGTGGGTTTTAGGACAGAACAGTGACGTTTGTCGAGTATCAGTGACGTTCAGGTTGGATGAACTCGACCTGGTCATTAGGTCACATTTAAATCGGATACCCAAGAGGCCTGGGTCGCATTTGAAAAGAATCCGACCTGTGTTGTTCAGACTGTCTTCAAATGATTGGTTTTCATTAAGGCAAAGAAATCTGAATTGGGTCTCTTTGGGCTGCAGTGTGAACGCAGCCTTATTATACAGGTTGGGACAGATCAATGGGCTGAAACAACATTTTCATCACATTTTTTGTACGACATCATTCTTAGACTATGAGATCTTGAATTATACAACTGTGCATCTCTGAAAAGTAGAGGTGGAGCCTCCTGCACAACCAACAAGAACACAGCAAGAGGTAAATCAGTTGGCGATTCAATAATCAACTCATGACGATTAATTTGATTAATTGCTTTAGCCTTAGATGTGATGGCAAAAACCGATTACACCTAAACATTCTCCAAAGATGAACAGTTATAACAAAGGTCTAATCTGATCTGGCAGACTAGGATAGCTTATACTAGGAACAAAAACATGGCCGGCGCTCCCCACCTCCTCCAGACGTGGGACTGCCCACAGACGACTCCCCTTCCTCTCCTTGCGCTCCCTTGGTGGGACTCGTCACCTCAGCCTTGCCGCCCTCTTGTGGTGGGATGATGAACAGCGCAGACCCAGTTGGCGTCGGGGTGGGCGTCTCCATGTAGGTGGCGTTGAAGTTGTTGGCGTGGCTGTCGTCCTCGGTGGTGACGCCGTTGTCCGTCTCCCAGCTGTCGCTCTCGTCCTCCCACTCCTCCGTGGACAGGACGCTGCTCGTCTCCTCCACAGAGTCGTAGTCTGTCTCCTCGATCTCAGACTCCACGTTGTAGAGGTGCTGAGAAGGAAAACGTCAGACTGAGTAAAGTAGGTCTTACTGAGTAAATCCAGGTTTAAAATGTGAATTTTTACTTGAGGCAGGACGATGGTTTTGGAGTTGTCGGCCCAGACGACCTCCACTTTACTGCTCACATCCACCCGGGACACCTGACCCACTGACGTCTGGAGACAGAACAATTTGATTTGAATTAAACTGAAACAAATTAACTTTATGATGATATTCTAACTTACTGAGGTTCACCTGAACAGAACCTGCATTAGTAAGATCCATTTTTAGACTAGTTAGCAGCATAACAACACTGGCATGAGGCTCACTGTCTGAATAACACATTTGGATGATTTTACTTCCACACAACATGGATTGGTCTAGTCCAAGTAGAAATGTTTTTACCTCATTCTCGCAGTCGTTCTGTCCATTCTCGGAGTTCCATATCCTGATGACGATGTCCGCCGTGCGGAAATGGAAATCTGGATGATCTGCGATGTCGTACACACTGACATCCTCCTCCACACCAATAACCTAAAACAAGAGGAAAAGATACGTTGTTTCTGTTTCCAGCAGATTTCTTTTAAGTTCTCCAAAAGCAGCTGTTGTAAAGAAAATTTTGTTCTTAGTAACTTAAATTAAAAATTTTTTTTAAATTACTTGTCACAATATTTTTTTTTTACCTTTAAAAATCCTCTACAGTAGCAGAAGGAACTGAATACTCCTAAGTTGCTTTTTCATCTGTCGGCCATATTGGATTTAACTAAATTTTCTTGCACTTGCAGTGGATGGCCAGTAGTTGGCAGTGTATTGCATGGTGAACTAGTGTCCACTTCAGTGGTCTGTGTGCATTTATAACTTAAAAATCCACCAGAAACACAAGAATTGGCTTTTAGATGTCTGTTGTCTGCACTGCATGCATGAAACTGTTAATCTAAAAACCTGAGTTTTTTTCTAAACTGGCTCGTTTCCATTAAGCAAATTTATTTTTGTGCTTTCGATTTGTGTAGTTTATGGTTGACAGAAACGCAGCTAGAGTCGATAGCTCTGACTTACCTCGACGTCGTCAGCTGTGGAGTTCAGTTTGATCCATCTGACGACGCATGTTCTGCCTTTATGGTCACCGGACTGGATCACACCGTACACACCTGGATCCTGCAGCGCTTGAGCTGAACACACACACACACACGCACACACGCACACACCCACACACAGAGAGACAGTTCAAATAAAACACAGAAACAATAGTATTATGTAGAAATACAAGGACAAAAATAAGAAAAAAAAAGTCCTAAAGTGGATTGTTAGAAAACAAAACATTCATTTTTGTAATGTGGCACCAAGTGGATAAAATCGCCCAGAACGCTCATAAATTCGGCACAAAAATGAGTCACTTGGTTTGTTAGTCAGAACTAAACCCAGAAGAAAAACCACAAGCACAGCAGCAACATTTCCGACTATTTACACTTGAACCCACATATATCGAACTAGACTCAGAAATATAACTTCAACACTTCAAGATTAAGTTTTCTTTCATCAGTCAAATCAAATCAGTTTTAATTTGTATCGTGCCAAATGACTTCAATATTAAATAGTCTTTGTTTTCAGCAGGACAAATTGAGAATTGCCTGCTTTTGGCTAATTCTGGCACATTTACAGAAATGCTAACTAATGTGCAACATCCACAGCAAATAAAATTAATTTTCTTTTCAGAGGTACTCAGCGAGCGCAGAGAAAACCGTAACATTTTAACAGTTTCACAATGGGCAATTTTATTAATATTAAGGCCCTTTGAGGACATGCGTGATGCCAGAAATGAAAACGAGTTTGACAGTCCGGCTTTTACTTGAGCAGCTTTTACACAACATTCGGATCAGTTACTTGTAAAGTAAAAAGAAAAAATGTGATGTAAAATCTATAAGTACAAACTGTTAATCTTAGGTCTACTCAGAGCAACAGGATGTATGAAACAGGAAATAAAAGGACCTTAGATATGCATAACACACAAAACCCAAGAATATCGGACTAAACTTTTATGCCGGTGCGTCCCTATTGGGTATCAAACTATTTCACGGACAAGCTTCTGACCAACATACAGTCGGAACAAATTAACATTAAGAAAAATAATCACTGCGCTCCACCAACACAGAAAGCAACAAAAAGCTGTGCAGACAATAAAGTCGACTCACGTCGTTTGTCAACCACAAAATCTCCGGGGCAAAACTCGTGGCTGTCCAGGTGCTGGATGGGGATGAGGTCATTGGACCTGATCCCCCTCTCCACCCGTCCATCCTTCCACATCACATCAGCGGTGGTCTTCGTTGATACAACTTCCACTGCCACCCTGATGGCAAAAAAAAAAAAAAAAACACAGAAAAAGTTTTGTTTGAGAAATGTGGAAAATGGTTTTATTTTTATTTTCCCCCTGACATGTTGGGAAGTAGCAAAATAGCATTTTCAAATTTCAAATTAAAATGTTCAAAAATACTTTATTTTTGTTGTAATTCATTTAATTGAAACCCTGTTTTAAGTCAGTGTTTCTCAAACGTTTTAAGGCTGAGGACCACTTAACCCATGTAACAAACATTCATGAACCACCTGCCTTGAAATTGCCCCACAACGTTGAAACCCCTGATTTGATCGGTTTTAATAAAATAAAAATAATACCTGGAGTCCTACCATTCACGGCTTAAAGATGTTCAAAAGAATCAAATCGTTCGTGAACGACACATCAATACTATCAGCAAGTATGACTTACCTTTCTCCGATCACATAATTAATCATGACGTTGTTTTCTTTCCACCGCTATCTAAAGTTTTATGCACCTTGTCCATTATTATCTGGTAACCGTTTGGTAAGCTAGCTATAGCGTCACTGCAATTAAACGGTCGTTTCCATGGAGTACTTCGCGGACCACTAGGTGGCGATACTGTTTTTGTAAGACAGTCTAATGCACCGTCATCTCCATAGGTTCCACGTTAGCATTATATGCTAACGTAACGCATGAAACTCATCCCCAGAACAACATTCGGATGCTGTTAAACTGTCTAAATAGGCTATTTAGACTTCTATCTTTGTGTTTCTGTGAGGAGTTTGACATTTTGCGCAATTCTTTTAGTTCGGCATCATTTAGCTCTCCCTCTTCAACTCTTTCTCCTGTTGCCCGGTTGCGAGTCAGGAGCTGCTG
Source organism: Gambusia affinis (assembly GCF_019740435.1). NCBI lineage: Eukaryota > Metazoa > Chordata > Actinopteri > Cyprinodontiformes > Poeciliidae > Gambusia > Gambusia affinis. Next base: position 13,385,982 of record NC_057871.1, on the reverse strand, counting down.
CCCGCGTTGCCATGGCGACTGGGGTGAAACGATCGATAGTGTTACTCGGCCTTACAAATGTGCGATTTATTTGCAATGTGGACACGGGGTGAAATGTGTCTCCTCTGGTCTACTGGTGAAGGTTGGTGTTGACAGTCAGTCTGACGGATGACTGTCAGACTGGCTGCAGTGCTGAGGAAGTCGCCGTAAAAGTCTTCAGTAACACAGAAAACAAGTCGCTAGATTTATTACTTTTTTAAGTAATAGGAGGAGTCTAAAAATCCCAGTAAATATAGCAACAAAGTGGACATCCGTGCTTCTCATCCTGATCACAGCCCCACACTCTGTCAAGTCTCTTGGCTCCGCCCACTTTGCTGCCATTTTTTCCCCGAATTTCCCCGAGGACTTGGCTGAGCTTTCAGAGATTAGCTACTCTTTGAGATTATATGCTGCAGTATAATTTTAGAAAATCAAAATGCAGATAAGCTCCAGCATGTTTTTACATTGATATAAGTCTATTGTTACAGTCATTAAGATTTCTATCTTCATGTTGGGATTTATAAATACTCTCATTTCCAAACAAGAATGCAACAAATCCTTGTGTTTCTGCGGTTTGTAACGTTGATCCTTCATGTTTATGTGGCAATGAAATGTGAACCAAGCAACAGAAACAAAACTCCTCACTCATTAGTTCAGCTAGAAACACCTGATCTCTGAAACAGAGCAGAAAGACATCCACTTTCAGAGTGGATGAGGAGATAAAAAGGTAGAGGATAAAAATCCATGCTAACCCACCGGTCTCCACGCTTAAACTCTCGGGAGAACTTGGTCCTCTTCTTTTTATGCTTCCTCTTCAGGTTGCGGATGGAGAGCGGGATGCTCTTCTTGCGGTTGGTTCCCAGGCCGCCACTCTGGGACGAGGCGGTGGAGCTGGCTGACGATGTGAGAGAGCTACACACACAGGAAACAGTAGTTTGTTCATTAATTCACAACCTTCAGCTCACAAATAAAAAAAAACAAACAAACAAAACACATGTTAAAATACTAATAACAGAAGGTAAAAATGTTTTCTGAATGCTTCATTACTTGATTAAGGTCTTAAAATAGAAATGAAGTGGGATGGATGTAAAGAAATTTAAAGTTCATGCTCAGATCTTTCAGAGGTAATCATTAAAATTTCAGAGAACGAGTAGAAAATCTGCAAGAAACAACAGATTAAACAAGCCCTGAATTTTTCAATTTGGTTCAGATTCAATGATTTTAATTAAAAAATTATCTCTAATTTGACAGGATTATATTTTGTGTGTCTTGGTTATACATAATAGTTAACTTTTATTCCTGTGTTTTTGTACAAATTATTGAATGAGATGTTTTCAAATGTATGACAACTTAAACAAAAACAAAACATTTGTAGTATGCTTTTAATACTTAAAATCTGACATTTTTATTTATTTAATGCAACTATTATTTTTGAATATTTGCTGTTTTAGAATAAAATTTACTATAAAATGTATCCAAGTTATGTATGGGTAACTCAATTTATCTTGTAGTTGTTCTTTGTGTCTTTTAAATTAAATATTACAACATCTATTCAAAAACATTTTTTGAATCAACTACAATTTCAACTTAATTTTAATTTATTCTTTTAATTTATTTCAACTGAAATTCCTTTAAAATGTCTTGTTTTAATAGTTTCCATTGGGTGAAGCCGTTTTTCATCTACTGTAAATTTAACAATTTGGACACATTAGATGAAAAGCAAAAAAAACACATTATTTTGCAACTTATGAGAATCAATACTGCTTTTTAAAAAAAATGTTTCTAGACTCATAATACATATTTTTGTTTACTGCACTCGTACATTTTGAGTAATATTTTTCTCCCTAAACCAGAGAAATATGATGTTTACTTGCATCAAATAAAAACTCACATACACTTTTTTAAAATAAATAAATCTCTGCTAAATGCCACGATAATAAGAGACATAATTTCTGGTGGTTTTAACTGAACTAAAGCCAAAAATAAGACGTCTGTACCTTTCTGTTTTCACCTGTTAATAAACTCAACCCAGCCTGGAAAATGACCATCAGAGCCACCAAATGTTGGTAAACAAACCTGGTGTCATCAGTGTCCTCCGCGCCTTCGTCATCTGCATCCTGCTCTCCGTGTTCAGCCGCGTTGTCGTTGGCGCTCTTTGGATCCACCGGGTTCTGACCCGGCGTTACCGGGCCGTTGTTGAGATGGGGTGAGTCGGTCTGCTCCGACTTGTGGTCACCTGTTGGAAAGCAGAGAGAGTAACGATTCAATCGGTGAACCAGGCGCTTTCTGTGACTCATCTGTGAATGCTTACCTTGAAGGTCAGCATGTTCCGTTTTCCTTCCAGGCTCCTTTTTGAAAACTCTTTTTAGCTGCAGCAGGAAAATATACCGAGAGTTTGCGTTATAAAACCACTTTTGATTTTCACAATAAAAGCATTCACTATTCAGAATTTTTTTTATGGTTTTTTTTTCAAAATAAAACAAAAAAAAAATAGAGATTCACAGGTATATGTTGCATCTTATCAGCATTAAGTGTTTATATTAAATCAAGTAAAAGTAAAAAGTACAGTGTAGTAAAAACACTCCTAAAAGTAAATTTTTCCAAAAGTTACTTAAGTGAATGTAACTGAACAAATGTAACTAGTTACAAGCCAACTCTGATCACAGATGATCAATCTAATTAGGTTTTTCAATTAACAGCAAGAGAAGATTTTATGCTTTTAAACTACATTTACAGCCATTAACCACAGATAAAACACACAGGTAAAAAAACTTTACTGCACCTTTCTAGCAATCGGGTCCTCTGGTAGAAAATGGGCCCCTTCGGGTCCGTCACAGGTCATGCATGTGGCGCTGCCTTTGGCAGGGATGATGTACAGGGCTCTTTCTCCCAGCTCCCTCTGGGTGTGGTCATAGTAACCCAAACGCCTCACCCTGCGACCAGTCAAAGGGCGGCTTTGCTCAAATACGACACAATCACACATGAGAAATGGCCTTTCAACGTAACAATGTTTACACCTTTAAAGGAACACGAGTTCTTTAAATCTAGACTAAAAACTGCCCGTTTAGTTGATTTTGAAACATAAACCAACATTCTGATGTGTAATGATGCTTACACTTGACAACGTGTAAAGCTTCAATGGTTTCCTGCGTGTTCTATGACTTTGTATTTTTATGTTTTTATGACGTAAAGCACTTTGAAATGCACTTTTGCTGAAATGTTCTATACAGATAAACTTGATTGATATACACTAAACATTCATCCCTCAAATCATCAGCACTGCTGTCTTGTGTCACTTGGTCCAGTACTTCAGCAAACCATTATATTTAGGACTCGAATGATTCGAGTACATCGATTATTAAAATTCCTCGAGGAAAATGTAGCTGCCTCAAAAATTGTGTTTTGTTATTTAGTGCACCGTGTTCTGGCCGGATCGTTGTTTGCGTTGGGCAGCGCTCTCACTTCTGCCTGTAAGTTGTTACTAAGTGTTTGCAGCATAACATTGCATCGTTTTTTGGGGAGCCAATATGCATCTTTAAATCTGGCGCGATGCTTGGAGTACGACATCTTTACGTTCTCCAAAAGAGGGCAAAATTGTGCCACTCGTCTTACTCTGCAATGTTATAAATAGACAAATATTATCACCATGAAGCATTAGGTTGGTTGAAATTAAGGCGCAAATTCCCCTTCTACACATTTTTAGAAATATTGTACTATATAATCAACTGTTTTATATAATCAGCTTTTATTTAGCCAAACTTGGCACAATTTTAGTATAAGAAATGCTTTAAAAGGTTGTTTTATTCTTCCACCATGTAACATGAATGCTGAACTCCCTTCATCTGTAATGTAACAAATGCTAGACATTTTAAGAGTCTTGCTTAGTTATTTTATTACATAGTATAATTGTGAAACTAATTAATGTGACTTACTTAGTTTATTATATAAACCAATGAATCACATTTATTTGCATGGCACATTTCAGCAACAAGGCAGTTCAAAGTGCGTTACATCATAAAAAACACAGAAAAAATACAAAGTTGTATAAAGTGTGATAATTACGCATTTATGAATCGTGTGCTCTGTCTCTAATATTGTTTTAAGTGTGTGTAACTGATTTTGTAATAAATGTTTTTATGATGTGGACCCCAGGAAGAGCAGCCATTGTTACTCCAATGGCAAATATTGATCCAAATAAACAAATAAATGCATAAATCCCACGTCTCCTTAAAGCTGATGAAATCTGACAGGACGTTCAGCAGGAAGTGTAGACCATCCAGACGTCACATGGAGGAGAGAGGGGGCGGACGTGAAGTGAAGGATTGACTGACCTGTGAAGATTTTCCTGTGTGATGGTGGAGGGAGGTGGATACACGCTGTCAGAGCCTTTAGGAGAGTAGCTCTTGGTGATCCACGTCACTTTCAGCTCCACAACTTTCACCTGACAGAAACACAAAACTCCAGGATTTAGAACAACCAAACGTGCAGAAACACATGGAGATGCATTTAAGATGTCTGTTGATTTCTGGTCACCCTCTGACCTCTTCCACCACCACTCTGAACTTGCACTTTCTGCTTAGGACAGGTTTGACCCCTGACAGCCACTGTACATTAGAGAAGACCTTAGCGGGTCCGATCAGAACCTGGCCCGGGTAGAAACCGTACGCCTCGTCGAAAAACAAACCCTGAAGAAGAAACAGAACAGCAACAACGTGAACAAATGTTACAGTAAATTTAATTAGGTTCACAAAATAGCATTTTTCAATTTGTCGACATTTTCAGAAAATGTGAAACCAAAAAAAAAAAAAAAAAATTTTTAATTTTAAGACAAAAGAGGCAAGGAAATAAAATTGTTTGTCTTTTTCTTCTGAAACTTCTTAAATAAATTCTAGATCAATGGATTTCATTTTGATGCACTAGATTAATTACTGGTACAATTAATTATCCAGCAAAATTAATTATTGAAAAAATAAACTGCATTTTTTTGCCCCATCTTAAAATAAAGATTTATTTTTTCTTTTGCTTCACATTTCCTGAAAATGCTGATAAATTGATTGCAGTTTCTGCAGTCCTTACTGACCAAAAGCATAAAAAGTTTTATCTGATTTAATGTCAGACAGTGAGAATAAAAAGTCTGCCTCCAGCTGTTCATTAATAACATAAACTAAGATGAATTTAAAAGAAAATGTTGTAAATCTCAGTGCATGTGTACAACTATTTTTAAATCACAGAGGTTTGAGACAGATTAAATTTCCAGTCCTGATTTTAAATTAATTATTCGTATTATGACCCAAATAACTTCAAATAAGCAGATAAATTGAGAGTTAAAAATACTGCTCAGAAAATAAAACTATAGAAACAGCACTCTTCTTATTTTCTACTTTAGGAACATCAATAAAAACAGAGCTGCTTGCATGCACTGATTTAAACCTCCTTTTAGCTCAGGAGGAACTGAATCCACGTGTTAATAAACATCCGAGGCAAAATAAAGTAAACAAAGGTGACAGAAAAGCTCACAGCTACATACCGAGTCGCTGACATGTGGACAGACGTCGTAAAGCTTGGCGCCGTCTTCGACGCTCATGGAGCATCTGCAGGGAAGCAGAGAGACGGAGCTGAAGCTCAACTGATGTGGCACTCGTGAATCCCACTTAATTTGCTCGCACGTTCTGAGAGACAGACGCACTGCGCTCCAACGTCACGCTCATGCCGGCGCAGGCGGCCTACCTGGCTCCATTGGAGAGCTTGAGGATGATGTGATTGGTCAGATCGTAGACTTTACCCAGCCAGAAGTCATAAGCGATGTAGTCGCCGTACATAAAAGACTGAAAGAAACAAACGCAGTCGATTTTTCACGAGGTGTCGAACTCATTTTCATTCTGGGTCATATCAAGACCAAAGGAACGGCTGTTGCAGAATGTATTGATGAAACCTATTGAACTGTTAAAATAATAATAAAGTACTTCTTAAAATTAAATAATGTTGAACATCTTTTCACACTGATAAGTCTGGAAGGATTTTGTAAATGTCTTGTGTTGCTAATTTGCTAATATTTGCAAGGGATTTTGTGATGTTTGCACTTAAGTATGATGGCGTATTGTACATTAAAAGAAAGAAAGAAAGAAAGATGGAAAGAAAGAAAGGAAACATAAATTTCCACCAAAAAATCTAGAAGAAATAAGATTTCTGACTTTGTAAAGTAAAAAATATTGCTAGAAAAAATTTTAGCGTAATCTCAGAAATGTTCTAGAAAAATAACCTGAAAACAGATTTTTTCCCAAAAATGTCCTATTTTTTTTCCCTTAAAATGAGATTAATCTCAAAATTTCAGGGGGGTTTTTTCTAGAAAACTTTTGTACTCAGTTTTTGTTTTCCTAAAAAAAAAAAAATAATCAAAAAATCTAGTTTTTTCTAACAAATTTTTGACTTTAGAATCTGAGAATGTCCTTGTTGTTTTAAATTAATCTAAAACCTTCAGATTTTGTTTTCTAGAATTTTTTTTTTTTAAAAATCACTTTTTTCCCATAAATTTCTGAGATTTATCTAAAAACTTGAGTTTTTTTCCCAGCAATTTTTTTTTTTACTTTTCCTTGTTATTTTTCAGAAAATTTCTGAGATTCCTTTACTTTAGAAATGTACTTCTCCATTTTATTTCCATCTACAGCAGCCCTAATACGCCGTCCTATGTATGATAATCCGGCCCGCCGCAGCTTTTTATGTGGCCCTCCAGGTTCTAGACCAGGGGTGTCAAAGTCCAGTCCTGGAGGGCCGGTGCCCTGCAACCTTTAGCTGTGCCTCTGCTGCACCACCTGAATAGAATAATTAGGTCATTAAGGCTCTGGAGAACTGATCTACACAAGGAGGAGGAAATTCATCCATTTCATTCCAGTGTTTTGTAGCTGTGGCACAACTAAAAACTGCAGGACAACGACCCTCGAGGACTGGAGTTTGACACCCTGGTTCGCTCTACTTTTTTCCTTTTACAGAGACTAAATTTATTTTATTTTTTTTAAATTTAATTATCTTTCTTAATCCACTTTAAAAATAATATGTTGATGCACATAAACGCAAGGCTTTCCTATAAAAACTGCTGTTACAGTTTTTTTTCACCTGGTTTTATGAATCTAAAATGACCAGAACAATAATAAAAGAGAACAAAAGTATTAGAATAATAAAGCACAGGTAAGTATGAATGAGATGCAGCTGCAAGGTGAAGTTAATACTCTCTTACCCAGATGTGTTGCAGGTCTTTGCTGTTTACTGGGTAAAGAACACAATTTGTTCCCACAAACTTCACAGCACACTCAATATCAATGTTGGTCACAATACCACACTGGTTGTCCTGAAATAACAAAACAGAAACATGTTGATAGTATGAAATGATTCCCAATCCTGCTACAAACTGACTTTGAGTCTTTTTTGTGCCTAAAAGGAGATAAAATAACTCAGATAGTCCATAAATGCTACAGATTAATACAACTCACAATAAAGTGCATTAATTGGGGGACAGAAAATTTGATTCCATCAATTATTTTGATCTAATCCACCAACAAAAAATTGGCACCTCCCGCACATTTTTCATTTAATCAATTAATACTCTCTAGACAATACTAGAAATACATTAAAAGATGCAAATAAATAATTCAGTTTCTTTATTTATTCCTTTAAGGTACACTTTGAGATTTGTTTTACAGAATTTGAATTATGCCACTTGAGGATTTCTGGGTCGAATATATTTACAGACTAAAGCTGTAATCTTAAGCACTAAACATATATATGTTTTTGTATGTTTTTGAGTTAATATCTCCTCTGAGTGTATTCTTCTTCCAGCACATGGCCGTTTTTGAGTCCAATTTGTGAATAATCGAATACTAAACTTACTTGAGGATTATTTTAATAAGTGATCAATGGTAGAGTTCATTTTATGCACTAAATGATAAACAAAGCAGCCACATCTCCCTGTACCTGACAAATGTCTGGTGTTTTATGTTTTTAATCTGAATCGTTTCAAAACTAACTAGCTATATGAATTTATAGCTAGGATGATTATTTGCATTAATAATTAAATTTTTCAACTTCCTGACATTGATGCAAACTTGGTGGGATGTATAACATCTTAAATGTTTTTTGTTTTTTTTAAACAATTTCTAAACAAAGACTAAAGGACGATTTTAGGCTAAAGATTTTCTAATCCTTTTCCAGAAACTGCTTCTCTAAAATTATTGCTTGCAAATTATGCACTCTTCAATACTTATACTTATACTTATACTTATACTTCCAAAGTGTTTTAATACATTTGACTACTTTCGTCTGTCTACAAATTAACATTTTAAATCCAACCCAATCACCAACGACCACATTTGTTATTCACTAGATGCTTCCGTATTTTAAACTAGGCTCGTTACGATAACACATTTTGTTGGATGATAAATTGTGATAAACGATAATGTTGTTGTGTTCTAATAATGGCATAATACTGCAAGAACATACTCGCAGATCAATAAACTTTAAATTCTATTTAACATTTAATCACTGGAACCGCAAGACATTTGACATATCCAAAATAAATAAACCAAACAACAGAAACAACAAATAAAATGACTTAGGAAGCCGCTGTAAATAAAATTATCATAAAAAAAAAAAGAGATAGTTGAGACCAAAGAACCAGACTGAAGACTTTTATCATCCAGTTTTTGGAAAAAGAGAAACACAAAAAAAAGAGAAAACAATAAATCAAGCAAATGAAAATTAGTGAGTTTCTTATAATTTATCATGCAATTAATAGATTTATTGTTAATTGTGACACATTTCAAAAGTTTGGTTAAACAATACGTCATAATATTGTGCTACAAGTTGAATTTCTAAACTATTACATGCAATTTTGTTTTAACTGATGTAAAAGCTTAAAGGTTTGAAGGCAGTGCAAGTTAATTACATCTTCAAGCATCAACTTATGTTAAATTTTTGAACGAAAAAGCCTCTTTAAACCTTAACGCAGCGTTAGCGTTCAGGCTGAATTGCTGAATAAAACAAAGAAAGACCTTCTGCTCTCCTGGAAGTGGCTTGTCCCAATAATATTCCAGTCATGTTCAGCAAATGGTACTCTGAACTGTGTCATGACTCATAAATAGAGGGAGCTAATTGGAAAAAAAGCACTAAAATGACAGAAAGGAAGAAGTGCAGGAAGTATGTAATAAAAAAAGGGTTTCACTTACAGCAGAATTGTTCCTGCGCACGATGTCTCTAATGACAATAGATCGGTCTTCAAGCTTCAGCTGGAGAAGAGAGAAAAATGGAAGATGGTTAGCAAAGCAGGTTCAGAAAGAAACTGCAGAGTCTCGGTGCAAAACCGGATCAGTACTTTCCCATAGAAACGGCATAAGAACTCCAGTTATCAGAAGAAGAATTCACTGTAGTTTCTGCAGAAATATTTCCTTTATAGCAGCATCCATATGCAACATTTGGTGACCTCTGACAGCAGCTAAAGGATTTCCTCTGCAGGAAACACATTTCGATGACCCAACAACCAGAGAAGTAAAAACATATGTATTCATTTAACAGTTATTGAATCGGCATCTTACCGTTTTTTAATGTACTTTTAGACAGTTTGAAGAGTTAAACATGAAATAACAACCAGGTTCTTAGCGGGAGATTGTGCAAACTTTCCTCGTATATGAAGTTACACACCGGAACAGAAGGGGGCATTATCTCCTGTATTATCTGGGGAATATGTTATTTAAATATATTTACAGTTTTACCCTTTGCTTTGGTTCAGCTGACCTACTGCAAAACATTTAGGTCTCTGCATAACAATGCAACTCATCACTTAAGGTTCTGCACATCTCAACAAAAGGCAAAGTTGTTAACTCAATAAGTAGAAAAGCAAAACTAAGAAACTACGATTGTCGAATTATTAGGCCGGTCGCAATAAACAATAAATCAATTAATAACATGATAAATTAAAACTTTTGACCTCATTTTAATTATCGCCGTTATCGTCTCTTCCGGCATTTTTCTCTTTCTGTTGATGACACTGAATGAAAAAAGGCTCAACTCCGCTGCTCTCCACTGACCCTCCCTTCCTCATTTCTCTATTGTAATGCCCAGCGTACACGACACCATCTTAGAGCTGTTGGCGGATTGTAAAACCTGAGATCACACTTTAGCCGACAGAAATCCTTGGTATAACGGTTCCATCGGGTTCGATGTGCCGTGTGATGTCCAACAATGGGCACAACTAATTTTAAAATCAGGCATTAATCAATATTTTACTACAATCTATCTGCAACGCATGTGGCTCTAGTGTCAGCGCAACATCCTGACTGAATGAAAATCATTAGAACCGATTTATGTCACGTTAACGAAGAACAGCTGCAAAGTTACCGGGTTCATCAACGTAGCGATTTTGCTCCAACTCCTCCCCTCGTCATTTCTATATTCTTTGCACGAAATGTTTTATAAACATTAATGTTGTTTCCACATATCATCTCCAATGTCCGCTGGACTTCGCGTTGCGCCGTGTCAGCTGTTTGGGATTCCCCTCTGTAATTTCCTCTCAGAAAACACGGAGCAGAATCCGGCTTTCTGATTGGCTACCTGTCACATTCAACAGGCTGCAGTAACGATCCCAGTGGGGAAAACCCCTGAATTAGATCGGAGGGGCCACAACGATCTAGCGTAACACACCACACACTACAGGATGATCGGTTACGAAATCACAAGTGACAATCTTGGAACATCAACATTCTAAGATTGTCATAAGGGGAAAATGTAGGTGTGAACTAACGTGTAGTGTGAACTATTGCATCAGGTAGTCGATGTGCCCGTCTTCTCTATTTAAATCTAATGGTTACTGAAGTGCAATATGGTAAACAGACTTTATAATCTGCACTCTTTTGGTTGAATGCAGTATTTATTTCCACTTTGGCTTTATGTTATTTCGTTTTTATTCAAGTACATTTTTGTTATTGGAGACTGAGAATGCATTTTATTTTTGATTGTTTTGTTTATTTTGTTTATCAGTTCCAGTGTTGGGTGTTCTTATAATAAAGTGTATCTATCTTTGGCAAGAAATTGCAGGCATGACTGGAATTATGTCATTTCCATTAAATCATTGTAAAAAGGTCTTCAAACAATATTATCGTTTATCGCAATAATTTTTGAGACAATTAACTGCTCAGCAAAATTTGTGATTGTGACAGGCCTACGTATTATATTGATCCTTAATAATCTTTTGTTTAACTAGAGGCTCCCAACTATCTACTTCCATTTACAGTGGATGAAGGCCTCTTTCTTTCCACATTAGGGCCTGCAGACATTTTTCATTTTGTACCTTTCTCCAGATTTGTGCCTGGAGAGAATCCAGTCTCTTTGACAAGCACCGTCTGCTGTGGGAGATCATTTAGACAGATGTGTGCCTTTCCAGGTCCTGTCCAATCTACCGAATTTCCCACAGGTTGATGAAAATTAATCTGTAGAAACATCTGAAGGAATATCAGTGGAAACACGATGCAAATGAATTCAATTTCGAGCTTCATAGCTCACTTTTACTTATAAAATTTTAAGAAAACAAGCTTTTAATGGTCAATATGATTATTTCTAAAATAAGGTGTGGGCTTTTAGCATATTGTTTATTACTTATCGCGATAAATTTCTTATGGCAAAAACGATAAATAACAATGATGTTTAAACGCCCCTAAACCTGTCCATATTGTCAGAAATGTTTACCATTTCCCCATTGTTTGTTCAATGAACACATTAAGGAATACCAATAAATTTGAAAATACAGGCACAGTGTGAAGCTTAATTACACCAATCATTTTTCTTCATGAGACTGGTGTCCGAAAGAACCACATTATAAGAGTGTAATTTGTGTTTGTGAGGCTATAATTACCTAAAAAAACAACTGATATTTATTTTTATCCGTTTCTGGAGGAGGGGGTTTCCCCACAGGTGTCGAAATGGTAATGAAATATATGTAACATTGGTAAATATCGGTCAGAACAGCAATATTAACACCAGATATCAATATCAGCCCTTCTTCTTATCACTTTCATTGTTCTCACAATATCACTGCAAAGTATCATCATTAAACTTTAAGTCAATATCGCCCTAATGATATCCTAAAACATTAACTCGTTTATTTTTAGGATTTTTTTCCAACCCGTCAGTGAAATGCTTTCATTTGTGAACTAATGTAGGTTTTTGCCTCTGATTTTGTAAACCAAATGTAAAATAATTAAGCAGCTAATTATTTATTTAAAAAAACTGAGCTGGTTAAATAAACAAATTTGCTTTTCTTTTGGGGTTAGTGATGTCTCCATCCCCTCCTGGGCAAAACTGAGCCAGCAAAACTGAATCTAGTATAAAAATAAAAAGATTAAATAAAAATAGGGGATTCATGACATTATTTACACTATATAGCTGGAAAAAAAAAAACATACTTATTGTTTTATAGCTGAACTTCCACTTAGAGGGATTACCACAACACAGGCCCTAACCCCACTAATCACAGAAATGCCTTGTATTAGTTACTAACTAATGAAAGAGGCTGCAGACGGTTTTAATTGTGGGCTCTGTAATCATGTTGCCTTTGTTGTGAATCATCAGTGAAGTCCTGTTTAACTGTACAGCTGTGTAGCACCAGCTGGTCTCAATGTGACGCCGCCTCTTCGCTTCAAACAATCACGGCCGATCAAAATTATGTAAACTAAATAACAGCAGATTTTTCCTTTCACATAAGAGATTTGACACATTTTGGTGAACAATAAATATCTTGTTACATAGTGCTGATTACATTTCAGGTGAGAAAAAAAAGCTATTGAGCATTAATTTATCTTGTAAAGGTGTTAATGAGATGTTATTTATTTTATTTGTTGATTTCACTTTATTTGTACATTTTCATTGATGCAGGGAAGATAAAATAAAATCATTATTTTATTTCACTTTAAAACATGTTAATCTTGACATAATTCAATTCTTAATTTATCAAGAATCTAGAAACAAAGAAAGTGGCTAACTGTTCTTAAAAGTAAACCTGAATTGAATCAAATCTGTTCCCTTTGGACAGAGTTTTGGAAAACGGATTAAAGTCTCTGTGATCAGTGAAAAATCTAAGTGTTTCATACCTGGAGCTGGCCAGAAGGCTTAAAAATAAAATCTCACATTTTTACATAGCAAATCAGATCTCTGTATAAAAAAATGTCTCCCTTTATTTTTCCCAAATGGGACACATCACAAAAAATCCACTTTTAGCCCCTAAACCTGTTTTATTGGGTACTTTGAGTCTCTCGGAGAGCAGAAAAGTTGGATTTAGTCTCTACTGGTGCTGCTGAGATGCATTTAGGTTCTGTTTGTATCATATTTTTCAACCCATTCAGTTTTCTCTTTTCAAATGAAGTAATCTGTTTTTACAATAATGTCAAAGTATTTGCCATTTTTAGTAGCAGAACTGTTAAAAAAAAAAGGTCATCAAATTCTGGCTAAGCAATTTTGCAACTCTGCCATTTTTATTTCTTGCAACAAATGCTTTTAGTCCAAGTTCAAAGCAGCAGAAATTACCAGTAGATAAATCAAAATGTTGGGTAGATGGGTGTGTTAACCACATGATCCTTTACACTATTAACCAGCGTCACTTTGCTGAACAAAGACGACTTTTCCCACTGATGTGGGAACATTTATAAGAAAAATAAAATGTATTCACGCATGTCGAAGAGGTTCTCCCCCATTATCAAAAAGGATTTACTAACAAAAATGTCAAAAATTAAATCTGATTAATTGATCACTTTACTCCATCGCCCAGCCCTAATGATACCCAATAAGTCACCTGGCCTTCTTGAAGACAGAAGTTTGCACAGAAATATCCCAGACAATATGATGATCATATTATAAATAAAATTATTGAAAAAGGACAAACAACCTGATAAAGAAGGCTGGTTCTGTTCTGGGGGCGACTGTGGAACCTCTAAACATGGCGATCCAAAGAATGATTCTTCATAAAATCAAGAAAATTATGGACAAACCTGACCATAGGCAAACTAAGTCTCTCTTCAGTCAGGGGCTTCTTCAAATTTGTTGTAACACAGACAGCTACAAGAGATCTTTCCTGCCAACAGCCATCTCTGTCTACGGTAACTCTTTGAAGAATTTGAATTAAAAGGAGCTACAACAACACTTAATTTCCCTTTGGGATCAATAAAGCACTTTCAAATTTGAATGTAAGATCACACACCAAAAATCAAGTTTCTGTGAACCGAGATAAGCGAGAAATATAATCTCAGCTCATTCAAATAGCACAATGTGAACATTATTTGAGTAAATTGGGTCACTAAGGAGCACTGCGGCAGACACAGAACAAAATTAATCTAAAATAAATGAATAAATCAAAGATGATGCGTCATTAAACATTCCTCTCTACCTGTGAGAGAAGCTTTAGGACCAGATGCTCTGCTTTCATGAACAAGCAAACACAGACAAGAAGGAAGCAGAGGAAGAGACTGTGATGAAGAGGAGCTGCTGAATGTTAAATATTCAACAGCAGGGTGAGGCTGTTTTCCATGAATTTCACCAAACTGAGGAAACAGGATCATAATATTGGGTAAGCAGAGAGGAAGGCGGCTGAATAAACCAGAGAAACACAATGAAAAATGAGGAATGAATCAGAACTGAAGCCATTATCGACTAATTGTTAGAAGATAAGACTACATGATGAATCAATAGCTGGAGGACAAAATTTAATTTATTAAACGTTGCTGGTACTTTAAAAATAGGCAATAGGTTGTAATTTTAGAAAAATTAGAAAATTCAAAATGTTTACTTGTAAATAACAGGAGTAGGCCCATCACAATGATAAATTTTACTGGACGATAAATTGTCCCAGAAGTTATTGCGATAAACAATAATGTTGACCATTTTCAAGAAACAAAACGATAACAGCATAATAACGCAAGAACACATTTTCAAACATGGATAAACTTTAAATTCTAATGATCTGGAAGACATTTAAAATATCCAAAATAAATACACAAAACAGAAACGACAAATAAAATGAATAATGAAGTCTTTAAAAAAAAATGTGTCCTTCAAAAAAGTGCTAGATGAGACCAAAGCACCAGACTGAAGACCAGTTTTGGTAGGAAAAAGAGAGGGAAAAAAAAGAGAGAAAAAAAAAGATAAATCATGCAAATGGAAATTATTGAGCCTGTTTTAATTTACCATACAATTAATTGATTTATTGTTTATTGTGACAGGCCAAGACTTGGATGCAATTTGCATCTACTGGTTCCTGCATAGCATTTGATGGTGGATGTGATGCAGCCGATACCAGGAGTGTTTGGGTCGGGATGACTGGACCTTCACAGTGTTTAGAAATGCCACTTCTGTAAGGCAACGCTCCCTCTGTTACACTGTCAACGCACAGAAATGCAAACAAAAACATGCCTCAGTTCTTGGCAGCAACTCTGATTTGTCATTGTAACCCAATAACACTGACTTCTGGGAGCAGCAGACTGTGTGTGTGCGTGTTTGTACAGAGGATCCAATCGATCAGTCGCCATGTTTTCTTGTAATCTATTGAACAACAGACGACCTTTCTCTCAGGTCTCAACTGCTTGACGCCTCAGCAGCACACACTTACACAACACACACTCACACCGACTTGCCTGCAAGCCTGTCTAAACCTTTTAGCTGAGAGAAGCACCAACACTTGGAGCTCTTCTTCATTAATATTCTTTCAATGCATCATGCTGCATTGCGCTACTATAGTAACACATTTTCTCACCTTCAGACAGGCAGTGTTGAAATCGGCTGCATTTAGCCTCTCTCTGAAAGTCAAGAACAGTCTGATAGAGCAAACATTTGGCTTTTGAGCAACGTGAACAACAGAGCTGTCCTACTAAACCGTTACTAAAAAGAGAAAGAGCCAAAGCCTAGAAACTTTTGAGCAACGTGAACAACAGAACTGTCCTACTAAACCGTTACTAAAAAGAGAAAGAGCCAAAGCCTAGAAACTTGAGACTTTAGACCTTTCCTAAATTAATGTTAACAACCTACTATTTTTCAACTGCTGAGTAATTTTTAATAGACACAAATTAAACCAGTAAAATTTCTGGTTATTCCTGAGCAATGAGATTTATTTAGGATCAATACTAAAATGACTAAAAACAGCCGTTAAAAATTACTACATTCCTGTATGAGTGAGTATTCACACAAGGAAAGTCCTTTGGTCCTCTGCTTTGGTTCAGACCAAAAGTGGACAACAGCAGTGCACCTTTTATGGAAGTAATAATGGCCGCCGTCGTCTATGGAAGCCGACGGTGTTGTCACAAAGTTTTTGATGAGACAAAAGATGATACAACAAGAAGAAAGTACAACTGGTGATAGCATTTCGTAGAGAATTAAGTGCTACCTCTGTAGAGAAATGACAGTTTTCAGCCATCGTTTATGTCCAGATTAACTGTGTTTGACTGTTTCTGGTGCAGAATTAGGATGCATGTCTCACGTTAACGATGTAAAAGCCAGATGAAATGTGACACCACTTGGTTACCTGGTTCTGTTCTGAGTGCAGATACTTTGAAAACAATTGTATACCTAACTGATGTTGCATCACATACTGGACAATAAATCAATAACAATATAACTTGTGACAGACATGTCATCAGTATCAATACATAATATGTCTGACAGAGTATTCATTAATTTCACTGAACTCTCACAACTAACTCACTTGCTCTTTGGTTACCTAGCAACTCATTAATTTTTGGTTACCTAGCAACAACCTGTTGAGTAACTTGCGCAGCAGCAGTTTCAGATTCAGGGGAACTAAGGTAAAACAAACGCCATGTCACACTGGGCTTCTATATTTAAAAATAAATTGATCTTTTAGCCGGAATATCCTTTAATAACTCAAAATGTTATGTTTAACATTACTATTTCTCTAAAACACTTTTAAACAAAAGTAATTACAAATAAAGTTGAACTCATCATCAATTTCTACCAGATGCTTGTCATAAAGATGGCACTCACACAATATCAAACTTTTTAGTAACTGGGGTAGTAACTACAACTGAGAAATCTAAAAAAACAAAAACAAAAATAAAAAACAAAGGATAAACAGAGTTTGGCTGTCCATGTCAAAGAGAGGATGATAAAGTGCACATTTCAGCAGCAATGTCTTGCTGCTGAAATGTGCTATACAAATAAAATTTGATTGATTTTGATTGACTTTAGCCGTTTGTCACCAAAGACAGCTACACCTGGAACCCATTACTGTATAATAATGAAACAACTGTTTTCGCTGTGCCTTGATGAGGAGGGAGGTGGGCAGCCATGATGTGGTGGCCTCGACATGTAAAAGCAGGAGAGTGTTTGGCATTTGGTTTGAGATGAAAACTTGCACATCTGCTTTTCCAAACAAGCTGATAATGTAGAAGGAACCAGATTGATTACAAGAACTGAGACCAGGATTTGTCTTTGTCTTCCCAATCTAATTTACATGAGTCGTTATTCAGGTGGAGCACAATGAGGAAGGAGAAAGAGACTGCAGCAAACTGCAGCTTGAGGCCACGCCTGTTGGCTCAGGCGGTTTCCCACTCATGGCTCACTTGTCATTCACTCTCATCTTCAGAACATGAAGAAATCTGAACCATGGAAATAAAAAGCAGCGCAGACCAAGTCAGTATTTTAAAGGGAAGAAGCTCCATTGCACTGCACACACATTTAACTATCCTCTGTGTGTTTTTCTACTAGGAATGTCCCACTTAAGATATTTTAATATGGACCTGGATACTGATCCAGGTCGTTTAAGATTAGTCATCGGCTGATAGAGAGTCCCAGTCTGACACTGCAGTCTGTTATCTGTTCCTCCAGAACAGAACAGATATTTCATCCTGACAAGAGTTTGACCAGGATCAAAAAGCTGCTCCAACATGGGGTAGACAAGGTTAGGAAAACCACTGACACTGACACACACACACACACACACACACACACACACACACACACACGCACGCACACACACACAGTACCCTCTTCTGAGTTAATATTTGCAAATGTCTGCTTTGTGGTGCATATAAATATTCCCTTTTGCACTCTTAATAGAATACAAAAAACTTTAAATGTATGTAAAAACAGACAACCTCAATTCCCATGTATTAAATTATTTTTTTGTAATCTGAAGACTTTACCAACTGTCTAGTTGAGTTATAAAATATGACCGATTATAACCCCATATCAAACCAAAACCCTGGTAGACTCTATTTGATTAGGGACCAAAACTGCAACACTTGTTACATTTTCAGCTGCTGCAGTTCGCTTTCACTGTGTCAAACCAACTAAATATTTTGAAAAACCTGTACACCTCCTCGCCTGTGGGGGCGCTACACTAAGAACTAGAGAAGAAAAACAACATAAAACCCTCTAAAGAAGGCACTGAGCCCAACATCCTTATGTACTAAATGTTATCAAAAATGTAGCGGTTTCTCTTGGGCAAAAGACCACAAGTCATTTCTGCCGCTAGATCTAGACTCCTATGTTTGTTTAGTTTGTATTTACCCAAAATGCCCTGAACTATATTCCTGCTTTTGAGGCAGTATCCAATCCACTTGCATTCACACTGCACTCAAACCGCACCAGAGTTCACTTTTTTTGGTCCTTAACAGAGTTCGATTCAGCAATACCCAACCGAATCGGACTTCCTAGACAAACTAGAGTTTGATTAAAACGGACAAAGCAGGGCTTGTGTGAATACACTGTTAATGCTGTTAGATATTGTTTAGTAATGTACAAAATTAAATTTTCTTACAGTAGTTAATAAGTAGATAAAAAAATTGTTTATCTGAATCATCTGATGTGAACAATAAAAATGATAGAGGAGTAAAATTAGCAAGGTTTGAAAGCAACTCCAACTCCAGCTACAAAAACAAAATCTTTTGTTATTTAAACCTTGTTCAGGGTTTTAGTTCAGCATTGAACTAAAACTCTAATTGTTGAGTATTAAAATACCAACTTCTAAAACCGCATCCCTGATATTCTGCACCTGCACTGCATCTTTCAGTGTCAACAGGAGCTGGGGCCTGTTCCAGCAGCAAACAGGCAGGGGGTGGGCAGGCTTCCTGTTCATCACAGGACCAACACAGAACCACAGGAGACATAACAGCACAGACTCAATTTGGACAAATTGACCTAACATGCAGATGCACTTCAGCTCAAAAGTTTCAGGGTGTTGAAAAACTCGATTTGGATTGGGAGTGAGAGGTTTATACTGAACAAGCCATCACACAGCAAACAGACACTGGATACTGGATCCTTGGTGAGAAAGTCAAGATCTATTTATAGTTTTCAAAATGTAATAAAAATTCAATAACTACTTTCATCCCCTCAACTCCCACATATTTGTAGTTTTCATGGGGAGCAAAATTGCAACATTTGTT
Organism: Gambusia affinis; assembly: GCF_019740435.1. NCBI lineage: Eukaryota > Metazoa > Chordata > Actinopteri > Cyprinodontiformes > Poeciliidae > Gambusia > Gambusia affinis. The sequence continues at coordinate 13,366,537 of NC_057871.1, read as the reverse complement.
GCATTTTCAGCTGCTGCAGTTCGCTTTCACACTGTGTTGTGTCAAACGAAATAAACCTTATGAAAAACCTGTTCGCCTCCTCGACTGTGGGGGCGCCACACAAAGAAATACTCAAAGAAACCTCTGAAGAAGACACTGCAAGTCCACTTTACATGCAAAGTGGACTGGAGAAGTTCACTTTAACCAAACCGAGACTTTGGTTTGTAGGTACACCAGAGTTTGCGGTTTTGGTTCGCATCAGAGTCCAATTGTGTATTCACACTTCCCCAAACAAACCGGACCTTCAAGGCAAACGAACCAGTTCGATTAAACCAGACTAAACAGGGCTGGTATGAATGCACCCTTATTGTCTGTGTGGTTTAAACTTTTACTTCTTCATTGTGAAAAATAAATAAATAACTGAACTTCAGGATAGTCAAAGCTGCCTTGATCAGACCAAAACAGAAAACTGAATAGTTACTGATTGTCACTAATTATAGATGTACTATGACTAGCATCAAGTTTCTCAGCTCTAACAGTCCATTGATTCAGCTCCATGCTGAACTAGGAGCACATTAGCTAATGCTGTTCGGCAGAGATGCTTAAAAGGTGTTAGCATTCATGTGCTTGGACAGTTTACTTTCCCCTCGTTGCACTAAGATGTGTGCTGGAAAATGCTGACTCAGACAACAGCAAGAGAGAGATGAGCTGATGGACTAAACGGGAATCAGGAGCAGCTCGGTGTTTCTTTACGATTCCCTACAATGCAATAAGGCTGAAAAGAAGTCTCCTCTTTCAGCGTCGGTCAATAACAGACCAAATGACCAAGCACCACTGCAATCAAACCGCTGAGAGTGAAGCAGGAAAGTAAGAGCAGGATTTACTCTTGAAATATAGATATAGATAGATCTGGCACAATAATAGACCAATTATTGCAACTAATGATTATTTTAGTTATCACCTGTTCTGATGATTAATTAGATTTAAAAAAAAGCACATTTTGTGAATATTTTTTATACAACATTAGAAATATATAGAAAGATGCAAATAATGCAGTAACATGATTGAGTGAATGTTTGGTTATTTGTAGCGAAGGACATACGGTATCTGCAGAAAAAAATAAATACTTCTAACATTAACGTGAAAAGCTCACCTCTATTTGCTCAACTTAACATCAATATGATGAAATTAATTTGATTAATTTCTGGATTTAGTGATTAATAATTGGATTATACTGAGAAGCCGACTGATATTTTTTTAAGTCGAGTTATTAAACTTGGCTAAGAATAGCAAGCATTTTGAAAGAAAGTGACCCAAATCATGTTTTTATAACTGAGAATAAATCTGTCCAACCAAGCCCAAACGAATTTGAAAACTAGATTATTTTCTATCCTTTCCTTCAAAAATAAATAAACAAATCTGGCAACTTCATCTACTTTAATTTTGACCTTCTGATTTTGGACCACGTGACTAAAAGTTTGGACACCCCTGAGACAGGAGGAAAACAAGTAAGCATGCAAATGGAAAAAAAACTGAGCTCATTTTAAATTAATGTGATTATCTGATTCATTCCTTATTACGGTAAGTTTAGCTCTCCCTATTTCACATTTACTCCCAAACCGTTTTCTGTTCTCCTCTGGTCCCGACACATTTACACCTCAAGCCTCGAATGAATGTTTTTCTGAAAAGGGTTTTTTGGGTTTTTTTTACAACAGAACAAACATCATGCCGTCCCCCTTGCTGCTTTGTCACCCAATTCCAATCAAAGCCAAATTATTTCTGCCTGTGTTTGTGTCCATAAATGTGAATCAGAAATCTCAGAGGAATGCCTCTCAGCCTCCTGCAGTCTGACTGAAGCCTATTGATTGGACCACACAGGAAGGATGCAAAGCTCTGTTAAAGAGCGAGGAGGACCAGGCCTTTTATCCAGAAAGTCCAAAGGGAAATGACGAGAGGACTAATGGCACAGACTGTCTATTACTGAGCAATCTCCTGACTGTGTAATAGGAACCAATAGAAAAACTCACATCAAAAATAGGAAAAATGTACCACAATAGGAGATAAATAAGGTGGATTAATGATCAATTTGTTTAATTGTGATTAATCAATTATTGAAATAATTGTCAACTAATTTAGTAATCAACTGGAGTATAAAGACGAAAAAAAAGGCAATTTGTTGAATTATTAACACCACTCAGATCTGTAATTAACACAAAACCGTACAAAAAAAATACAGAAACCTTCTTTATCTGTAAAGATGTTCTACTAAGAACTCGTCAAGTGGCACTCTGTTCAAATTCTGCAAAAATACAATCTCCTAAACACCTTTTTCTGTCTAATTATTAATCTGTTAATTAAAAAAAAAAAGCAACAGATCAGTCAAACACTGTATTGATGCCAAGTCAAGCAGAAAGGTCTGAGCTCTTCACATGTTGCTGCTAAAAGTAACATTTTTGGCTCCACATGCTTCCTTTCCTATAAAGAATCCTGTCGCAACAAGTCCTAATTTAATTAGAATTGTATGATCATTTCCATTTCCATGATTTAGGAATATTCTCTTTACTTTTTTCCATTTCTACCAAAACCTGGATGATAAAAGCCTCCAGTCTGGTCCTTTGTATCAACTAGCCCTTATTTTGAAGGACAATTTGGTTTACAGACTTAAACAAATAATTCAATTTCTTTTTTTGTTTCTTTTATTGTGTTCATTTATTTTGGATATTTCTCCCAATGTTTATGTTCAAGTCTTAAATGTTCATTAGAATTTGAAGTTTATTGATCTATGAGAATATGTTCTTGCTTTATTATGCAATTACCATTTTATGACTTAAAAATAGTCTGAAAACAACATTATCGTTTATCGCAATAACTTATGGGACAATTTATCATCCAGCAACAATTGTTACTGTGACATGCTTACATGTACGCTAAAGGAATGCTATGTTATTACATTTCTGTTTATTTTCTTATTTAAAAAGGATTTAAATTAATTTGTTTCCATCTTTTAATGTTCATTTCAAACAGGCAAATACTCATCAACCTAGAAACATTTAAATCTCCAAATACCAGATAAACTTTAATTATTTCCACATTGCATAACACTTAAATCTCACATTCTCATCCTTAAATGTACAATTATTTATTCATTTTTAATTTCATCAGTAGCATTTTTGGTCTTTGAGGCACCCATGTTTCCCAATTAGCTCCTTTTTAAACTGTTTTTAAGCAAGTTTATTTTTATACCTTTTTTATTTACTGAATCCACATCACACACCAATAAATAAAAACTCTATTTGCTTGTTCTAATACATTTTTTTATTTCTTTCTCCTCTTAAATTATAACCCCCACTCTCTGTCACAAACCCTTTTTGTAAATGTATTTCTAATATTGCCTAAAAGAGGCTTAAATTAAGATTTTCCATAATGTGCCAATTTCTTTAATCCAACAAATCATCAGAACAATTGTTAAAGGCTTTACCTTCTGCTTAGCAAAAAAAGTAAAGAAAGAATCATGAAGATGGAAAGAGAAGATGGCGACATGGTGCAAGGGAGGGGTCAGAGAAAAGCACAGAAGAAAGTAAAGAAGAGGCAGCTGCCTGTCCAACAAGTAGGAGATCAAGACAGATCCCAGGAGGAAGATGGAGAGCGGAGAAAAGCAGGAGCCAGAAATAGACAAGAGTGCAGTAGATGGTAGTGACAGCAAGAAAGATTTGGGAGGGGTGCGACTGGGTAGACAGAGAGTGCACCGTCTCCCAAATGGGCAGGACCAATACTGCAGAGGAAGAAAAGGGAGGATGAGACGACGGAGGACGGAGAGAAACAGGAATGAGGGCAAGTCATTGCAGAATCTATAATAATTTCCCTCTATGTGTGCCGGTGTGGTGTGAGCAGAGGAGGAGGATCTATTATCGAAGGAGCTGGACAACTGGCCAGTCAGCAGCACATTACATCAGCGCTGGCCTGCTGGAGCGCTGAGAGGTGAGGAAGGTGCTGAATATGGACTGGGAGGGAGGGCAGCGGGTTAGGGAGAAGGGCTGAGTGGGGCAGGTAATAAATAAAGAAGCAGGTTAAAATGGAGACGCAACAGAAGAGAGAGGAGGAAGACGAGGGAAGATTCTGGGGAAAAGAAAGCAGAAGTAGGAGGATATAATTGTTTAAATGTGAAACTGTAATGGAGTGACGCCACGATAAATTTCACTAGAAACTATAAACTGACCCAGAGGTTATTGTGATAAACTGTAATATTGCTGTTTTGAGACAATTTTCAAATAATATAATGGTAATGGATTAATAATGCATGAACATATTCTCAAAGACAGATAAATTTTAAATTTGAATTACACTGGAACTGGAAGACACTTAAAATAAATAAAACAACGAGTAAAATAAATTATGAAGTCTCTGTAAGCAAAATTGTCCTTCAAAAAAATGGGCTATTTGAAACCAAAACACCAAACTGAAGACTGTTATCATCCAGTTTTTGGTAGAAAGAGGAAACAAATGGTAAATCACAGATTTAGTGACTTCAATTCAGATTTATAGAAAATAGGAGTTGCCTACATCCCTCTGTAGTGGCTCTAACGGGCTGAGTTTACCGGGGGGCTTCGATTTATCCCATATAACCAGGCAGAAGAAGATCTGTTCAAGAAAATCACATTTTTACTGGAACTCACAACTCGATTATACAACATTATGGGATCTCACAATAAAGCACAGCAGCAGAGAAGTTGGTTTCTCAAAGCGCTATCCGTTTACTGTCAGAATGTAATTATATCTGGTGAAGTAAGTATGAGCTGTTACTGCATTATTGGACCCAATTGTGAATGTGTCATTATAGCTGCAGCTACACTCACCAACCACTTTAATATGCACCTCGTACTGCTTTGGGTCTGGAACCCATTGTTCCTTCAAAGCTGCTTTAATTCTATATATTTGATTCAACAATGCGTCAGAAACATTCCTGAGAGACCTTGGTCCAAATCACAATGTGAATGTGAATCTGATGTTGCTCTGGAGTACAGAGAACTCATTGACATGTAGGGTTGAACATAATGGTTATTTTAGTAACCGATTAATCGATCAATTATTCTGCACATTTTCCATTTGAATACACAATATTAGAAATACACTAAAAGACACAAATAAGAAATTCAGCTCCGATTTTTACATTTTTTATTTTTGCCTAAAATGCAACAACATGACATTCCTTATATAGGCTGATGCATCTGGAGCTTAAATAAAATCCTTTGAATATCAAAATATGAAAAGCTCAGCCCTTCCTGTACGATTATTTTTCAACAATAATAATAATTAGTGCTGAAATAATTGGTGGTCTGAATAATCGATTTGAACTTAATGTGTGCAGAAAATGAGAAATGGTCAAAATAACAAAACAGATGCCGTTCTTTCAGAAATCAAATAATCCAAAGAAAATAAGTTCATGTTCATTTAGAAACAACGACACTAATGTTTTAACTCAGGAAGAGTTCAGAAGTCAATATATGGTGGCATGACCAGGAGGTTTTCAGTGATTTTTTTTATAGAACTGTACATAGTAAAACATTAGCAATCTTTATCAGATGATTATCTATTTAAAAAATGATAATACATACAAAACCTCAGAAATACTAGTTTTATTTAGAGCACCGCTAGATGCGTTTCATGTTTTATTTAGCTAATTTTCTGGGGAAACTCTGCATTTGAAAACAAAAACTTCAACTCAGGACCTACAGTAAGTGTTATAAGATCAATCATAAACCAGAAGTTTACTTTATATAGGCAACAAACAGACGAAATTCATTAACACGGAGAATTTGCTCATTCTGTCATATAATATAAGGTTTTATGACACTGAAGTCGTTCTTCACAGCATCCAGAGACATAAATCTACACATTTCCTAGAATGTGAACATGCATGCAAGTTGTATTTTTCATAACGATGCACACATTATTCAAACAATGAGCCAGAGTGACGCTCTGTGTTTGATGGATATGGATGTAATAAAAGCTTGAGATGGATCAAACATCACAGCGGTGTAGGGTGACTGCATCTGTAATGTGATTACAGTGGGTGATGATGCTATTCTCCGCAACAGCAAAAACGAAAATATGAACGCAAGAAATGAACACCGTTATGAATAAATACTTCAACCTTCCAAATTTCTACAAAAAGTAGTTTTAAATAAATATTTCATTTATTTTGGTGACAGCTATCTGAACCACTAATGCTTAATTACTGCCTGCTCTATGGAATAATCACTCACATAGCACCTGTTCAAGGTTTACCAAAGAAAACTTGGTTAGCCTGTTGGCTGGGGCGCTAGGGCAGTCATTCATCCAGCGGCCCGTCGTGTCTTTGGGTTAAAAAAATGTTTAAAGTTGACAGGAAATTTTAAAGTACCACTTGATAAGCGTGTGTTATTGAAACACTGGATGATTAACTCCTGAACACCAACTATAAAGTCTTAAACAATGCAAACACTTTAAAAAGACTTAAATAAATAAGCAATGCTTGGCCTGGTGGCCCGCCAGGCTTTACAGTGTATTATAAGCCTGGTGGTCCACCATGGCTAATAATACACTGGAAGAAACCCTGCTGTTTGACAACATGCAGTAGGCTGAAATTGTCACAAAGAATCACATCGTACCCCAATTAAAGAATTTCAAAAACACATGAGAAACTAAATTATTGTTAGTTTTATGTGTGGAAAATGGTAACAAAGCCATTTCTAAGTCTCTGTATTTGTGGAGGACCAAATTATCCACAAATACAGAAAACATGGAAGGATGTTGAACCTTCTGAGAGTCCAGGCCTACCATAATTACACCGACTCATCCAGGACTCAAAGGGTTAATATCTACAGCGCTGCAGCCCACACTTAAGTTGAAGTTCATGTTAACAAAAGGGAACAAAATGAGCAACAAAAAAAAGACATTCATCCATATAAAATTCTGCATCCTAGTTTTCTCTAAACAAAAAGGGATCTTTTGATTTTGAATTGGGTCAACATTTCACACACAGCTGTTCATAACAGTGTGTATCCATGTTTGGTGTAGCAGGAGGATCCGGTTACAGGAAAACCGGGTGAACATTGGTAAGTTGTGGAAAACTTCTGTTTATTTCTTTCCTGGAAATTTTTTTCCAAATGATGGGATCTGGTCAAACATGTTAGCAGAAAAAAGGCACTCAAGTCTCTGTGAGTTTTAAACAAAATAATGAGTCGCGGAAATCCCAATGGTTTGCTAGTCCATATGATGAGATAACTAGTTCCTGTCCTGAATAAATAGATATCCGATTGACGCATTCCACTGCTAATTAAGAGTGTCTGGATGCTGCTCTGAACATGTTTCTCATTCTCTCTGGTACATGTGCAGATAATCCAGCCATAGCATCCCATCAGCTGGAAGCTCTTCCAGTCAGGTTTGTTGAATTTTTAAAAAAAAGCTGGGTCACAGCTGACTGCTCTGTCGCCTCAAACTGGTGCTCAGAAAAGTATCCGTACATTCTTATAGGCATCGACACCTACATGTTTATATTGAATTATGCATGTTTACATACAAGCCTATTATTTAAAATGTTTCTTTCTACTCTTATGTTTGACTCCAACATGCTCCACCATTAACTTGTATTATTTTATTAAGTGACAACTCTAAAGAAATGGATCTTGGTTGCTTTCTGGAAAAACAGGATAATATCAATAAGGTATTAAATTCAGAAGTTTGTACTTCACACAAAGTGGTAAAACTAAAACAACACGGTGTCTCAAAGAAGACGTCTTTCAACTCCTGTGGGTCACTTTTTCACCTTGTGAACAACTTCCTCATCTCCAACAAATCCTGCGTCATCCTGACTCTGTCTGATGACAAGGACAAGACCACAGCAGATGGAGGGCACAGCGTTCTGTGTAATGAGGGACAAGACAAAACTGGTGCAACAAAGTCAAAAGAAGACTTTTGTTTGTCCTCCATGTTACACTAGTTTGTTCTACTCCAAGGTTTCCCCCAGAAAACTTGCCAAGCCCGGTGTTTGGGTGGCACAGCAGTCATTCATCCAGCGACCCGTCATGTTTTTGAGTTAAAATATGTTTAAAGCTGACAGGAAATTTTAAAAATATCACTTGATAATCCTGTTTTTGGAAGATTAATACCTGAACACCAACTATAAAGTCTTATAAAAGGCAAAGATTTTAAAAAGACTCTTTGGAGTTACAAAAGCTGAAAATCTTTGATTTTTTTAAATTTCCAAATATTTTCTAGAAAATTTTGAAGATTAATCCCAAAATTTCTTTGTTTTTTCAAGCAAATGTTCAACTTTTTAAACTCAGGAATTTCCGAGTTTTTTCTAGAAACTTTCTAAGTTTTTCCAGCAAATTAGTGACTTTGGAAATTCAGAAATTCAACTTTTTTTTTCCTCTGGAAAATTTTTGTTTAATCTCAAAATGTTTCAGTTTTTTGGTGGACATTTACTCCTGTGTTTTTTCTTTACGCCGTCATAGTTTTGCTAATTTAAAGAAAGTTGTAACAGAATATGATAAAACAGGAGTAAATCCAGGATTTGATTAAAACCAACAAACTGATGAGAATTTTAAATAATTCAGAGAACAGAAGGTGGGATGATACCATTTCAAAAAGCAAAAGCACATTACCATAACAGTCATCTGGTACCAAACACAGCATGCCTGATTCAGTCAGGATTTTTTCATTTTTATTCTATAACATTACATTTCTCCAATTTAAAGATGTTGGTTGCATCTACTACTAGTAATAAAGTCCAAGTTGTTCCCTCTCCCATTTGTCCCACCCATATTTCTCAACCACAATTACGTTCCCTTTCAGCCCATTTCTGTCAGCAGCACCCACTGCGACCTTCCTGTTATCTTCATTACTACACTCGCCTCCTCCTCCCTCCACCTGCTCCACCCATAGAAAAGCTGCTGCTGCCACACAGGAGATTCTGCTTTGCTCTCAACTCACCTGAACTCACAACCATCTACACAAGCAGAGCAAAGAAATGGCTTTGGACTGGGAGATGGATCGACTGATTAAATGTTCTGTTTTTGAAGATTTAATTTTTGGAAAATCTGGATATTTTTCCACCAATGCACTTCTTGGGTTTCCATATTTCAAACGCCAAAGGGATGCCAGAGTTGCCTTCTCGTTTGACAAACATTTTCTGCAGCTTCTACTTATTTGGACTTTGAATTCAGGTTAAGTCACTTTTTTTTTAACAAAACCATGTGTTTGAAAATATTAGCAAATTATTTTCAAAAATCAAGAAAAAAAAAACTATTAAAATCAAATTTATTTTGAATCCATCTGGCCCAGCCATTCAGTGAACTGATGTGAGCAACCGGCACCAACCATCTTCTTGCAAAATCATCAACAATAAAATGGCACAGATGTTATAACAAGTTATGTCTCAATATGAAAAGGAGGCATTTCCTATTTTAATGCGTTACTGAAAATAAACATAACAATTTCAGAGACACAGTACATATTATAATGTCACCATGACCTGATGTAAACAGATTTTCTTTGTTAAAGTAATCACTAATATATCTAAATGAGCAAAGCAGATTTCTCTGTGAAAAGCTTTTCTTTTCCCTCCACTGCAGCTTAAATCCCAAGTGATGTGAACGATCATCCAGCACAATAACAGCAAATCCTTTCATGACATTATTAAGTTAGTGCTCCTTTCAGGTGTCCTAATTTCTAACCACACCAACTCATCTTACATAACTGATGGTTGTATGGTGTGCATATGTCAGCTAATTAAAGCAGGCTACCAGTCAGGTGTTATTATCAGGAAACAATCCTCATGTTTAATGATTTAGTAACAGTTTCTGTGGCCACACCCACAGAATTTGCAACAACTATAAGACTTATCTCAAGTTTTAAAGTAACAGAATCAAAACAAAAGACAATCAAAACTGAAACGCATGAATTGAGAAACATTTCTTGTGTAATTAAAGTGCTGCAAATGTTGTGTTATAACTTGTTATTCTTTTGCAAGTTATCGGCTCAGCAAATTGTAGAGCTTCGAGTTAAACCAGACTGTCCAGCGCAACATTGTGCAGAACTACACAGCTCAACATAATGTCACAAATTTTCTCAAACGTGCACAGTTTCTCCTTCTGTATCCCCAAATCATGCCTCCATAGAGGAACTCTTCTGTAATACTAGCTTTATCTATAAATCCCAGTGAATTATTGGAAGACCAAATCGACAATGACCACCCATTAGTCTGCAATTACACATTAGAGATACACAGCAACAGGCTTTTTAAAGATCTTTATATCTATTCTTGGTATTGTGTTTATTAAAGTTCAGCCTAAATACTGGAGCAGCAAACTATACATTAAAGAAACATTTTTCTCTTCATTCCAACTAAATAAAACTTGTTCAAAGCCACAAACGTTCTGTGAACCTGAGGTTTGGGGGGTCAAAGCAAACAGGAAGCTGCTGTGTAAAAAGTAAAAGTGAGTTCTGGATGCTCACAACTGGACAGTAAAGGCTTCGATGGCAGCCTTTACAGGACATATTGTGTCCGAATGGTATTGTTGGAGTAACACTGGTAAACCTCTGTTATGACAGGCTGAATGACCATTTACAGGACATGTTGTGTCCGAATGGTATTGTTGGAGTAACACTGGTAAACCTCTGTTATGACAGGCTGAATGACCAACCAGAACTTTACTCATTCATTTAAAAATAAAAACACAACAGTGCAAAAAGAGAACTGAGAGTTTAAACAGGCTTCTTCTGGTGCTGTCCAGAAAAAGAAAGCAGGCTGTTCAGCTTTTCCAGACTCATTTTTATTTGAACCTGTTGACTCTTCCACTGGTGAAGGGAAGTTCTAGCTATTGCACACAAACTAAAACAAACGCTTCCCCATTTCTTAATTAGCAACAAGGAAAACACAAACCAAAACATGTCAATCAGGAACTGAGCAGAGGCTTTAAAACGATCTGATGTTGAAGCAAAAATACTTTTCAAGTAATGGACGACAGATTTGCTCAGGCAACACAATCAGAACTAGAACAAGTAGTAAATAATTACATTTTAATTAGGTAACTTTAGTGAAAAAATTTACTTCACCCTGTTCTAACATTAAAATAGTCATTTGGTATTTTGTAATTATGTTATTTATTTTGTATTATTGATTTTATTTTAGTCTTTAAAATACCAGCATTTGCTACGTCTACTTTGTATTCATCTTTGACAATAAACCAGTGAACAAAGACATAGACCAACTGATTGGTGCATTGTTTTCCAGGTTCATCCAGAGATCATAGTCATGCTTGGCTACAAAGAAATCTACAGATATGTAAACAACCAAATCATTTCGTAACAGCACACCGCCAACAAGCATTTATTTTCATGTCAACACTAATTCTGATGTTGACTCTGTCTCTGTGTGATGTTGGTTCAGGACTGTCAGTCCATTCAACCAAGCAGTTAGCATCTTCAACAGTTAGTTTTATTAGTATCTGCTCATCTCTTGCTACATAGCCTGGTCACACCCAGCTGAGGAACTCCAGAATCAGGATGAAGTAATCAATAGGTGTCATTTTACCAGCTGGACACCTGCTGAAACATGGACTCCTGCACAAAGTCGACCGTTTACTGAATACATTTAGCTTAGCAAAAAGAAAACTGAGATAGAACAGCCCTGTTTAGCTGAGAGATAGGCAGCTAGCCTGCTAGCTAGCTTGTGTGCTTACATGCTAGCCAATTAGCGAGCTAGGTTTGTAGTTCCAGGCAGATTAGGGGGGGACCTTATCCCTGACTGACTTCTGTGCAGATTTATCTCCAGCGAAAACACAAAAACAAACTGGCTAGCGTTGAGCAGCATCGGACTCAGGCTGGGACATGCACCCGTTGTCAGTGTAAGCAGTTAAAACAAAAGCCGGTGGTACCTTTGTCTCTCTGATGTCCTGCTTGGCTCCTTCGGGGTACCACTGCACGCGGACAAACCCCCTACCGAGAGGCCGACTAGGGGTGTCCACGGCACTTTCAGTATCCGAACCACACGGGATTCGTCCTCCGCCACCTGCGCCGCCGCCCCCACCGCCGCCGCCTCTCCCTCCGCCATCGTCGAGGTCCGAATCTGAGTTAAAATCCTCCTCCCCGTGAATCATCCGAACGATGCCGTACCGGACTGAGCCGCGATACCGTCCGGAGACCAGGTCGTGGGAAAACAGCAGCCGCTGCGAGCCGTCTGCCGTGGGAGACAGAGCCATGGATGGAGGTTCCGAACCCGGGCTAGGTGCGGCAGAAAGGCCGGGTGTCGGGGATGCAGCCGTGTGCGTTTCGTCCGTTGCTGCTGTCGCCGCATCCGATGCTACGGGCTCCGCCATCGCTGCTGTTGTCAAGGAGTGATGTAAGTAGAGCGAGGATGACGGTGAAGTGAAAGGGCTGAAACTGGAAGCAGTGAGGTGCACGTGTTTACGTAGCTACGGAGAAGGATACGTGGTATGTAGCGGTTAGGAGCGTCATCACGCAGTCCGATTTGCCACCACTAAGAGGCGCCCTTAAACACAAATTTGAGTACAATAGTTTTGAAAGTGTGCCATTTTATTCTACATCGCTGCTATTTTAAGGAGAAATTTAGAGCTCGCCAAAACATACACTCCCCAATAAATTTACAGGAGAGTAAATTATACTTTTAAAATTTAAATAAATATGTATATAACACACAGTGGCGCAGTTGGTAGCACTGTTGCCTTGCAGCAAGCAGGTCCTGGGTTCGACTCCCGGCCCGGGATCTTTCTGCATGGAGTTTGCATGTTCTCCCTATGCATGCGTGGGTTCTCTACGGGTTCTCCGGCTTCCTCTCACAGTCCAAAAACATGACTGTCAGGTTAATTGGTCTCTCTAAATTCTCCCTAGGTGTGAGTGTGTGTGTGAATGGTTGTGTGTCCTGTGTGTCTCTGTGTTGCCCTGCGACAGACTGGCGACCTGTCCAGGGTGAACCCGCCTCTCGCCCGGAACGTAGCTGGAGATAGGCACCAGCAACCCTCCCGACCCCATTAGGGACAATGGTGAACAGAAAATGGATGAATGGATGGATGTATATAAAGCAATCTATAACTGTTTCTATGCATCAAAAACTTATAAAACACAGCACTGGTTAAATTATTTAAATTGAAAGGTAGCATTTAAAAATGTAAAGGTTATTAAGCACTAATGCTAACACATTAAACATTTATTTGCTGATTTAATTTAATGCACTGTTGGGCCCCACTTGTCCACAAATTTGTTGATTTAAAACAACAAGATAATCCTATCTATCTATCTATCTATCTTTCGATATATATATATATATATATATATATATATATATATATATATATATATATATATAAAGCAATATATCAGGGGTGGGCAACTCCTGGTCCTCGATGGCCGGTCTCCTGCAACTTTTAGATGTGTCTCTACTTCAACACACCTGAGTCAAATAATGAGGTCATTAGCAGGACTCTGGAGAACCTGACTGCACTTAGGAGGTGATTCAGCTGTTGGATTCAGGTGTGTTGGACCAGGGAGACGTCTAAGAGATGCAGGACACCAGCCCTCCAGGACCAGGATTGCCAACCCCTGATCTATATCAGCAGTCAAGTTTCTTGTGTACAAAATGTTGACAAATAATTTCAAATTCTTTAACATGCAATAAAACAAGAAGTGCACCAACTTGATGTATTTAGTCCTTTAAATGCTTCTTGCATTTTTCTCCTTTGAATTTCTAAGTATACTTTTTATATTTTTACACATTTTATTGTGCTTGAAAATATGTAGAAGAATGAAAGACAATTTAGAAACCTATTTTATTTTTGAATAATATTAATATTCTGCGACAGACTGGCGACCTGTCCAGGGTGAACCCCGCCTCTCGCCCGGGACGCAGCCGGAGATAGGCACCAGCAACCCTCCCGACCCCATTTAGGGAAGAAGGGTGTAAGAAAATGGATGGATGGATGGATGGATAATATTAATATTATTCAAAAATAATTTCGAATAAATATTTTCAATAACAATACAAATATTCAATTAAAAAATTCAACAGAAGGTTGTCACAGCACTTTTCAAGTTTATTCATCCTTAGATGCCTGCAAGCAAAAGATAGCTTTTGTCTGAAATAATATTACCAAAAACTAATTTCTACTTTTCTTTTGAGACTACTTCAACATTTCACAAATTATTCGGTAAACAATTAAAATTGACTATGTTTCCCTGGAGAAACAGATATTTAAAAAGTAGCAGTAAAATGGACTCTACATTAAAAAAAGGCTAAATTATCTCATAGTTTGAAGCAACAATAGGTGTTTGATAGAATATAATTAAACTTCCAGGAGCATTAACATCCGCTACAGTGATGAAATCTACTTTTTTTATACATAATTATTATTATTATAGATCTGTGCTTGCATAATGACACACTTTTCTTTTGACCTCTTTTTTGAATGAACCTATCAGGGCCCCCAGTGTAATGTTGTGGATTTGCCACATCTTACATAAATAATGTTTGTCCAGAAAGATCAATGCTTTTAATGCTGATGAGGTGACAAACAAACTCCTACACATCCTGTAATCCTCTTACAGAACTGGAAAATAAAGCAGCATAAACTGAGCTTATAGGAGCAACATTCAGCTGACTGAAAGTCTCCTACAGAAAAATAAGATCATGTAATTAAGCTGCCAATTAGGCAAGACCATGCAGGAGAGATGAAATCAGACTGTTTTGTGTCACGAAATTGACGGGAAAAATACAGTTTATCCCTCTGAAGGATTAATGCACATATCTGCTGTCCTGCTGTGACCCAGGGTCACATCTTTAATAGATAAAAAACCTTAATTAGATACTGCAACCCATGATCCAGGAATCTAGCTCTGACGCATGACAAGGATCATTCTAAACACACGGTTGCCCCTGCTGACCTCCGGTAAATATGTTTATTGTTCAACCTGCTCGCCAGGAAAGGAGGCTTTGGGCTTCCAGCTCACCCCAGGATTAGAAACAGCCGCCCCTGCGCACGGATATAAATACTCCCGGCGCGCCGCGTCCAGCTCAGTCTTTACGCACAAGTCCGGCAACGCGTGGAGGAAACTATCTGCGAAGCTGCTGCTCAGGAGTAGATAATAAAACAGTTATAAGTGGTATTATCAGTGTCTTTAACCCGACTGCTTCTGAAGACAAACGGGACCGGAGAGATGTCTGTGCTGGGCGCACTGCCGTTCATGAAGCCGCTGCACCATGTGCGCTCCCCGGTGCCGCAGGGCCGCCGCCACACGCTGCCGGCCAGCGAGTTCCGCTCCCTGAGTCCGGAGGACGCAATCAGCGTGTTCGAGATAGAGAGAGAAGGTAAAACAAGATTTTTACTTGGAGAGTCTCAGGGCTAAGGTTGCTGTCTAATTCAACCAGTAGATCACAATTGCGCACACTCCAACTATATGTTTACATGCATATAGTCAAAAAAGGCATTATTAGAAGTAATAAATGTTAGTTATTTAAATTTGGAGGAGCGTGGTTGATTGTAACACCTATTACTGTTGCAAAATGTATTTGTGACATGCAACGGCATATTAGGGCCATTGCATAGATATATATCAGGGCTCCATTATGAGGAAGCAACTTTACCATAGCAAAAAGAAAGGGGAAGGGTATGAGCAGCATATACCCAAAGTTAATTGACAATTCTAAGACCCCTTCCTCTCTGACTGATTTCTGAGCAGTATAATTCCGCGGTAGGACCACATGGAGGAGGTAAAGGCACTTGATTTTTCACAGAATAACTCTCATATTAAACCGTCAAGACAGTAAACATATTTTTATAAAAGTTACATACTGCAGCTTTTTAAATAAAAATACCAGACATTCGGACCTTAATCCTGACATCTAAGCTCAGTAAAAGTTAAGAAATATACTAATATTTGTTGTTGAAAAAGTTTCTGAGTTGTCGGAGCAAGACTTTTTAACTTTATCTCCAACTTTAGCCACAGCGCTAATGCTAGCAAGCTAAGCTTCTTAACCTAAAGGGAGTGGTTGCCAAGGAACGGCACGTGAGGAAGTGGTTGCTAAGGAACGGCACATTCGAGGTGAAATAGTTTTAACGCTTAAAAAGTCACTCAAGATTCCCTTCCATTGTTTTTCACCTACAGCCTTCATATCAGTGTCCGGAGAATGCCCGCTCCACCTGGACGAGGTGCGTCACTTCCTCACGCTGTGTCCCGAGCTTTCTCTCGGCTGGTTTGAGGGGGGACGGCTGGTGGCGTTCATCATCGGCTCTCTGTGGGACCAGGAGAGGCTAACCATGGTGAGACAGAGCTTAGCGCGCGTACAGTGGCTCCCTGACCGGGAAAACAAGTAACAGATTTATGTGTGGAGGGCATTTATAGCGATTGTAAACTGAAATATTTCTGGAGACACAGACTGAAAGAGATTTTTGATTAATATATATATATATATATATATATATATATATATATATATATATATATATATATATATATATATATATATATATATAATTCACTAATTTGTTCATACAAAACAACCATTATTTACTACCAAAGGTTTTGATCTACAAAATATCCAATTAAATTAGCAAAGAGAACAAAGGAGTGTGAAAGAAAAAAAAACCGAAAAGAAAAGGTAATTAAATTGGATAAATTAAAGACAAACAAATCACAGAAAATAACCAAGTGATGTCATAAAAAAAATGCAATTATTTAATATATGTGGGTTAGACTTTATTTTTTTTCTTCTTGGTAGTTACTTTCTGATTTTTCTCACCTCATTCCTATCTAAATTACAATGTAAGTATATTACAACTATTAAAATTTTTGCTGACTCTGTATGATAAATATCAGTGGTATTTATTGTAGTGCTTAGTATTGAACTAGCAAAATTAGCTCAGCTAATGTAGGTTTTACCTGCTAGCTAAGACAGGTTTGTAGCCTACATGTACTGACTGCCAGTCGCTGGAGGCTTGTTATTCACATAAAAGGTTCAAACGTCCTTTACAAAACCATTGAAACACTGATTGCCTGGACTTCAGACGCTCCTCCATGGTGCAAACACTCTTCGTTTTAAACGAAGAGTGTTTACTAGTGAACAATGTCAGTAGATCAGAAGTAGCTTGTCCACATCGTCTGACATGTTTCCATTATCTGTCTCATATGGGTCGATCCAGACAACACAGATTTTGTTGTTATGTCTTTCTCCTGTATATTGGTCAAGAGTGTCAATATGGTCTTTTTGTTGGTGTTGAAGCCATGGTTCATCTTTGCTTTGAGCTTGCCTACCAAGATGGCGGTTCTGGTTCAGACATGTTGGTACTATGTACTCATCACCAGTAATCTGATCAATATGTTAGCCCAAATAGTGATACTTGCTCTGATTAGTACAAATTAAAAAATGACAGGAGAAGGAGAAGTTTTGATTTTCATTGGTAGTAACTAAAGCAGACAGAGTTAAAAAATAGTGGAAGGGTAACTCATGTTGGCAGTTTGGAAGGAAGCTGACTCTCTTACTTGCTTAATCCTACATGTCTCCTGCTGTCTCTCTGTTCTCCAGGATGCTTTGACTCTTCATAAGCCTCATGGAGCCACGGTCCATATCCACGTCCTCGCCGTCCACCGGACCTTCAGGCAGCAGGGGAAGGGCTCTATTCTGATGTGGCGCTACCTGCAGTACCTGCGGTGTCTGCCCTACGTGCGACGCGCTGTCCTGATGTGCGAGGACTTTCTGGTTCCCTTCTACCAGAAGTCAGGGTTCAAGGCTTTGGGCCCCGCTGAGATCACGGTGGGACCCCTCAACTTCATCGAGATGTTCTACCCAGTCAGGGGCCACGCCTTTATGCGGCGCAACAGTGGATGCTGAAGGACGGGACTTCGGTTTAATGTTTCCAAAAACAGGATGCACTGACACTCCTTAAGCCTCGCGGAGTGGAGGCCTGTGAGTGGAGCAGGGATTTGTCTAATCTCTGAGTGAAAAATGTTCAGCAGCCGGTTGAGAAGAGAGCCTTCGTGAAGCTGAAAACAAAGAGCTGCCCACCAGCTTTCAGCAACTGTTGGACACGTCGTTTATGCCTGGAAACCGTCAAGATTTGTGCTGAAGGGAGAGAAGTTGCCATTGGAGCAAAGAGTGCGAGTGGCAACTTCATGAAACTTTGAAAAACTAAACATTTGTTCCGAAAGAAAATGTCGGACATTTAACGAACTGCAAGCTGCCTTTTCTTTCATCCACTCCTTGTTCTAAATGGTTTGTTATGGTTTGAACTACAACTGGGTAAAAAATAAACAATAAAAACTTGTCTATCATATCATTATAGACCAGTGATCAATATCAATAGATAATACATCCAACTAAGTTTTTGGACAGCATTCTGGGGGATGTAGACAGAGGAAAGGTTTTAGCTGCTCAACCTCTAACGGCTAGCTAAGCAAAGTTGGTAGAATCAACTCACTCGCTCGCTCTTTGGTTGCTTAGCAACTCACTCACTCTGGTTACCTGGCAACAACTTGTGGAGTAAGCAGTCCCAGTTTAAGGTTTCTCCACTTGTGCCTCACAACTACTTAAAAAAACGGAATGGAGTGAAAACTGGATAAAACAGGAAAGGTCGCGTCATCAGTTTGGCAGTATTTCAGATATTTAAAACAAAAACTAATCAATTATTGATAGGAAGGTATGAAACCGTTAAATCGTGACATGTTTTTCAGTTATATCGCCCATCTGTAGTTCAAACCCTGGAAACTAAAACATAAATGCTGAATGTTGGGTTTTTGAAGCCACATTAAGAGGTTTATACTTTTATAGATGAGAACAAATTTACTGGCACTTGTGGGGGAAAAAAAGCCTTACAGTGAACGGCTCGTTCATTGTAACCAACCGCCCATAATGGAGTTGGTTAAAAACTATTTTACTCTTACTTTTCCCCACAGATTAAACTCAAAGGTTATTATTTTAAACTTTTATCTGAAATATTACAACTGATATAAAAGATCATGTAATTTATAACACTTTACAAACCTGTAACAGATGAGCTGTAAAATGTAACATCGGTATTGAAACAGCATAAATACCTTGCCAAAGTAATGAAGTTAAATTGTATGATGAATGTAATTATGGATGAGTGATATCAGCCATCAATGTGTTGTTATGGATTTGATTGTATTTTGCTTTTCTTTAACACATCTGTGTTCCTGTTGGCAAACATCCTGTCAATCTGTTTACCCATCAGCTGTGAACACTGTGTATAAAAACAGATCTCAACTCTCGTAAACGAGAATTATATAATCACAGAACCGTAAAATGGAGGAAAATTTTATTTTTTCTTGTAGGATGTCACCCAATTTGCCTCCTAAAGCCTCAGGGGTTGAATGTTTTTGTTGTACAGTTTGATTTTTAAAGTATAAAAGCTTTATTTTCTGAATTTGTTTTCTCGTGCGGAAATGTTTATATATGAAAATGTTGTCAATTTGTCAAAGTTTTTATCAGAACGTCCATTAGCATGCTGCTTTGGGTGAAGATTGCAGGAAGTTTAAGGGGTAAAACAAAATTAGTGTAGCAAAATTAGACGTCTGCAAAAGAGGAATGTTTTTCACAACAATGTGGATTTAAATAGTAAAATCTGAGCAGTTCTGAACCTCCACGAAAGC
Organism: Gambusia affinis; assembly: GCF_019740435.1. NCBI lineage: Eukaryota > Metazoa > Chordata > Actinopteri > Cyprinodontiformes > Poeciliidae > Gambusia > Gambusia affinis. The sequence continues at coordinate 13,346,899 of NC_057871.1, read as the reverse complement.
TGATTTTCAGTAAAAGGTTTGGATTATGTTGATATGGTGAATGAGAAATAATTTTAGTAATCTATTGATTATTCCGACTGCAAAAATTGGAAAAACTTATCTATACAGCATAAGGCTGATTGTAATCTTTGATTAACTGATTAATAGCAAAAGATACCAGACTTTTTAAAATATTTTTTTTAGTTAATCGAAGATTAAATTGGCAATTCCCATCAGTTTATCATGATTAATCCGAGTGTTTCAGCCCTAATTGATAGCAATGAAAAGGTTATGAGAAAAAACCTGAGTCAAGAATATCTAAGTGTTTATTTTATCATGGCTTCTTTAAAATGAACATTTTTTACACATTTATCAAAAGTGAAGCAAAACAGAACAGTATCAAGGCCATCACCTTTTTTCCTCCTAAAATAAATAGAAACAAAAAAAATAAATGATAAATGATTTGGTCCCGACATAAAACAGCAGAGAAACTGCAGCTTGCATTCATCATGATTGACATGCTCAAATATCCAAAGGCACAGTAAGGAGGCTTCCTAAACAACAAAAAACATCCTATTTAACCAGGTTTATGACTCGTTTTCTCATAAATACCAGCTGATCAGTGAGCCAGTCTCACCGACTACTGTAATCTAACTAAACCCACATAATCCTTCTCAACATTACTGCAGCTTTTCTAGCAGCTGCAGGTCGATACTTTTTTAGCCAAATACTTAAAAAAAAAAAAAAAAAAAACAGTCAGATGCTGTTGGAAATGTTTCACTTGTCAGGGGTTTTACCCAGACTTTGCTCACATTGTCAGGGAGCCGAAAAACCAGCAACACGGATCGATCAGGATAAGAAGCTGGGACGGAAATACACTGAAAAACACTAAATACTACCAAGGATCTTTAGTCTAGCTTCAGGGAAAATATCTTGGTTCACTTGAAATGAGACAGAACTAACTTACAAGTAACTTTTCAGTTAGAAAGAATTCCTTAACACGGATGAAACTCACAATACGGGAATATTTTAAATTAAAATATCTAGCTGTAGTCAGCGCTTCTCAATTCCAGTCCTCAGGCCTCCCTGCTCTGCATGTTTTAGATGTACCTCTACTCCAGAGCAGCTGATTCAAATGACTGCATGACCATCAAGTGCTGCAGGAGCCTGTTAATCACCTACATATTCAATCCAGGTGTGTGGCAGAAGGGAAACACCTAAAACATGCAGGGCAGGGGGGTCTGAGGACCGGAACTGAGAAACACAGCTGTAGAGGGAGATTACTTCACTTATAGGTAGTAATTTTTCATTAACGTTGATAAATGATCGACTTGAAACAAATTCATACATTCTGCAAAGTATTTGTGAGTAGGATTGGGAATTTACCTTATTGTTTATCATTTATAGGGAAAAATTAGATTTATTGTCCACTGATTTCAATTAATGATGTTAAAAACTTATTGGAAAAGTTATTTTACGAGAGCAACAATAAATAGTACATTTGAAAATACAATTAAATGAAGTTACTATGTACTGTTTAAATCACACTTCTTTAAGTAAGTGGCGTCCTAAAGACTATTTAAAATAGGAATTTATTTTAAGAGTATATTGTATTTATGGTGATATCAATGCTTTGTCAGGCACTCAGAGCCATACAGTTACCTGAAAAAACCCCAGTCATTTTTAGCATTAAAATACACAAAATATCACAATATTAGCATTCATTTTGTATTTCAAGTGTGCTAAAATATTTGTACTATAAACCAGACTAAAAAATACTTGGTAAAACGTTTTTGTTATGGAGTGTAAAGAAGGCGAAACAGACCAATCATCATACCTCAGTGGTAAAAAGTATTTTGATTAGACAAAAAAAAAAAAAAAACGCTATGTAGAGTTTAATCCTAAAATAAATATAATCATGATGAGTTTGAGGAAAGATTATGGGGCCAAAATGTTTGTGAAAGCATAAAAAAAAAAGCAGCGTGTGAAATCACTTTGGTAAGGGAGCCACAGTTTGCCTTGAAGATGAATAAATCCACGGTTAGTGAGGCGTCTCTGTTGGTTTAAGGCAGGAAGTGGTTTCAGACCAACTATTCCAGTAATGTGTGGAGCAAACTGTAAGGAGGGTTTACGATGATGAAGTGATCCAGCAGTTGGGAAAAGGGCTATTTCAGAGTTTCTCCAGTTTTATTCACCCCTGAATGGCTGCCAGGAGATTAAAGCCATAAACAAATCAAAGAAACACCACAGGTACTTTTCTCCTGATCGGTAACATTATAACAAGATATAGAGTAAAATAAAAAAATAATAATAATTTTAAAGAATACTCCCCCTTTTAATTAACTGAACTCTACAGAAAAATGGTTTTTAATTTGTGGGCACAGAGTAAAGGGATCTAAAAACGACTGCATGACACTTCATACGTGTTTGTAAAACAAAATTAAAACTAACACATTATCCCCCTTGTTCTGAATTAAGTGCTACTTAGGGCTGGATGGTACAATAAAATGCTGTTGGTGGCCGAGTCCAAATACTCTTGGAGAGAACAGTACCGCATTTAAGGTAGTATAAGTGGTGAAAGCTTGTAAATTTATCCTTTTTGAAACAATAGAAATGTTCAAGGTTCAAGGATCCCCCAATACATGTAAAAAAAAAAAAAAAGAACAATGGAAAGATTTATGTTTTTTAGATTTGCAAAAACAGCCTCCAAGAGTTGCTTAAATATGACTTCATCAATCAAATCAAAGATGTTTTTATCTGTATATTATTACCAAATTACATGAATATGAAAAGACGTTCAACGTTATTTAATTTCAAGTACAAATTGAATACAGAGACAGATTTTTATTAATATTTTAACGGTTTGTTGGAATGTTTTATCAATGCATTCTGCCACCACTGACTCTTTGATCTTCCTATGGTTTAAAAATAAAATGAGTTTCAAAAAGAAATGCAGAAATCCTTCCAAAAAAAGTGAAATAGCCCTTTACCCTTGGATGCCATTGGAGCATTTTACACTCTGATTTCATACAATGGACAAAAAAAATAAATCTTTTGAACATATTTGTACTTTATAAAAGGAAAAGTAGAACCACTGACTGCTTCAGTAGTGCTGAATCCAGAAGTCAGTCCTGATGAATTTAATATTCCTCTAAGCAGACGTAACGGACGGCAGCTGCAGACCAGAGACGCTCCCGTCTTCTCTGTTGACTCAAACCTCCATCAAGCTGTATTTTCTTGATTCTGATGAGTTATCTGCTTGCGAACAAATGAAAAACCCGGATCAGATCGTGTCAGACCTGCCTGAGGACTGGAGTGACTTCGAAGAGAGTCAGCAGATTGGTGAGAGGGGAAGCTTCCTGTTTTCAGATAAAAACTCACTGATTGTCAAAAAACAAAACAGAAGACCTGGAACCAAACTGTCACAAAGCAGAGAGAAGACCTGAAGATCAGTGCACCACGTCGTTGATGTTGTGGTCTATGTCATACTTTTCACAAAACTTGCTTGTGAGGGGGAGGCAGGTGAGATGTTCCAGCCAGTGGAGGTTGATGGGGTAAACATAAAACCAAACCACGAGGGAGGAGAAGAGCCCGACGTAGAAAACCAGCGACACAACGATCAGGATCCGCTTGCGGTATTTGTCGAAGGTGCCGAAGGTGACGTAGGGCAGGATGGCGAAGGAGAGCAGCATGCCGCCTATGAAGCCGAAGATGTGGGCGATGTTGTCGATCCACGGCAGGAGGCCACACAGGAAGAGGAAGAGCACAATGCCCAGGAGCTTGAGGAAGGCCTTCCACGGCTTTTCCAGCATCTGCCAGCCTTGGAAAAGCTCGACAAAGAGGCAGGCAAGGAGTCCAAACTGGGAGCCTGCTGGACCCACCTAGAGGGAGAGAGAAAAAACAAAAAGTTCAGTCCAGTTTTAGTTCAACAGATTTTAATTAGTGTCTGGCTTGATGGAAAATCTTATTTTTTTTCTGGTTAAAAACACACAGATCATCAGTAGCACCTGCAGCTGTACGGCAGCGAGACCCGAGTTAAAGCAATAATTCACAAGTTAAGCTGAATCAGAACTTTTTACTTTTTTATTTAACTTCTTAAGACAGTATCTTAAGTAAATTAAGCAAACTGAACTTGGAGGAAAGTCGTTAGTTTCGGGTTTTATCTGTAATAAAAAAAACCCACATCATTCTTTTTTTCCTGAAAATTAGTTGCAGAGGTGAAACGGGAACCGTTTCCAAAGACGTCTTTTTTTTCTGACCAAGAAAAGCAACATACTTATAAAATAAATGCATCTTAAAAATGATACTGGTCCTACTTCGCTTTGCAACACTGCAGTGTGTGCCTCAGTTATAGATACAGTTCTGGGATAGAGCTGCAGAATGGGTCAGGCAGGAAAGGTGAGCAGATTAACGTGACGTCAGCGCTGAGTTTGGAGGCTTGGCCTGGTCAGCTGGCTAATCAGATGGGTGATCTGTGAACACATTAAACACCAGCAGCCTAAAAAAGGACGTGGCACTCCACCCACACGTCACAGACACATGGAAAGACATGATCCACTCACAGAGGGCAAAGGTCATTCACAGTCAGCAGCCGGAATGGAGTCACTGTACATGAAATGCCAGCTAAGCTACTGTTTCAGAGTTACGTTGTAGCTAAAACTTCATTTTCCTTAAACTAACAATCACTTCACAGGATGTTTTTATGCTTGGGAGGAAATTATATTTTCCTTGCTTTAAAGTCGTGTTGTGAAAAGATGTCAGATTTCTGCAAGTCAGTGAAAGTTTTTTCTTAGATAAAAACTTTTTATACCAATCTGAATAATAATCTGAGATTAATGACCTGTTTAATAACTAGAAGTAATTGGAATATGTGTGATTGAACTGAAATCATTATTTCTTTTAGGTGCCTCAAGACGACAGTAGCTGTGAATTGACGCTCTGCAAATAAACTGAGTTGAATTGAATCACCTTTTAATGTTATTACACAAAGATGGCCAAAAAGCTGAGTTGATGAGAGGGTGTGAAGTGCATCTTCACACAGGTTACAGGATTAAAGGTGACTTATAATGTATAATGTATAACTTGTTTGTCATATTTTCTGCACAAAATTATTCTTAAATAACGAGATTTTAGTCTGGTCAATTCTGCCGACCAGCTGTTTTAGGGGGTCCTGTCACTTTAAATCCAAATAAGCTGCTGCTGGCCACACCCCCAAACTCTAGATTTACACTAGGAAATAAAAAATGGCTGCAAAAAAGAGAAAAAGCACAATTATGCAATTGTACATCGTTGAAAAGAATTACTAGAGCCTTCTGCACAACCAACAAGTTTATAGCAAGTGGTTTCTGGATGGGAAGCCAACAACAAAACACTTGTCTTTTTCCAGCAGCCATTGTACAGAGCATACAGCAGTAAATATCAGCTGACCAAATGTGCTGGAACTCAGCCTGGTTGCTAGGTAACAGGCAGAGTTCCGCTGGGGTTGCTAAGTAACAGTGCAGTGCCCGTCGAATATGAATAAACAATCAGGAGCTTTTTGAAGCGGCTTATTTACCAGATACCTAAAAAAAGGTTTCGGAGTCAAAATTTCAACCTGAGTAAAAGATGCAGCTTAACCAAACAGAACAAAAGCAAAGATTTTAACACTGAGCCTTGATGCTCAGATTGTTGACCAGACTTTCACTTGTAGCCACTTTGAGGATGAATCCTGTTTCTGGAGCCGAGTCGAGGCGCTGCAGAGAATAACTAACCAGCCAGGTGAACAGAACGTCCTCCCCTTTCTAATTCCTCCTGGCCAGAGACAACAACTATAATCTCCACTTCCGGGCGACTGTTTCCACACAGCGCTGCTCAACATGTTTTCACTACACATCAAACTGGAACACTGAATGAATAAGAACTTGCTTTGGTAAACAGAAGCAGGATTAGGTGCAAAATGGGCCATTTTCCAAATGGATGCTTCCATGATTTAGATGTTATTAATAAACTCTTGGAATTAAATGTGCTTAAGCATAAGTTATTTACACAAAGATGAAACTACTTTTATGACTTTCTGCAGTTGGAGTAAAGGAATTATGCAGCAACAAAGAGTTGTGCACATAAAATAGCTCGATTTTATTCATATATATATATATATATATATATATATATATATATATATATATATATAAACCCTACATCCTTATTTCTTTAATGTATTGTTTTATTGTAGTTTAATGTTAAAAAATTAACACATTAACAAAAAAAAATGAAGTGATTAGGCACCAGAATCACAGGCACCCTCATGATTTAATACATTAAACTATGAAAGTACTGCAAAAACTACAATAAAGCTGCTGCTAATACTTGTATTTTGCCAGTCAAAAATGCTTGAGAATCAAGACAGGAGTTCAACCTTCGAACTTGTCAGGAAAATCTTCTCTTGCGTCTCTGCATGTATCTGACCTGCAGGCAACTTCCTCTCCTTTAACCCTGCAGCCGAAGGCGTCCAGCCATCTGTTGCTGTTTCCAGCTGAGGTTACGTCCAATTTATTTGCTGAAATCTGATATTTTTGTGTGTTGTTCATGTTACTAATTCAATGCAACCACAATCAGACGTTTGTGTCAACGATTTATAACCCTAAAGGGATCAGTATGCAGGAGAAGGACGTTGATGTTTAAAGAAGTAGGTTTATGTTAAAGCTTTACAGCAATGAGAGTCAACCAACAGCAGCAGCGTTTTGTGGAGAATTAGCTGCAATTTTTCTAGATATACATTTTTGAATCTGGTGGAGGGGTAAGAATGTGCACTGTAAAACATTTGAAGGTGGTTTACCTTGAAAATGAAAGTCCACCTGCTGCCTGGAAATGTAATTTAAGTCGACAAGAAAATTGTTTTGGTTTTAACTTGGAAATTAAAGTTGATGAATTTGATTTAACAACAAGAGACAAGTTGTCTAAACATTGCTTTTAAGTTCATTAATCTTGAACTGTGAGTTTTAACTTAATGCTGCAATTTAAATCAAATAATTATTTCACAATATGCAAGAAAAAAAAAACGAGCCAAATTTCTCTATTATTTTAATCACAATATCAAGTTAAAATAACATATTTTACTTTAGAATCATTTAAATTCCAGTTTCAAATTGCATGATCCATGATCTTTTCTGATCTTATAATAAATTTTATTAAAATTAATAATTTATGAATTCTGCTCAGAAACATTTAGTGTGAACAGGACATTATCCTCAAACATTTGTCTTAATAAAACACAAGAGTCAGATCAATGTAACGCTCTTCCACCTCAGGATACAGAAACAAGCCGCTAAGCATTCTGGGAAATAGTTCCCACTCCTGTCTTTTTCTTCTTTCAGTTTTTTTTAAGCTTAAAAACTCCAGTTAATTCAACTCTTGGAGGTTTGACAAAATTAATAAAAAGTTAACAACTTACTTTCACAAACTCGCATTTAGGTTCAAAATCTAAAACTCACAAAATTTAATTGACGTAAAGAGTAGAAGATAGTCGACACAACTAGATGCGGCTCAAATGTTTTACAGTGTGATGTGATGCTCTATAAGTTCAGATTTCTCAAGATTATAATTTTCCGCCATTACTTACATTCTGATTTAACATATTTGGTTTCTGCTGATGCGGAATTTGACGCATTTCTCACATCAATGATGTAAAAGTTGGATAAAATGGGTCATGACCGTTCAGACTGCCGACACCAAAAACGATCCGACACACGTCTGAATGGGGGTGAAAAGGTCAGAATTGGGCCGTTTGGACTTCAATGTGAATGTAGCCACAAAGTAGCAATGGAGGGAATTCTGTTTAGCATTACTTAAAGTAATAATTAAAACACGGACAACTGTCATAGACGCTTCTCCATCTCTGGTTTAAAACAAGAGAGGAGGATTGTTACAGCCTATTTTAGGTTCCTATCCTTGACAAATTTAAACTCACTCTCCTTCCATCCTAAGTGTTGCTGTTTGCGTTATTTTTCCATAAGGCTCCATGACTTAACGCCGACAGTATAATCCACTTAAAGCGCCTCTTTAAGTGGATTGACCGGCATGTGTCGTGTGTTGCATGTGCTTCCTCGGGTCGCTGCTGGTATTTAAAGACCTGCGGGACGGTCAGGAATGAGGAGAGTTGGGTGCCGGCTCTCGTGTCACTGTAGATCGCACAGAATCAATAAAATACGATGTTTTGTTTTTAATTTAAGCCAGGTGTAAGTTGAGAGAGGGAACAAGTCTCAGGATTAACTTCTTCTTCATCGACACGTGTGGAGCTGAGGGAACCCAGACAAGGCCAGACTTTGCTACAATTGTTTTTATTTAAACTGAAAGAGTAATCCCATTCACCAAGCACTGAGGCAGTGGCCTTTGTTAACCCACACAAAGGCATTAGGCTAATCTCCTAATAAGAAAAGTGGGCTTTCCTACCTCACATGTGGGTAATAAACCATAATCAAGACTGCCATTTCTCTACATGCCAATTGTATTACTATTTTATGTTTTTCCCCTTTTATGGGACAAAAACTGGTGTTACTAATGAGAAAATCTACTTATCCAGAGATGTAGCCATGGCTGACTCTGACACTTTCCCTCACGTTTTAATCTTGTGAACTAACAGAACAGCTTCTCCTTTCCATCAGCTCACCTGACCAGACACTTTGAAAGAGGAAATCTCCCAAACAAGTGATGTAGTTTCGTCATGAATGTAGTAATGAGTTAATCCAAGTTATTACAGGACGCAACTAACAAACCTTTTGACACCAAACAGCAAAAACAAATCTCACAGAATATCTCAAAGTGATTTTGCAAAAAAATAAGAAAAGGAACAAATGTTACTGTTTAACGTCACATTTCTTCATTTTGCAGGTTCGGCTTTCAAGAGACAGGAAGTTAAACTGCAATTGGTCAGAATCTTTTTTAACATTTTGTTGCTAGGATGAGATGGTTTTGTTGGCTGCATCAAAATTGGTTTATTTTGCAAAGCTGCAATGGAAACACATTTTATGCATCACACAAGTCACATGACCAACAGCCGGATGTTACCACTGGGGCAAACCACAAAGAAGAAGCTGACAGGAAGTAGTGGGAGATTGATGGCGCTGCATGTTGTTTAATGGGCTCTTTGCATGTCAGCTTCCGCGTTCGGGGAAAAAGCGGCTCAATCGTTTCTGGTCTATTGAAAATGGCATTTTACACTCGGTGTTAGCAGGGCTTGGCCAAGGTAACAATTAATGATGTACATCGATCCGAAGCCTCGACAAGCTGGAGAAAGGTTTTGAGACGTACGCTTCATTATACATTCACAGATACGAAGGTGAGTTTTACTTTCTTTAAACTTTGTGGCTAACATTAGCTTTAGCTTATGCTAGCAGGCAATATTCTCTGACGTTTGTCTTGTAAAAATCTGCTACTTAAGTATCTAAACATTTTAATCCATTCTAACGGACAATGTTTTTACCTTATTTTGTATTTATTTTTAAGTATATTATATGTGTTTATTGTCGTTCGTGTCAGAGACCAACTAATGGGGGATTTTAGGTTCGGGCTTTTTGCTTCTGAAGCAGGAGGAAGCACAACAACCCCACAGCTTAACAGTAGAGCAGCTCTGGGGTCGGAGTTCTAGTTCAGCTGAATGTTCAGGTTCAGAGTTGTTGCTTTTAGAAAAATATGTTCGTGTCCCTTAAGGTCTCCGTGTTATTTAGATTTATTACTTTTGCATGCTCCTTGTGAAGAGCTCAACTAGGACGGTGTTTACAGCGGTGTGTACAGGCAGATCAGTTGCTCGGCTGAATACAGAAGTGATTCCGTGGAAATAACACAGAGACGGATCCTTCATTTACCATCCGTCTTCCCCAGGTAGTTTTAGGCTGAAGAAGCTGATCCGGAGTGAAGTGAAGGCTGAAACCTTGCTGTGCGGCGTTACCTTTAACTGGTAGCAACGGATATTTAAGAGCCACTGTCTTATTAATTTATTAACGCTGGGCAATCCATGAAAACTTAAAAGCCCATTATGTTTGGAAAACAACAATGTTCATAGTATTGCTTCATTTGCGTTTGAAATACAACTTTGTCTTTTCTAGCTGTCATGGTAACTCAAAGCGGAAACAAGAGAGCCGCATTTCGCTCATGCGGATGTGACGTTAGCTCTGTACGTGTGAAGAGCCCATTGATTATCACGTCAACAAACTTATTCACACTTGATTTTAATTGTGTTTCTTATTCAGTGAAAACACAACAATTGCAAAATTGTATTTATGCAACATCAACAAAGTTTTGCACACATTTGTAAAGGAAAGGCAGCTGCTGACGTGTTTTCACCGTCAGGTTGTGTGACCTTTTGCACACACAAATTCACACGGAGAGCTCACCTCGGCTCTGTAGGGGAGGAACAAGGCAGAGGCCAGGTTTCCTGTGATGCCACTGAAGATGTAGATGATGGAGATGCGGGCCCAACCTGCCAGCTTCTCCAGGTCTCTGAGTACGGTCATCTGGAAGACCACCGACACGGCACAGTGAAAGAGCCTGAACACACACACGCCCACACAGAGAAATCTGTTAGAAAGAAAGTGTGCTATGGTTGCTCAAATCACTAAGCTCTTTTGCTCTGCTTGTTCAAATTAAAAGGGGTAAATGTGAACGTGAGGGATTTCCTTTGTGCTCTGAGTGTTAAGGAGCTCATGTGAGTGAACTGCTCACCTAATTGATTAGGCCAGATTCCAAAAATATCCTCAATATTTAAGTGGAAGGATTATCTGTAGGAAATGACTCAAAAGTCTCATCTTGTTTGTAAAACACACATGATAGGGTGAGACAATTTAGTATAAATTCAAAAGCTCTAAAGGATCTTTAAAAGTTGGCATATTATGCTTCCTTTAACAGATTAGGATAGCTCCAGGGGCTTTACAAAACACATTCATTACATTTTCCTTAGCTAATGAGATTTTAGTCTGATCAGTTCTCCCTATTTTCAGCTGTTTTATGGCCTCTTGTCACTTTGAATTCAAATAAGCTGCTGCTGCTGGCCACGCCTCCAACTCAACGTTTACACTCGCATGTGAAAATGGCTGCAAAAAAAAGCACACATATGCAACTGTACATCTTTGAAAAGCACAAGTGGAGCCTCCTGTACAACCAACAACAATGCAGCAAGAAGTTTCTGTATGGGAAGTGAACAACAAAACACTTGTCTTTCTCCAGCAGCTCATACACCAAACACGGTGGAGCACCACTTTGGTTGCTAAGTAATGGGTTGGGATTTGCTATGGTTGCTAGGTAGCAGTGAAGCTCCTGATGATTTGTTACTTTACATTCTGGAGGTTTTTTCTGGAGCTCATTTTCCAGTCACCAAAATTTGTTAACTTCTTGCCAAAAATCAGATGGGTGTTTTTTTGTTGTTGTTGTTGTTGTTGTTTTGGTTGTTTTTAGAAGCAATAGATTCACAAAAGGAAGAATAACAAACATTCAAAATGTGAATTTTGCATAGTAGATCTCCTTTAGCTTCCAGAAATCAAACAAGTCGTTTTATTTTGTGTGAGATCATTGGTGGTCTGCTTGATTCGCACCCAGCATGGAGGAAGAGGGAAAGCCACAGACGGTAGAACTGATTGGGAACGTCTGGATTCAGGAAGGGCAGCAAACCGCAGACATCAGCCAGACAGTGGACCTGCGACAGAACACAGCGATCAGAAACGAAACTATCTCTCAAACAGAAGCGCGCGCGCACACACACACACACACACACACACACACACACAGTCAGTGACGTGCGGTGAGGTTCATAGCTGGTGAGGCACTGATTTAATCATCATATTTGCAAATATTGACCTTCTGCATGTTGTTGTTTACACGAGGAAATTTCGCGCATGCGGACAACGCTGGAGGGCAAAAAGACAATTCTTTAACACGTCATCCATAGCCGCGCTGCCGCCGTAGAATAATCCCGTTAACTCAATCAAACTTGGACATGTAGATTTTATTCATTTCGTGCTGTGCTCTACAGCAAAGGGAAAACCCGTTAAAGTACAACTCAAAATTACTTCTTCCTCGCTCTCTTGCGCAGCTACGCCCAGACTCGTTGCCATAGCAACTGACAACAATGGCACAAGCAAAAACCCCAGGTATTTCCCACACAAAGAGCAGAACATTCAGTCTGTTGCAGTAGTATGGTTTTAGGTTTATTGTTTATTTTGTGATTACTAATACGTGATTGCTGTGAAAGAGAAGAAAACTATAAATATATCGCTTCACTTTACTGTATGGCTAGCTCTTTGTTCCTGTCTCTCACTCTGCAGTTATGGAGTCACAATGTCTGGGATCATGAGCGCCCCCTGCCATGAGGAAGGAGAACTGCCTGCCTCTCCTCGAATCTGTTCTCTGTCGTTTCTGATCGCTCGTCAGCACACGAAACACGTTACACACAGTTGGTGACAAAAAACACAGCAAATTATATACATAAGCTAAATTATGGAAAATCAGTTTATTCATTAAGTGTTTTTTAACCATTTTATTGGCGACGTAGACAGGAGGAACATGCTCCCATAGAAAGGCAGTTAGCGACCGGTAACGCAATCACAGGTGAGGCTCAGCTCGCTGCTGCCTCACCTGCTGCTCTTCCGAGCATTTGAATGGGAAAAAACAAAAATTCAGCGATTTTGAAGAAAAAATAATCAGAATTGGTTAAGCTAAATGAAAAATAAGTACTTTATAGTCCAAAATACAGGATGAAAATAGCAATATAAATTATTTTATCATATATTATTTTTCCACGACGTCACTGCACACAGTACCTGTGAGCAGAGCGTGGCCTCCTCATGGAAGTAACCATGCATGAAAGTGCAGTACTCTCTGGTTGTGATCTCACATCTGCAGCAGGGAGGGACAAAATGATGAGGTGCACAAAAATCACAGTTTGACATGTTTTCACAAATTAAAAATGGCTTCCATAGAACTAACTGGAGATCAGGTTTGATTTTATTTAATTAACAAACAATAAACCCTCCCGACCCCATTTAGGGAAGAAGGGTGTAAAGAAAATGGATGGATGGATAACAAACAATAAGCAAGAAAATAAATGCATATATGGATGAAACCACTTGTAAAGAGTCAATGCTGTTAATTATTTTCCTAAGACTGTTTAGATATTTGAGATTAAATCACTTTGGAGCTGTTTGGAATGATTAATCGTGATAGATAAATTATTCAAATAATCCTCAACTAATTTAGTAATCGATTAATTATTAACTGGAGCATACAGACCTGAAAAAAAAAGGTAATTTGCTGTAAGAACCACACAGTCAGAGCAGTAATTAAGCCAAAACTGCACAAAAACATATACAATTTACATTTAAAATTAAAAAGCTCCTTGTAAACATTTTCTGCCTACTATGCCCCTTGTTCAAAGAATTCTGACTCGACTGCCAGCCGCTCCGGTGAAAGCTGTAGATCACGACCTGATGAAGATCACATCATCTGCAGAAAGCAGAGATGTGATCCGGAGGCCACAAAACGTATCCCCTCAACATCCACACCTCCACGTCAACTTCTGTCCATGAAAGTAATGGACAGAATGTGTGACAAAGGGCAGCCGTGGTGGAGTCCAACTCGCACCAGAAACGAGCCCAACTTATTGCCGGCAATGCGGACCAGCAGAGGGTTAAAAACTGAAGAGATTTCTGAAAATCATTCCTACCTGCCCTTAGTGCCTATGCAGCAGGGTCGACCTTTAATGGTGCAGTCCATGTGTTTGAGGCCTGTGTTGTTGAACTTTCTGGGTTGGGTGCAGATCTGCCAAAGAAAATGATCAGAAATGTAAAGTTTCCTCTGAAACCCTTAAAGAACTTTAGTTTAAATTAAATGTATGAGGTTATTTCATAACCATCGGTGTGTTTGCTCACCGGCCACCTGGTGATGTCGTCTGGCCATTGGTGAGGCGGAGACGAGGCCGGCTCCTCACACACGCTTATCAACACAACAGACGAGATTTTCAGTCAACCAGCATTTTGTGTTTTTATACATCAGTTGCAGCAGAAACATTTTCTGTCCTCACTTGGGATCCTGATGGCAGACGACGCCAGAAGACCGGTCCGTAGATCCATTATTAGACTTCATGAAGGTGGCCAGCGTCTCCTGCATGAAATTATTCAAACGTTTAGTTTTCAACAGGATAAAACTTTACAGAAAATGTACGCACAGTAGAACGTGACGAACGCCAACTTTGATGTATTTTGTTGGCTTTATCTTGCATGACAGAGCAACGTGGCGCTCATATTGCTTTTGAAATTTTATACAAGAAAATCAAAAAATATTAGAATCTTCAACTTTGACACAGTAAAATAAAATCTAGAGAAATTATTTCCCTTCAAATATATTTGGCTGCAACTTGCGATTACTTTAGTAATCAATTTTTGGAGTAAAACAAAATATTAAAAAATTAACTGAACCCCATTGAAAACCTCCTCCTTCTTCCACCAAACATTGGTTTCTGAACTCTTCCTGAGTTAAAACGTTAGTATTGCCATTTCTAAATGAATATCAACTTGTTTTTTTTTTTTTTTTGCATTATTTGATATCTTAAAGCACTGCATCTTTTTCCTTATTTTGCCCATTTCTCATTTTCTGCTAATAAATACTAGATTTTTGGTTGGAATTTCAGAGACATGTTGTCAGTAGTTCATAGAATAAAATAATGTTCACTTTACTCAAACATAAATCTATAAAAAGTAAAATCAGAAACTGTTGTTCTAAAACTGTTTTAAGTCGTCTCCTCATTTTTTCCAGATCTATATATGTAACACAGAATGCCTTAAAACTATAAATGTCAAGTAATTTACCAACTGAAATAAAATCATTTTCTGTCAGTTGCACCACCTAATCTACCACACTTGGTCATCTGACAAAGGTAAATCAGTGTTTCAGGAAAGAGCATCACAGCAGAGAAAATCTTTAATAAAATACCGAGCAGTCGGTCATGAGTGTCTGGACACATCCAGAGTTATCATTCTGAATGCAACATCCAGATTCCCTTTCCAGATCTTTGTCTTTCTGGATCAACTGGACTATCTGCGCGTCCTGCCGCATGCAGGGCGAGAACTTTGCCCCGAGGTGGATTAGATCCTCCTGGAAGACAAAACGAAACATCGTGAAGTTCAACAAATGAGGAAACTCAGAGAGATCTACTCTGTCTACATAGAAAATCCAGATGTTTTGCTGAAATCAGATTTTTCTGCGTGGCTGTTCATACTTCAAGTGAAATCCGATAACAATCAGATTTCTGTGTGAGCGGTTTACATCCTGTTGAGACGCTTATCCAGGGTTGCACGTGTACTCATGCACATACAGCTGTATTTCACACATAGTATGTTTCATTTATGCACAGAGAGCTTTTGGAGGAATGGAACTTGACCTTGCATGTTTCACTTTCAAACAAAAGGCTTTCAGTAGAAGTGAAACTTAAGCTGACACCATGATATCATGGCATTCCTTAGCTGACGTAGTTCATCAGACGACCAATAAGGCGTGTCTTAGATATAAAGAATGGATCGTCCGTTTTTGATCAGATGCTGTTTAGTCCCGGTGTATTCACGTCACAACCAATTAGCCTGTGAGGGTAAGCGTCTCTTTCTTTTTAGCGCTAAAAAGAATAAAATAAGTAAAGTCTGATTATTTGTGTTTGACTGATTTTCTGCACGTGTGATCACATGCTTCCGATTCATCGATAGTATATTTGGTTCAACAACTTGGTAGCAGAGGATGGTTACATGTTGACACACGTGCAGAGTTGTGCAGATTTGGCCAGCCGTTTGGGCTGCTGCGGCCTGGCCGGACAGTGTAACAGCGTTGGGCCCAAAAAATCTAGTAAGGAAGTTTTTTCCTTGAACGCATTTGCACTGTCTGTTGTGGGGCTGCCTAAAAGTTAAAATATCAGCCGTAATAGTTTAGGAAGAGTCAATAGAGCAAGCTGATTTGAATTGTCAGCTGTGTGTACGTTCATGTGTGTGCGTGCAAAGTAATGAAATAGAAATAAAAAGAGATGAAATAGAAATAAAAAGAGATGAAATAGAAATAAAAAGAGATGTTTGCTGGATTGGCTTATTAGTGAGAGGTGGCCGTCTCCCCCTTGTGCCACTCACACAGGTGTGTGAGTCGTCGGACGCGACCAAGGTTTTGGCTGGGTTTTTGTCGGTTTTAGATCCCGAGATGACTAAGCTCCAAAAATAAACGCGTAGCCAATCCGAGCCAGCTCAAGAGAGCTGACCGCAGAGTAAAAGAAAAAGTTGATTACGATAGAGTTGATCGTGATCTGTGCCTAGGACAGCCTGGGACAAAAGTTGATTACGATAGAGTTGATCGTGATCTGTGCCTAGGACAGCCTGGGACAAAAGTTGATTACGATAGAGTTGATCGTGATCTGTGCCTGGGACGGCCTGGGACAAAAGTTGATTGCGATAGAATTGATCGCGATCTGTGCCTGGGACGGCCTGGGACAAAAAAGTTGATTGCGATAAAGTTGATCGCGACCTGTGCCTGGGACAAAAAGTTGATTGCGATAAAGTTGATCGCGACCTGTGCCTGGGACAAAAAAGTTGATTGCGATAAAGTTGATCGCGACCTGTGCCTGGGACAAAAAGTTGATTGCGATAAAGTTGATCGCGACCTGTGCCTGGGACGAAAAGTTGATTGCGACAAAGCTGATCGCGATCTGAGCCTGGGACGAAGTATAACTGAAAAGAGAATAAGAGATTTCTTCTGTGTGGGAAGAAAATAAAGACGTTTTCTTTGTGGGAAGACGAATATGAGTTAGAATAAAAGAGAACGTCCAGGGCTCAAAGCGGGGATCCTTTTAAGTGTTCTCTGTCTGTTTGTCAGCTCCGCCGCCGAGCGGAGTGCGTGTGTGTCAGCTGTGGGTGTGTGAGAGCTGCAGACGTTTTTGCTCTCATGTGTTCTGGTGCTGGTGAACTGTAATTTAAACACGGTTAAACACGACAAAACAAACCGTGTTTAAGTTATCAAGTGCCGTCTGCGGACAGTAAAAGAGGTTTGACTTTGTCTGTGGTGTTGTCTGCCGCGTGCGAGCAGGTGCCGCCGTGCCCACTAAACAAAACATAAGGTGATTTCTGAATTTGCAAAATGGAGAGTGACTCCAGGGATGAGGGTTACGACTCAAAGTGGGGCACAGGCCCTTGGGTGACTCTCGGGGAACAAATAGACGGACTAATAACTTATCTGGCGGAGCAAGATGAATTTCAAAATAAAGGGAAGAACAAAAATAAAAATAAAAACAGAGACCTCCCGTGTGTGTGAGTAATAAATTATAACAAAAAAAAAAAAAAAAAGGCAGGAAGGAGAGAAGAGGTGATTCTTGCTCCAGGCATGGCAGACGAGGTCGACAGGAAGAAATTTGATTTAAAAGGGGGTAGCCTATAGGACCTTTGTTTATGGTTGGTGAGCAAATAGAGGGAATAACTAGCATAACTAGAAGAAAATCTACAATCACTAAAATTTCAGCAAAAGATCTAACAAAATTTATGCTACTAAATTTCACCAACTTAAAATTATCAGAGTCTAAGCTAATAATGATTTGTAAAACTTTCTCTCCTTTATTAAAAAAGAAAAGAAGGAATATTCCGGTAATACATGCTAGTTTGAAATTAAATTGAACAGTTTTAAGGGCTGAAAATAATTGAGACTGAAGTGTTTATATACCATAAAGTATTTGTTGCATTTAAACTGAACAGTTAATTTAGAATTTCATTCTATAAATGAATTTACATTTTATTAAAATGGGTGAAGTGCTCTAGCAGCAGGTAGTTCAGTTACTGCTGGATTCTAACATATGTCTGACATAGTTTTAATAACAATAAATAAATACATGAATGAATAAATAATAAATAAAAATGTGCGCATTACCTAAAAACAGGAACCTGACAACTAAAAGATAATATTAACATATTAAATATGTTAACTAATATTGGAAATTTCATGAAGCTTCAATAAAATTGATAATTTGAGCATAGGAAAACAAGAAAAGCAGACTGAAAATTTGTGACTAACTGAAAATCAGATAAATATTTATGTTTCTGTTTGTGCTGCTTTGGTTGATGAAAATTAGTGTGATTATGAGAACAAACAAACCGTACTCAAGCACTGAGTAACTGATGAAGTTATTAATTATTTAATAAATAATAATTATAAAAAGATGTCTACTGCTATAAAATAAAAGATTAAAGGAAACTTTGATTTAAATAACTGGTTATTTCAAACTGATGATTGTGAATATAAATAACATTTTCTAGACTAAAGTTTAAACTAGGTTTGACTGATTGATTGATGATTATTAAATTCATAAAGACATATTGAATTAGAGGATTTTAGATTTGGTTTAATTTTAGGACGGTAATTTTTGTTTAAAAAGTGTAAAACCCAAGAAAAAACAATGTTCTGCAGAGGAGCGAACTTTGGGTTGTGTCATCTGTCAGAATCAGACAGAAGTGTTCCACCTTGATGAATTTGACAACATCTACATGTAAGATTTCTGATTAATTGCCTCTTTGTTAACAAGTCTCCTACAAACAATGTCACTACCAGGTAAAACTAATAATTTTAAGCGTGCCATGCACACCACAGGACAGGATGAAGCTCTATAAGGGACATAGGTCAGCTGATCAAATGTTAAAATAACAAAAGCAGCAACAGGATAACATAGAACTGGAATCCTCTTAAATTAAGATAAAAAAGAGCAAACAATAGATAAAATTGTTCTAGCTGACATGCAGGCAAATGCTCCAATAGCAAGATCACAAATGAGAATAATTAAAAGAGGCAACACTGAATGATAATAAAATTTTTCAATTAAAAACAAAAACAGAAAGAGGCAGGAGTTTTCACTAAAAGAGGCTGAAGACAAAACAGGCAGACTGCAGAGACAGAACTCAGGCAAAATGAAAACTATTGGGTTCCTGACAGGGACAATAACATAAAATAATTTTTTTTAAAAAAAGGGTCATTGCCACCAGCTCTGAACACACTAGCATAAAAATACAGACTTGACTATTTTCGTTTTGGGCAAAATCAAGAACATGACTGCTCTTAAAGGGCCAGTTGTACCAGAATGTATTGATAAAAGCCATTCACAAACTGTTAAAATATCACGCATTTCTTAAATATCATTGAATTTTTGTGATTTTTTGCAATAAAAAGTGTTTGTGGTAGCAATTTGGAAATATTTGCACTTATTTATGACGGTAAATTTGACTTTTTATTACTCGCTGTACAGGTCATATAATGGGAAATCAATTAGGTTTGAGGCAGCTGTTTAGTTCAAGTAAGGAAGTTTCACATTTTTTATTAAAACTGCAAAAACTCCCAATTATTTGCTCAGAAAAGTGCAGGGATTTGTTGATTTTGGTGAATTTCCCTGATAATTCTAAAAGAAACTGGAGCGACTGATTGATATAATTTGGCAGTAAACGGATAGAACTGCATTAATTTGATTGATGACATAATATTTAAGCACACTTAGTGTTTAGTTTAGAATCTGGAGGGCCGCACAAACCCACAGCGGGCTGGATTTGGCCCACAGGCCTTCAGTTTGACACGTGTTCTAAGCGGATATATCCCCTAATTAATATCACAGAAGGTACTTTGACAGTCAAGGGGGAACTGCTACCCCACAAAACTTCAGGAGTCCACACTGGGAATAGAACCCCGACTTGGACTGTATTAGATCAAACCCCATCATCACCAAATCCCATGTTTGGTCCCAACTAAATGACATTATATCTAGAAACCTGGCTCAGAAAATCTACAGTTAATCTTAAAGGTCCATGCACAAACTTAATTGAAATGTTTAAAGAAGCAGTTTTAAAAGGCGTCCCTGAATATGTTATGCAGTCTATAAAACACAATCAATGATCTCGCAGGGTGTGAACATGTGAGATGGAAAAGACACCTGCTTCATCACCTCTTAAAGGCGCAGGACGAATAAAAATAAAAAACAGTCTTGAGGGCTTAGGCACTCAGACGCTGAAACTCCAATTGCAGGAAGCAAAACAAAATTACATTACTTAAATAATAATAATAAAAAAAAAAAAAAAACAAGAACATGTGATGGTTGCAGCAGCATCTTCTCAAAATAAATCTACACAGGGTAAAATTCCAAATTACTGGCAAAACTCTAATCATACTGGGGGGGGGAACTGGTTCCTCCTCCTGCTTTTTCTTTTTTATATCCTCAAACAGATACAGAGCGTTTCCTCGTGGACGGGGATGGCGTTTGGCTGGATGTGGATGGGGGCCATGGGGCAAGGTCACGGAGCACGAGGCCAAGGGCCAAAGGAACTTGACGTGCTACCAGTGCAGACATTTTGGACACTGGGCCAAACACTGTGTGAACATACCAAAGACTGCCAGGTTTGATCCCCAACAATCCTTATGTGATTCCTGGACATTGCTTTCAGGGGAATACTGAGGCCACACAGAACATCTACTGAAACACTGCTGAGGACCCCGGAGACAATGTGGGTACAGCAGACCCCATGTTGTCTGCAACAGTGGAAGGAAAACACACAGACTTCCTGGTTGACACCGGAGCCACACATTCCACTCTGAACTCTGCTCCTCCTTTTCTCTGACATCAAGAACTGTGTCTTTAACAGGGTTCTCATGGACTGAACAGAGTCTGCTATTCACGATGCCTCTGACCTTCACCTTGGGTAATCAGAATATGAAACATTCTTTTGTAAGTTTTCCTACGACTCCCATGAATTTACTTGAGCGAGCTTTGCTGATAAAGATGGCAGCAACAATCATGTGCTCGGCTGATGGAATAATTGTTGCTTTTCCTGATGGCACCTCCCTTCTTTGTGGAAATTTCCAAACAGAAGGACAGTATCTGATCCAGCCAGTGGTGTCTGAGTTTGCTGACATCTATTGGGGACTTTTAACAAATTTACCCTACAGCAGCCTAATGTCAACGTTCTTGGCCTGGAAGCCCTGGCTCCTGTGTCTGCGCTTCTGTGTTCCTCCTCCGGGTCCACCACACGTGACCCTGTTCTGCGACAGAGCGCCTCTGAATGGTACCAGGAACCTTTCCTTTCCACTTTGAAGGAAACAACCTGGCAGGTAAAAGTCTCGGACATTTATGTAGCTCCTGTTGGTGTAGCTGCTGCTGTCTCTTTCGCAAAAAAAAAACAATCAGAATGGTATTAAATGTCTCACATTTCTCTCTGTTTGCACCCTGAGCACCAAGTGAAAAAATTGGGCGTGATGATGAAACGTTCCCTGGCAGCCACAGATTCGATTGCCACAGCAGCACTAGGTTTGTTTTCCTCCCATACTCTTTACACATGTAATATCTGTCATTCAGGGTCTGATCACATAATAAGTCTTAAAGGAAAATGTACTGCAATTTTCCATAAATCAGTGACCTTAGACATTCTGATGAGGCTCCTTGGTTTGTAAAAGTAACAATCTTCAAACATATTTGTCAGCATATCTACATTTCTTAATTAAATGGTTTTCTTTATATTGTTTGGTAAGATATTCCGATTTAATCTGTCATATTTCCATTAACTGTAAGCATAAAATTATTGTCATTACTAGACTTAAAGACTTTAGTTATGTGTTTCACTTTTTGAACTGATTTACTAAAATAAATTAACATTTAATATGCAATGCATAAAAATATTTTTAACGTTGAATGTTCCCTCATAATGGAATCGATTTTAGTTTAACCAGGTTTTGCAAGATATTTTGCAGGACTGCCCACTAGACCTTTTGCTTGCTGCACCAGTAACAGAGACCTGCGTTAAAGCCACCTCTCTGGTTTTGCAGTGCCTGCGTCAAACAGATTTTAAGGTCAGTAAAAGCAGATTGCTCGAAAACAGGCTAAGTTTCTGGGTAGAATAATTTCAGCAGGAACGACTGGCATGTCCCCATGGAACAAGCTTTTGTCTCTCTCCAACAACACATGGCTTCGGCTGCAGAGCTCTCCATCCCTGAATACATTTTACAGTTCTTTGAGGATATTTCTGGAACAAAACTGACTGTTTTGTTTCAGAAAAAGGGGGAGGAAAAGGGCATCACCCTTGTACACAACAGGCAGCTGGGATACCTGCTGCCTGATACAAAAACTGAACACATAGTCATGGGACATTCACTGAGTTTCACCATGACAGCGTTGAGGCAACAAACACTTTCCAAAGTCCTGAAAGCTCCAAACATTTCATTCACACACCAAGACATAAATATGGCAGACTGTTTTTCAGAAGGAGAACCACACGTGTGCAGACCTGGTGGCAAAGACAGACAAGGTAACACCAGGACTTCAGCAGCTCCTCTGCTGGGACCAGAGGTGAGACAGTTCTTTACAGATGGTTGTTGTTTCAGAAACAACACACAAGGGTTAAGAGCCTGGAAGAGGTGGTAAGATGCCAAAAGGGGGCGCCACCTGAAGAGAAAAACGTGAAACAAATGGGTGCTGGAGGGGCCCAGATGGCAGGTTAATTCTGCCTCCTGGGAAAATAGGAGAGCTGCTCCAAGAAGCTCACAGGGTTGGATATGTTGGGACGAAGCAGATGATGCACAATCTTAAAGAGTGGTGGCACCTCAAATGATCCACATGGTGAAACATTTTGTTAAGAATTGTTCTGGGACAGTTCAACCCTAAGAAAACTTTGAACCCACATCAGGGACAGTTTCCTCCAGTCACATGTCCAGGGAAAGAAATTGTGTTGGATTTTACTGACATGATAAACCCGGTGCAAGACAAAAATATTTGCTGATTTGTGTTGATGCTTTCACAGGATGGCCTGAAGCCTGGCCAGCAACAGCAGAAGATAGTAAAATCATCATAAAATGTCTAATCAATCATTACCTCCCAAGGCAAAGCAGAATGAATGAATCAAAATTTAAAACAAAATTGGCTAAGGTTTGTGCACAAACAAAATTAAATTGGGTCGATACATTACACAGGAACCAACTTGTGGTTAGACTGATTAACTGCAACAGCACGATAATATCAAATGTCTAACTGTGTGGCCTGCACAGCTGGACGACCCAGAATCTATACTGAACCTGCTTCTTTGATTCCATCTGACATTTGGGGTTTTAACTGCATGTTTAATATGACTAAGTTTCAACAGCCCTCTAGATGTGACACTTTAACAGCTTTATTTCCAGTAATCAACAGCGGAGCCCGGATGGTGCCGCTATTCCAGTTAAAGATAACTATGTCTATTTCAATTTTACAACAGGTAACCGCAGTGTGGGCCGGATCCCTGAAAGTTGGTGTAACATCACATTCCCACAGCACTTAATAGGCTAGAGATGGGATATTTTATCTATGCAGGGGTAATAAACTAATTGAGAGAACATAGACTGGTGTGACAGGTGTCTGTGCTATGGTGAGACTTAGAGCCTGTGTCATCATGGTAGGTGAACAACAACCTCTGAATCACAGCATCTTTTCACAGGTCAACAAGCAGCGCAACTGTGGAGCTGCAACTTTCCAGATTTTAAATGTAAAAGTCCAATCCTTTCTCGGTGTGCCTGGATGAAAATGAGGCATCTGGACACACGTAGAAACTGGTTGACATCAACAGATACTAGAACACAATTTTGAATTAAGTTTGCAGATCTCATTAAAACAAATTAATCCTGTTGACTTCTTACGATTTGGCCAGTATCATTGCATTGTGTTAAGACTGAATTTTTATCTAAAACATTGATTGCCAAGTTTAAAATGTGTTTTCATTTTGTTCACTAAACATATTTCTTTCAGATGGTAAGTTTGTATCCCTTTATGACCACTAACTACTTTTATATTTTGAACTTAAAGATTTCACCTCTAGTACTAAAAGGGATCTTAACAATACTTTGTTTAGGATTTTATTTGTCAGTGTTATATCTAACATTTAATCATTTATCTTATTCTCATTAAGTTTTGGCTCATCCAAGCTTTCATATTGACTAACATTTTATTCATCTTGCATTATTCAATTTATAGTTTACCGGCATTCACAGTATTAACCTCACATTGTATTCTATTTACATTTTATTGTTTGTTCACGTTTCACTAATTTAAAAAAAAAATAATAATAATAATAATATAAGAAACAGATTTCAAATGCCGGCTTCAATTTCTAATATTTATTTTTAAATTTACTCCTTTAACTCATTAATTTCATTTTATTGTGCAATTCAAACCGGTTCCACATTGATAGGGTTTGCTAGAAGACATTGCCTTGATTAAACTTTGTAGATCGCATTACAACTCAATACTACTGAATTCTAATGAATTTTCTAGAATAATTACATTGTACTTCTACTGAATTTTTGCCAATAACACTGATTTGCATTTTTTCGATGGTGTTTGTTTCTTATTCTGTTGATTACACATGGTTTTCATCTAAAAAAGGGATCTGAAAATTTCTTTGTTTACGTTTAAAATTTTCAAGCATCATCTAACAAATATTCATTTTAAGGTTTATCTTCTTGACTTTTGGTTTAAAAAATCAAAATTTTCACTAATGTTTATTCATTTCTCATTTTAAATTTATTTTTAAATGAAATCTAATGTTTTATTATTTTCTTCATTTTGCATTTCTTTTCAGGTATTAAATAACATTTTATTCATTTTACATTTCAGTTACTATTTATCCATGAAAATTTTGACAATTGATGACATTCACATTATTTTGAAAAATATATATATATATTTCATTTATTTATTTTTTATTTATTAGCTGAATGTTCTTTGTTAGCCTGTAAGAGGAACACTGTGGTTTCTTCCCGCCGCCCAGGGCCAGGGGGCGCTCTGTTCGATTTTTACCCCATAAGAATGAAATGAAATGACAACAACAAACATCGTAATGGGCCCGGGGAGTTTTCCGAACAGTGGGCAGTGTTTCCTCAGGATGTGATGCTCCCCAAGCTGTTTGATGTTCTCTTTGTGGTCTCTTAGAGACCAAAAGGGGGAGTTGTTGAGACGCTTATCCAGGGTTGCACGTGTACTCATGCACATACAGCTGTATTTCACACATAGTATGTTTCATTTATGCACAGAGAGCTTTTGGAGGAATGGAACTTGACCTTGCATGTTTCACTTTCAAACAAAAGGCTTTCAGTAGAAGTGAAACTTAAGCTGACACCATGATATCATGGCATTCCTTTTTTAAAGATCGGCGATCGGCCTGAAAACTGCAATCGATGAACTGTAGATTAAATGGATTTAAATAACCAGTTTCCTGCTGGGTATTTCCTGTCGAAGCCACTGTTGATGATTAAGCAGCAGTGGTTTTGACAGCAAATATCCAAATGTACGGAATTGAGTAACAAAGTCCTACTGGAGGAAGTACCAAAAAAAATAAAATCCCTTACTCAGCTTCAACTGCTTAAGCGATTTAAGACGGATTGCTTCGACAGCCCACGAGCAGAATCATAACAACCTTACGTATTTCAGCACACCCAACACGTGAAACACCTGCCAATCTATTCCTGCAGCTCAGATTGCATCGTCATGGTAACAAATAAAATATTTTAAGTGAAAGCAAAGCCGACGTGAACCCACCAAATCGCAAGCCTTGCTAAAAGGCCCATTGTGGTCCCGAGTCGACGGCCTTCAGAGTTGCGGTTTCAGAAATCAATGCGACGGCCTGGAGGCCTGCATCCGCCAGGAACGACAGCAGCGCAGAAATCTGAGCCCGGCTCAGATCGCCTGGCTGCCATTACAGAGCGGAGGAATGGCTGAACGCCCTGACATTTACTATGACCCATGACTCAAACACTACAGTTCACCAGTCGCCTTACAGTGGCAGTCGGGACGTTTTTTCATTTATTTTTTCCAGTTATGCCTAAATAATTTAAGGTCTACACAGAGCTGATTGAGTCCTCTTCAGGCAGAGAGGAGGTTACGGGAAATCCAGCCTGCGGTTTGGGGGGGAGGCAGCAACCCACTTAGATAATGAAATAGAAGGAATTTGGCTAATGGACAGAGTGTTGGAGTGGCAGAGAGAGAGACTGCTGCTGCGCGCAATTTATCAATACAGACACTAGATAGGCTGCTGATAGCATCCACACAGGAAAGTTTATGCTTCTGTAATGCAGACTGTATTCTCCCAGGGCAATACGGACCAAAGATCTGAACTGAAACTGAAGATTATTTCTGCATATTTAAGCGTATAAAAAGGATTATTACACATAGGTGCTTTATCTTAGAAATCAATACAATAAAATTCATTGACTGAAAATGTTTGGTTTTAAAAATAGAAGTAAAATTGATCTTTGAACATTTTTACAGAAATAGCTTTTTTACAACTGCATTTGTGCAGCTTAACCAGCAAAACCAATCCAGATACTTTTATACTTTTATCATCCAGAGCTACATGTGGCTCAATTAAATTCAAAAATATTTAATTGATCCCTTCCACCGGCTCTTCTCTCCTGATTATACACACAATAAAAAACATGTCAATTTAGTAATTTTTTCTGTATGTTTTTTTTATATATATACAAACTCTGCATCTAACATCTAAACAGGCTTATAAAAGTAAATAGCTTCTAACTATTGGTTCTCTACATCTACATTTTTCAGTACCGTCACTGCAGTTTCAGGAACTGTGACTTTGTTTCTCTTCCAGGAAGAGTTTTGCAACTGGCAGACCAAAGAGGATACAAGGGCAGACCCAAACAGGAACTGATGAATGAAATGATGAATTTATGAGTGAACAAACATAAAATCACCATATACTTCTTTTCTGAGGTTTGTATGAAAGTAATGAGATATTAATCTTTTAGTAGTAAAAATTCAAATGGTGCAGAGTGACATTAAAACCTGCTAACATTTAGCTTAAATTAGCTAACTATGGAATAAAAACTACAAACATGGCCTAAATAATGCCAAATTTAACTATAGTCTACCAGTCCAACAGGCATCTTCTGACCAAAATTATGAATTAGCTGAACAAAAACAGACAAAAAAAACAACAAACAACCTAGTGGTAGAGTAAATAAAGGACCTATAGTAGCGACTCATTCTGAACTTGGAGACAGTATACTGTCAGGCCTGAAGGTAAAATCAGACATTATCCTAAAAGAATGTCGTCAAGGTGGTTGATCATTTCTCTTTGCATTTCCAGGAACCTGTTCAGATTTAAAATTAGGTCACAAGCCTTTTCTGTAAAGTCCAGAGTCTTTAATAGTCTTAAATCCTTAATATTTCCCATGGCTTTCAAGTGTCATCTTGATGCTGTGATGTTTGGGGGTTTTTTTCAGTTATTAGCAATTGGACTGATTATAGAGTGAATTATTGATTCAATTAGAACTGAAAACGAACTCTGTTTATCTGAACTGTTAATGTTATTCACTGTTAGATAGTGTTTGATGAAATAGGGCTGGACACATGGTCAATATATGGTAATAATAACAACTACATATATCGTTCTATAGTTAGACACATGATCAATATCAATAGATAATAGATCTGATAAAAATATTTAACAATTTCATTGAACTCCAATCCAGAACCGCACAGCATTCTGGGAGATGTAGGCAGAGAAAAGGCTTTAGCTGCTCAACCTCTTACAGCTAGTAAGCAAAGTTGGTGGAATCAACTGATTCACTCACTCTTGGTTGCCTAGCAACTCACTCGTTCTTTGGTTACCTAGCAACAAACTGTTGAGTAACTGCCACAACAGCAGTTTCAAGTTTCACCATTGTTCCTCATAAATGCTTAAAGTTAAATGACGGCGTAATGAAAACTCTGGATAAGAGAGGAAAGGTCACGCAACCAGTTTGGAGGAACTTCAGATATTTAAAAACAAAAAACAAATCACTAATTATCAATAACGATATGAAATGATATGAACTGCTTATATCCTGATATGTTTTTCAAATATATCGTTCAGCCCTACAATGAAACTATAATCTCCAAAATGAAGAACTCATCCTCAAGGATTGATTTTTTTTAGCATTTGTGAGGCTGATTTGATTACACCAGACTATCACCACTGAAACAAAAACACGTATTTGAACTATTCAAACTTTTAGCATTTTTAATTTGATAAACAAATTAAACCAAAATATGTCCTCTGAACACATCCGTTTTTCAGTTTTAAACAGTGGATGCTGATTCATCCTTTTCCAGCAGTGACGTCACAGACCCATGGATGCATGCAACCAGGTTTCAGTCTCTCCCCGCTGGGACGGGAAGACCCGACCATGGAAATGTATTTATTCCCATCCTCAAGCCAGTATAATCCTCTATAAAACCTAAAGGAGGACTGGTGATGATTCAGTCATAAAATCTAGAAGCACAACCATGCTCCAATTTTCTACATTACTAAAGACACCAAAACTAAACAAAAATGGAGATATTGACGAGGGCTTTTTGTTCAGACAACAACTCTCTTCCACTCACTGTGTATTTTTAGGATTCTTCACACTTCTGAACCAAGGGAATAGATGAGAATGAATACTATCCGCCTTCAAAGCAGTAAGGAGCACACTCCTGCTGCTTTCTACATGGAGGAATATCAGCAATCCTTTCTGCAGCGCAGTGTTGCGACTGCCAAGTTCAGGCTTTTGTCCTCCTTTCTACTTCAGGCCTTTACTTGGCAGAGAAACTAGATGTGGTCGATCTGAGCTCACAAATTACACAGGTGAAAACAAGTAGTACTGACATTTGTACGCTTACTACAGTGGCTATAGCTGTTCCTGTGAACAAAAGATGATGCATTAAACAATCAGCAGGCAGACTGTTATGAATATTCATCATCAACAGTCAGACTCATTTGTTCACCATTTACCTTGATTCATCAAGTTTATCACTAAAGTTTATCACTAAATCTTTACATCCATTCCACAGCATATTGTATTTCCAACAGAGAGGAGAAAAGAGGAAAAGAAAAGGAGGAGTAGACTTTGTTTGTTGATAACGTCTGCATGATAAAACGCTCTTTACAGCCAACTCCTATTTCAGCATTTTCCCATTTCAGCATGCTCCTATATTGAGATTCAGTCTGAAAGCCTCCAGGCATCCATGTGTAAAAATCTGTGCTTACTGCGACATCCGTGCCTTGATGATAAATCTTGCTACGTACACATTAGGACTAGAAGATATGGCTGAAAAAACATATCACGAAATAGGCGTTTAGTATCAGTGGATGTTGATAATTATTGATTAGGTTGCCAAAATGGTGATGTGACCTTTCCAGTTTTGTTCACAATTCTCACACCACGCCGCTTTTTAAAATTATTTTTAAGCATTTATGAGGCATGGTGGCGAAACCTTAAACTACTGCTGCGTAGGTGACTCAACAGGCTGTTGCTAGGCAACCACAAGTTACTCAACAGGTTGTTGCTAGGTAACCAAAGAATGAGTAAGTTAGATAGTTGATGCCACCAACCCTGCTTAGCTCACTGTGAGAAGTTAGCAGCTAATGTGTATCCTCTGCCTACATCTCCCAGAATTCTGTGCAGTTCTGGATCACATTCTGTACATCACATGCCTACAGTGATCAATATTGTTATTGGTTTTTTTGTTGAACCCCACTACAAATATGTATCAGTATGTTTAAATGCTGGGCACCATTTTATTATATTACGGATCTAATAAACTTTTTTTGTTTTATAAAAACAGAAAAGAAAAGAAAAGCTCACCTTTTTGTGTCATTAAAATATTGCTTTCTGAGTTTAATGTTGAGCACATTAGAGTGACAACAAACAACAAAAAAAGGAAATTTGTTTTGTGTTTTTATCTAATAAAGTTTCTCTGGCCCAGCAGTTCCTTCCACTTTGCCACCGACTGCATTGATACCGACACTAGTGAACTCTGTGGCTTTCTACCACACAGTACCAAACGGTACCAAAGAGTGTGGTTGTCAATGAGCCCTAATGCCGTCTATGAATGGTCCCTTCACTGATTGGAATGGCTTTGAGTTTCCACCAGGCCAGACCTCAGTCAGGGTCATTCAAGCTGAAAAAAGTCAGTTCATGTCAACAGTCGGCCTAATCAGCATTTCTTCTTAGCTGTTGATTATTCAGAATTTCATGACTAACCTGAATGTGGTAATTAGAAATATTGCTCTGGTTTACTTTCTAAGCTTCAGTAGACTGACTCTGTCCTAATATATAGTGGTGTGTTTAAAATAATGCTGCGTAAAAGCACTTACCCAAAGATTTGAATTAACAGAAATAGCTGTCATTATAGATTTCTTATTTCTTGAACAAGTTGAGCATGTTTTTGAGCAACCTACTCAGATGATAGCAGTATGATAGTCTGATGTGGTTTGTGACTCTAAATGAGGAAGCAACCCTGAGACAAACTGTTTCATCCGTTTCTCAAAAAAGTCCAGAATACTGAACTTTTCATGTGAACTAATGGCTAGAATCTGCTATAAGAGTGAGTTAATTAACTAGCTATCCAGCTAGCTATCCGTCTCCATATCTAGATAGACGACTACTTAGCTCAGTCTATATAGCTAGATAGGTGGCTAGCTGGCTAGCTGTTTGTCTAGGTAGCTAGACAGATAACTAGCTATCTATTTAACTAGAAAAATAGCTAGATCGCCTGTCAGATATATAGATTGTAAAAAGGGAAATTCACATATCCAGTGGCATCAACCTCAAATCATTCCACAAAAATGCAATGAATAACTAAAACAGTATTAACAAAACCAATGAGACTAAAAAACACAAAATACCACACTATAATAAGAGAGTATAAAAAAGCCTAATTGCCCTGGGAACAAAACATGTTCTGAAGTCTACCAACACGTTGCTTTGGCAGTGCTGAGATGAAGACATTTCCTGTTGCGCTAATGTAAAATAGGATTGGCTGCTATAAATACACCATCATTATTCTGATGTCAGCACAGAAAAAAATGTTCCCATTATGATATGGGATATGTCCTGCTAAAGGTGCAGGACCAGCAGTACAAAAACATACATGCATGTTGACTTCCTGATTTCACAACAGACAAAGGCAGAAGAAACCAGCTGCAGATTTCAGTCTGACAATATTTTATGTTCAACAAAAATATCAGATGAATGCACCAATGCTTTCCACACTTCTCTAGTCATCAAATAATTAAAACTGAAGATGCTATACAGTATGATGTGCAGCAACCCTCAGATGTGTCAAGTGTTTTTCACACCTTGCAGCAGCGGTCATCATCATTTAGGAACCAAACATAAGTGTTCAAACATCTAAATAAAAGGGCCACATTTACCAGAAGCTGATAGATGCATTCAATCTCTCACATTGATGCACTCTATCAATATTAACAATGCATCTCGATTTATTTAGCAACTCCTGTGCGTTCTTCTCAGTCCTGTTCTGTTTGCTTTCATATACTGACTGCCATCACATACCTGTTTAGTTACTCATCACCTTCCACAAACATTCAGCTCTGTGTAAGACTGTGCAAGTTTTAACAATAATATTTAGCTAAAACGCTCGCGCTGGAATGTGTGAGCCAACCTCGCAAGTTTGGAAAGAGTTGCATTTGACATCATCAAGAAAATCAAGAGTCATGGTGTTCTGTATTGCCACACAGTTATTGGTGATATTAACTGATAAAAACAGAGCTAAAATTATTTTCTAATTCAAGAGGAAGGTTTTAAAAATTGTCTGGTCTTAAATTTTTTTTGCTTTCATGTTCAGTGTTTGTTCTCTCTCTCTCCATGCAAAACCTCTTTTCGCTATTTTGGAAATTCTTTCCATTCTCTCTCTCAACTGAAAGGGTATTGTCGCCTAGCAACCGTTCCAGCCAATAAAATGACAGTATTCCTCAGGGCGGAGCCAATCTCCTTTGGGGTGCGCTTGTTTCTTTCTAGTGGGTGTGCCTACAATGGAAATCTGCACCGCCTTCACTGGCTCTGCCCACTGGATATATTGAAAACAACTTCAGCTTTTTTATTTTTGTACGTCTAACAAATGAGCTAATAGCCATATTAGTTACATACAGGTGCTGCATAAGCTAAGATTGTCAGTATGTTCAGAATGTGTTCAGGGATTTTAAAGAAATAAAGTTATAAACAGAAAAACAGTTATAAAGTTGTAAAAAACAGAATAAAGAAAGTGCAACTTGCACTAAAGCATTTTACTGATGGACTTTTGAGTAAAAATAATTGTAAAATGGCAAATGTTTGATTAATTTGGACATCTATGTTCACACAAACAGTTCAATCCCAAATGTTGTTGCATGACTGAAAAATTGGCTCAAATTGGACCAAAGATCATAGGATATACTCATCATATACTCATATAAACGGCCAGTTTGGACGACACCAAAGTTGTTCCGTTGTGTTCTTTTGAGCTCCTACTATTGTAATTGTGATGATATGCTGAATGTGGGAATGTTGGCAATCTTCTGGAAAACTACCAATACTCCAAATGCTAATATGAGAGGCCAGCTAAAATATCTATGGCTTAAGAATAACTTTTAAATCCAGTTATACTGTAAACTGTCCTGATACACACATGCAGCAACACCACCCGCACTCATAATATGAATAATTAATGACAATTCACCACAGAAAGGCTTTTTAGAGGCTTAGATCAGATTTTCGGGGGTCAGAATAGTGGGAAGAAGAGACAGACGATGGCTCCAGTGGTAGCAGGAGAGAGTTTTATAGTTGCTTTTGTCTTTTACTGTTAAAAAAAAGAAAAAGAAAATGAATGTGGATAAATTACAAGCCAACATTGCCATCAGACAATATTTGGTAATGGTAAGTGTTATAATTGTGTGGCTCAAAATATGACTAAAAGTTATG
This sequence comes from Gambusia affinis, assembly GCF_019740435.1. NCBI lineage: Eukaryota > Metazoa > Chordata > Actinopteri > Cyprinodontiformes > Poeciliidae > Gambusia > Gambusia affinis. Next base: position 13,314,151 of record NC_057871.1, on the reverse strand, counting down.
TTACTGACCTACTTGCCTTTATAGAATATAGTCCAAAGTTTGAGTCATTTTATTTCTGTTTATTTATATAGACTAGTTGCACATTTTTTAGCCCCCCCCCAAAAAAACTTGGCTGTAAATTTGGTTGTTGCTGTGGGCGAACACAGATCATTACTGAGACTTTTATGGATTTGGAGAAATAACAGCCTGTCACACAAACTAAGAGTTTAATCAGGAAAGAGCAAAACAGCAATCAACTTAAAACTGGTGACAGAGAAAATGATTAATGTGACTAATGAAACATGGTGCCGCTACCCACAGATTTAACCTGTTCAGTTTGATAAACAGGTTTGATCCAAAAATTCTTAGCAGCACTACGAGACTTTATTGATTTTATACAAAATTAAATGATATCAGTCCAAGTGAAATAACTTCATAGAAAGTGTTGAAGAAATTGTATATATTATTATCAAATATTTGCTATTCTATACTTCGTATTACTTTTATCGTTTCCTTTACCATAAACATTAATGATGTTGTTGTGTTTGAATTGCTTTAATTCTGTTTCTGAGTATATTTCAACTGAAAGGAGAAGTGGAGATGAGAACACAGGTGGCGTTTCCGGCCGGGTGCAACAGATAAAAACTTGGCTGGAACTTCCTGTCCTCCTCCTTGGACCCAAGGTCGAAGAAATGTGACATGAAGATTGTATAGCTTGTTTAGATGATATGTGACCCCAACTCACGCTAAATGTAACCTAGGGAATGTGAGAAATAAAAAGAGAGGGTGCGGCAGAATGTGTTTTCAGTGGGTAGAGATTGCAACTGAAACACATCTCTGTCCGTTCTCCTCGCGAGTAAAAATAATCCAACTCTCTTTTGTCTTTCCTGTGTCTTGTATTTTGATGTTCTAGGTGATTCAAACTTGACAGAAAGTTAGTTTGAAAAACCCAAAGTATCCTTTTAACTTCTTACGATAAATAAATTATTTATCAATCATGAAATACATATATGTGCCTGTCAAAATAAATCAATTAATTGCATTCAGTGCAATAATTTTCATTTGCGTGATTTAGTTTTCTTTTTCTCTTTCTTTCTACTGAAGACTGTGAGACAAAAGTTTTCCTTTTGGCACTTTGGCCTCAATTAGACTTTTTTTTTTTTTGAAGGACAATTTTCTTTAGAGAGTTTATAATGAATTTTATTTGTTGTTTCTGTTTTGTTTATTTATTTTGGAAATTTAAAATGTCTTCCAGCTCCAGTGTTAAATGTTCATTAGAATTTAAAGCCAATGGATCTTTGATAATGTGTCTCAAAACAACAATATTATCGTTTATCGCAATATCTTCTGGAACAATTTATCGTCCAGCAAAATGTGTTATTATTATAGGCCTAGAAACACATAATTGTAAATTAGAACTTGTTCCACACAAACATTAGATAAATATAGCAGGATATATATTTAATTTAATGCAAAATAGAAAGTTTACAGAAAACATTATGGATTATTATAATTTGTGTTAGTGGGGTTTTATCTGTTCAAGTATGTCTGTCTAATAAGCTGAAAGATTTGAATGTATCCATGAGTAAAACAGCAAATGTGACTGAAAATAGTCAAAGTTTCAAGTTGCTTTTCCTGCGTCTACTTTCCATCACAGCAGCAGTCACCGGTACAAAATGACTCTCTGAGGGAATACCAATATTTGTTTGTCTATTTGTTCATATTTTTTTCTTCAAAAATTCAAATAGTCCCAATAAAAAGCCCTCTTGTCTAACAATCTTTGAGTGGGATCCCAAGCTGTTAACGGTCAGCCAGCAGGAACGGAGTGAGAGAGAGCCGGACGTCTGCAGGCCGGCAGCCGGACCGCACCAAAAGCCAAGAGAAGAAAAACCACCGTTTGACTCAAGTGCTGCTTTACCAAGGACAAAATGACAACATTGAATAATACGTGAAATAAGCAGCTGCAAGTTGTAAAATGTAGAAGAGTTTATTTTATATATTTATGCATATCTTCATGTTTTGTATTTTAGTTTTACACAAAGAAGCTGTGGTTTATCGCCATTAAAACTCCATTATTAAACCAGCCTGTGACAAGTTATGACATCCCACAGCAGAGGAAACAACAGATTTCTGTCACCTGCAAAACTAATCTGGAAAGTCATTCGTCACTGCTTGATGAATGAATCACAAGGAAAACAATCTTCAAAGCAAAGACTGACAGTAAGTTTTAACAAAGAGCAACTCGATTTCTGCTTAATGCTCAACTCAAACAAAACTGGGAGTGCAGATTAATTCATACTGTGCTTAAATTTTTAAGCAGCTCCAGGGTTTCAAGGGTGAAATTTTGTTATCTTTACTTAGGGATGTCATGACAAATTGTCCCAGTAATCAACAGTTATAGTCAGAGGCTTCTTCGACTTTGGTGTAACACAGTCTGCTACAGGAGATCTTTCCTGTCCACAGCCATCTACAGTAATTCTGAATAATTTTAATGTAATTATTGTGGTGAACGATAATGTTGTTTTAAGACACATTTCAAGTAATATATTGATATTGCCCTCACTATCAATACACACCAATAAACTTTAATTTGGTGAAAACATTTAACACTGAAACTTGAAGACATTTTAAATATTCAAAGAATAAAACTGCAATAATCAAAAATAATAAATAAGAAACACACACAAGTGAAACTATTAATATAATATTTTATGATGTCTCTGTAAACAAATTCCTCCTAAAATAATATCGATAATCAGAAAAGAAGTCGTCGAGTTAATTTAATTTATCATGAGATTACTGATTCATTGCAACAGAATAATCTATAATACTAACTTTTCTTGGGTACTTTAACTCATTACAGTTTAACAACTTCTAATATAAGAGAAACTACATTTCAAGTTCATCTTTCTTCACTGTTATTTACTGAATATTTTCAATCTTTCTCTTTATTTTAGTCTGCAACACTATAGTATTCAAACCCTTGATGGCCGACATGAGATTGCAGGTTATAGAAATAAGTTCTGACTCAGCTGACCCGACTGAATTTGGCGCCAGCCTGTTTGTGTGCTCGGAGACAGAGCGGCAGAGGAAACCGCCTCCTCACACTCCAGTATTTTTAGGCGACGCCTTTAAAGAACAAATGTTGCAGATTTAAAACAAAACAGATACATACAATTCAGGTCCAAAAAGAACATGCGATCCAGCGAATGAGAAAAGCTGCACCTTTTTCCACGAATCTGCATGCCCAAACATGCGTCACTGCATGCTGCTATAACGGCCTTGATCCCAAGCCAAGAGTTCCTCTCAGCCCTTCACATCCGACCTACATAACTACAGCGTGTGCTTGCACCCACAAACACATCATGCATATATGTCGCAATGTGTCACCCAAACTGCTAGTCTGAGACACTCATGGCAGAAAGTCCTGTTAGCTAGCCCAGCTTGCATTGTGTTTCTCACTCACAGTCAGATACTGACAGCAGCGCCAGTCAGAACACGAGTAAAGACATTCTGTCCTCCAGGAACCGGCGAGGAAAGAACAACTCTGCACCGGCTCCCTGCAGCTCGGAGACTTTAAGATGCTGCTGGTAGTTTATAAATCACTGAGCGGCTCAGCACATTAAAGACCTGCTGCTGTTGTATCAACCTTCCAGAACCTCTCAGCTCTTCTGGTTCTGGTTCCCCAGACCCAGAATCAAACATGGCGAAGCAGCATTCAGCCTCCAGAAACAAACTTCTTTAAATCTAGACTAAAAACCCACCTGTTTAGAGTTGCTTTCGAAACATAATCAATGAAACTTTAATCAACAATCTGATGGCAAAATGTAATGTTTCAATTATTGATTTTTTATTTTTGCCTCTTTATGATGTAAAGCACTATAAAATCCTTGTTGCTGAAATGTTCTATACAAATAAAATGTGATTGACTGATTGAACGCTTTTCTAACTGTCTTTACCACCTGTGTCAAACTCAAGGCCCGTGGGCCAAATCTGGCCCGCAGCAGGTTTTTATGTGGCCCTCAAGACTACATCAAGAAATTCCTCCAGTTTTTCACAAATTAGCAAAATTCATACAAAATCTATATTTGTTCTGATTCTATTGCAATTTTTTCTCAAAATGAATCAAAAACATTGGGTTTAAGTCAGTGTTGCCTCAGCTTTACTTGATGTCAAGTTATAGTCTGTGACTGACGCAGCAAGTAATAAAAACTCACTTTTAATATCATACAGCAACATGTCAGAGGAAAAAAATAGTATCGGTCAAAATTGTAATTGGCAGGTCAGGCTCTTTAAAAATCGGTAATCAGCGATTGGCCAGAAAACTGAAATCGGTGCACCCCTACTATCAAATATGACTTAAAGGAAATTTGACTTTGAAATTGGGTCTCTGTCTTTTTAAAAACTCCTGCTCCTTTTGACACTCTGTTGTGATGACTTCAGAAAGTCCTCACAACACGGCTCCTCTATTGACCCTCTAAGAACATTTTTACCAGCGTTTCACCGAGAAGCAGCTCGGTACAATGAGCTCAGCAGCTGTGTAATCCCACCTGGTGTTTGCTAATTGCTGCTGGTTAGTCTGAAGGAGCTCCCACTGCCCTGTGAGGAGGAAGGTCAGAAGTTTGGAAACTGTAGCTCCGAGAAGAAGCTGTGCCTCTAAGGTGGAGCTAAGTCCTACCAGGCGTTTTTAACGGCTTAATGGTTGCCATGAACACTAAAGGATTTTTCAAACATGCATGAAAGAATCAAAGCAACACTCCAGGTATGTTTTTCATGAGGGAATAAAATAAGTACAAGATGAAAAGCTCAAGAAGTCGATTTTACACAATACTGTGCCTTTGATAGAAAATAAATTTTCTGTGTAGTCTGTAGATGAGGTAAAAGTGAAACAGACTGGAATGAACATAATGCAAGTGGACGGAGAAATTACTAAGCACAACCCGCCATTTTATTTACCATTAGTAAAATGAAGTGTGCGTTATGATGCTGCAGATTGCCGACTGCTGCTCTGTTGCCCTGATTTCAGATCCATTAACTTAAAGAGCAAAGTGTTTGTTCATTTCACTTTGGATAAATTGATAAAACATTCGCAATGAATGTTTCCTTTTCTAACGGTCCAACTGATACAAATAACTATGTTTTTTCTAGGACGGACACAGACACAGTAAGTGTATCATTTCTTTCTGAAGGCGGTTGTCCTTCAAGTGTTTTTAGATTGTAGATAGTTTTCTGACAGAGTTTCAGGTTAAAACAAGTTCAGGGCTTTAAATAACAACCACATAACCACCTCTTTAAAAAACAGGTTTAACCACAAAAAACATCCAGCTTCTGTCCAAACCCAAAGCATTGCTGGGAACAACGAACAGCTAACAACACAGGCGCAGCTCAACGCATCACAACATCTCTCAAAAGTTAATTACTTTCTTTGAAATATAATTCCAAAAGGAAAACTTTTATTTTTAAACACAGAGTGATTTTGAAGAGTCACAAAAGGTCACTGCAAAAGAAACTGGTTGTTCAGTTTCTGGGAAAGTTTGAATATTACAGAAGACCAAATAAATAAACGTTCATAAGGAGCTGCATGAAAGCAAATTGGTGGAAAGTTAAGTGGAAGGATAAAGTGTGATACAAAATAATTTCTTTTAAAGCAATAATTAATCACTTCAAGACATGGATGTTATTATCTACACGTGATGAATGTAAAAGTGCCAACGTGGGACGACACGTTGAGGTCGAACACCAATGTTACCCTCTGATCCCTTAGGGAGGTAAACCAGTGACCTCTGTGAACTCCACAGGAAATATTGGGTTGCAGAATGAGTGTGAAGTAGTAATTTGATGCAAAGCAAATACAGCAGTTGTAACACAGAGAGAAACAGCTGCATGATCAGAGCGACGCATTGCTCAACAATCTAATTCTGACAGCAGGGTGACGATGTTGCACAACGACTTTGCTTGTTTTTAAACTGCACTGAGTGCATTTGGACAGCATGCATGAGGAACGTAAAGTTTCACCCCATGAAAGAATCAAAGCAACAATAAAACTTCCTCTCGTTTTATTTTATTTATTTATTCTGAACATGATAGTAGTATAAAATCATGCACAAGAACAAGGAATGCAAAAGACACATGTATACGTTTAAGCCACGCCCTTTTGGAGCCGCCATCCCAGCAGCGTGAGCTGAAGCACACAGGAGATTTCAGCAAATCAGCCTGAATAATGAGGAGTGGGCATAATTTATCGTAAATCATTTATCATGATAAACTTCTTATGATAAAACTTCAGATTTACCATCAAGATAAATTCCAGTTAATGATGTTTAAATGGATAATATTGTGTAAAATCAACTTTCTTTGAGCTTTCCATCATGTCCAAATGTTTTCTCCTCTTCAAAAACATTCCTGGAGCGTTGGCTAGATTCTTTCAGGCATATTTGAAAAATCTTTTAATCTCCTGTGGCAACAATTCAGCCGTGCAAAACGCCTGGTTGGACCAAGCCCCGCCTTCAAGTCACCCTCCCCTGCGACTCCCTCACTCAGCTCCTTCAGACTAGCCAGCAGCAACTAGCAAACACCTGGTGGAACTGCGGCAGTCATTACAGGAGCTACTTCTCAGTGAAACCCTGATAAAAATATTGTTAAAGGGTTAATAGAGGAGCCATGTTGTGGTGACTTCCAGAGGGGAGAGTTTTTAAAGAGACAGAGGCCCAATTTTAAAGTGTTAAATTACAAAGTCCTTTTTTTGTCAAGTCATATTTGATATATCATTTTTATAACAACTTAAGTTAACATTTATTTAATTTAATTACAATTGTTTGATAATTACTGAGTCAGTAGGTAATACATTTCTTTAAATTGAGGTGAGGGGTGAGATTAAAGAGAAGTTCACATATTCTAACTACTTTTCAAAGAGAAAAGTAGTAATAAACAAATTATTTTGTTCATTGTTATGTATACACATGTAGTTTTCTATCCTAAAATCTGCTTTAAATAAATATAAAACATAGATACTTGATTGTGCTATAAAATGACACAATGTGCCTGGAAAATAGACAATTTAGCCGTTTTAAATTCTCCAAAATTGTCCGTATTGTTGGGATTTTTCCTTTTGTCATTTTCTCCACTGTCTGTCGAATGAAAGCATAAATAAATACCAATAAAGTTTAACATGTTAAACACTGATACAGTTGGTGTTTAATAATATAAGTCACATTTCTTTACAAGCATGAATGTTTTTCAAGACAGTCACAGCCACATAGTTACCTAAAAAAGTAGCAATACATTTTTACTGTTGTCACAACAGTGGCACAAAATATCGTGACAAAACTTAAAGTCCACACGTGGAAGGACGTGGCGATTTGTGGTTTTGGTGTTTACTGTAAATCTGTGATCAGACAGACACAAGTGCATGATTTTAGATAATCTTCCAGTTCAACACGCTGGACTCAAACAAAAGGCTCGTTACCAGCCGTTAATGAAGTTGTGCTGAAGCAGGAGCATACGTAAACTTCTGACTTTTGAAGAAAGGAACCATTGTTACAGTTCACCATAAAATTTGTTTACGCTTCCCGGTGCTGACAGGATTTATGGAGATGTTGATGATGTTTCCAGGCGGGACTTGGCACCTGCTTATATTGACAAAGGTACTAATACCTACTTTAATGACCATAGAGTCACTGTGATACATTGGCAGGAAACTGGCATAAACAAACCCTATAGAGTTGTTGTAAAAGGGGAAGTTGACACACCAAACACAAAAAGGCTGAAGGTTGTTAAAGTGCAGGTATTATGTATTTTCCAGGCACAATGTGCCAGTTTACAGCACAATCAAGTTAAAGTTTATTTTTTAAAATGGGACAACATGTAATATTGAACAATATTGTAAATATATGAGATTATAGCTAGGTGGCTAATTTCAATCTCTAGTCCCATTGGTTAAATTCTAATGAACATTTAGAACCGGAACAGGAAGACATTTTAAATATCCAAAATGAATGAACAAAACAACAGAAACAACAAAAAATGCCTTTATTTTGCCCTTCAAAATAAAGGCATTTTGAGACCAAAGCACCAAATTGAAAACTTTTGTCATCCATTTTTTGTAGAAAGTGAGAAACGATAAATAATGCAATTTGAAGTGATTGAGTTTAATTTCTCCTGTAACTAACTGATTTGATGCCTATTGTGACAGGCCTGCTGACTTCACAATTTGACACCTTGAAATTTAAGAAGCTTTCCAACACTCACAACAATACTTCTCATTGTGCCGTTTACAACATTGGACTGGGACGTAGATCCAATTATGAGCTCACCAGATGTGCAGGTCCACCAGGTGTTTTACTGCTGCTGCCGCTAGTCTGATGGAGCTGAGTGGGGTTCACCACACTGAAGGATCTGGATACTTATTTTTATTTGTCTACAGCAGCTGGATTTCCACTAGCTGTGTAACATAATCGTCAAAATAATCAATAATCACTTGAAGTCACCACATCAATCTTATTTAGCTAATGTATCCGAGCTGTATACTTTCTGACCCGAATTACTGAGGTATATAATTGATTGCACTGTAGAAAAAACTTAAGGATTTTGCCTTATTTCACATTTTTCTGCTCTGTTCTAACAGAAGAATTTTTGAATGTGAAATGTTGAAAGAGATTTTGACAAACTGTTAATAACCCTGGTATAAAATGCACTATTGCATAATGACCACTGTGCATATCCTGCAATTTAAAGCATCATGCTGTTTGTTGAAAACAAAAAAACCTGTTCACTCTATGGGCCTAATTTAAACAGACAAAATCTGCATGTGCACACAATGAAGCTTTTATTTTTTTATATAACTACTTCAAACACCTGCAGAATATAAGTAGATGTGACAAAATGTTGCTCCTTGGTGCATGGATGTAAAGCAGAAAACAGCCAATGTACTCTCTGAGGTAGAAGTAGCTAACTAAAACAAATGCTCTTGTTTCCCGTTTGTATAAAGATTCAGCCTGATCAACACTTTGATCAAGGTGACGGCTACAGAAACATTTACAAACAATAATAAGCAAGTTATGGTAATTTTGCAAAGCATAAATCAATAGTGAACTTAAAGTTTCTCTCAGAAAACCCCCCCCATAAATGATTCAAAGAGTATACAGTGTCTGGCATAATAAAAAAAATAACTGCAGTAAAAAAAAAATGTACTGCAGTTCTTCACAGCTCTGAAGTGAATGTTTGTACTACTTTAACTAAAAAGGAGAAACAAAAGCAAAGGCATTGTTCTGCACCAGTAGGAGGTGATAACTTTCAGCTCTGCCAGAAGAATATAACACTTGAAAGACAAAGTCTCCATCCTTCACTTCAACCAAACCAGTCAAAATCTTTGGCTTGTTGTACAACTTTATTAGGAATAAAGCAAACATAACATATTATGATGTTAACGTTCCCAAACTTGGAGATCTGTTGGTCAAACTCATCAGATCTGAAAACGCTAAACACAATAAATGTAACTTTATGGCTAAATGCCAATCAGTGAGGAAGAAGCCACAATTCTAAAGCAAAATTCAAATTACTGTTTGAAAAGGCAAATGTCAGCTGACTAAACTGAATTTAACAAAATACCTTAGCCATATTTGGACGCTATGAAGCCTGAGAAACACCAACCCAACTGTGAAGCGCGGAGGTGGCAGTATCATGTTGTGGACATGTTTTACAGCAGTGGAGTGCTGGTGCACTTCAAAAAATACCAGAGAACATGAAAAAATAAAAATAATGCAGGAATATTGAAGCAAGATCTAAAAAAATGAAGGTCAAGGCCTAAGTGTTGATGAGTTTCCCAAATGGACACTAATACTAAGCATATCACCACATTATTTGCAAATTAGCATGAATTGTATGATTAAAGAGGCCACCACAAAGTCTTGACCTCAAGCCCATAAAAAATTGCAGCAGAGACAGAACGTGTGTGAACAACGTAGTCTACTAACTTCATTCAGCTGCACTAGAATGACGGAAAAAATGGGCCAAAGTTTCAGCAAATAATTGAGAGGAAATTGTGGAAGAATGACCTCAAGTCATTCTATATATATATATATATATATATATATATATATATATATATATATATATATATATATATATGTATATATATATATATATATACACACACATATATATATATACACACATACATATATATATATATATATATATATACACACATAAATATATATATATATACACACACACAGATATATATATATACATATACACAAACAAACACAAACATACATACACACACGCAAACAAATGTCCTATAAAGATCAGTTGCCTTTTGTGATGTCATCCCACACCAGACAAGTGGGCGTGTCCAACTTGTTTTAGGGAAGGCCCTTTTTATTCAACACAATGTAAGAAAATAGCAAAACAAGTAGACGTTTTTACCATTACATCACATTGTACAGGTAACAACTTACATTTAAATCAAGTTTGATTGAATAACATAGACCAGGCTGGGTGGGTGCTTTAAAAAAACAACAAAACTGCTGTATAATTAGATGACTTCACAGTAATGAGCTGTTGAGGGGAATTACACTAAACAGCAGCTGTGTTTACTCTGTTGTGACTCACCAACTTGTACGCTGAAATAAAGCCATTCCAGGATCTACTAAGTCACAGAAAACATTAACGTATAACTTTTAATTTGTGTCTCCATTCAGCTGAAAGTCTCAGTTTCAGTTAGCGTCGTGTGTCTGTAGTGTATGTAAACATAACCTCCTGCTATCACTGAGAACAGATGGAGGGCTGTAAGGTGGGCAGCGCAGGAATATGACAGACATGGCGCCCAGAAGTAACTTTAAATGGGGCAGCAAATGGGAAAACTCAAATGAATAACTGGACTTGTTTGGGTTTGGGTCTGGACGGCGCGGGTAGAGCAACAAAGGGCTTGCCGAGGCATGCCGACAGCTAGTTTCACAGCGGTGGGGTAACAACGGCAGTTAGAACCGAACAGTACCACCGTTAGCTTGTTCTTACTTTAATCAATAGAGGTAAAACAAAAGGTAGCACACAATGAACCTGGTTACTCAACACTCTACCCCAAAAAACATTAGCCGCTCTCACTTAAACAAAAACAAAAAAACACGACGAGTTACCAGTAAGTTGCTAAATACACCGAACGTCTCTAAATGTTTTACTCACCTCCAAGCAAAAGTAGTTGGCTTTTTATTCATGAGCAGGTGGTAAATGTCCGGAAAACTACAATTATATTGTGACAAGTGGTGTGTCACACACTTCCCTCTTTCTCTCCTCCGACATCCTTATTTTTTTTAATGCCGCTCCAGCAAGCAGAGCTCCGAGGAGGAGGCGGAGCCATGTCTTATCTTCAGAGGGGGAAGAGTCTCTGCCTGGGTCCGATCCAACCACCTCCAACAGCCCGGAGCTGCGCGTGGAAACTACCCGGCGTAGTTACTCCTACACAAATATGCACCGAGCTGCTGCCAGGCCAGGCGGCGTTCAGTTCCTACTGCCGGGACGGACGACCAGAGGCGGTTCCAGACCATATTTACCAGGGGGCTCTCAATGGGCCCACAACAATACCACAGCATTTTTGGGTCATTACATTTAGAAAAAAAAGGGAGTAAATTTCCCCCCAAAAAAGTCTGAAACTCTTGGATTATTCTCAGAAATTTTCTAAAAAAATATCTAGGAAATTGCAGAGTTCAAAAAGAAAAAAAAAAATTAGAAAAAAAAAATCAGTTTTGATATTAATTTAGAAAAAATAAAATAGTGAGTTTAAAAAGTTTAAAATTTTCTGGGGGAAAAAAAAATCTGAAATTTTCCAGAAAAATATCTTGGAGTTTGAAGTCAAACATTTGTTAGAAATAAAAATCTGAAGTTTTGAGATTCGTCTCAAATTTATTAGAAAAAGAAAATTCTGACTTTTTAAAGTCAAACATTTGCTAGGAAAAAAAAATCCTTGGAAATTTGTGAGTTTGAATAGAAAATTTTCTAGAAAATAAAATTCTGCAATTTTTAGGTTATTCTCAGAAAAATTCTCAAAAACAAAAAAAACTGGAAATGTATGTTAAATTTGCTAGAAAGATCTCATTTTGAGATTCGACATAGAAATATGTAATTTGTTCTAGAAAATCTACTAGACTGTACTATAATACTGCCCCTTTAAATATTGGTAATTAGTCAGAAAATTGCAATCAGTGCAGTCCTAGTCTCTAATCAGAAATATTGATAAGAACCTTACACATTGTTACAACATTTTTATTGATTCAATTCTAACAGTATTACCAGTGTAAATCAAAATTCATTAAAAAAAATACACAGCGTCTGAAAAACAATACAATCATTTCTTTCTTTTATTACATTCTTTTTTAAATTACTACATTTTAGATTAGCACAAAATAATTTGAAACTGACAAAAATCAAGACGCGCGAGATGAACGGTTTAGTCAGTACATGACAATAATCGTCGTTTAAAAAAAATCACAGGTTTCAACACTTGTGTGCAAAAACACCTTCCTGTTAGATATTAATATAACATTTCATCAGGCACATATTGATACACTAATCAGTTCTAAAAGTTATAGTGACGCTTTAGAGCAAATTATCAATACAGTCCTAAAATTGTACAAAAATACCAAAGTCTTGCTTTCCATTCAGTACCAATCTGACTGCTGATTAAAATTAATTTAATTCAGTTTACTGTAATATAAGCACAAAACAAGAATTAGTCTGGTAAAGTAAAACTTAGCAAAGTTAAAGTATTTTTTAAAGTTCTGAAATGTGTCCTGTTAAAAGCAACACCTTTAAAAATGAAGCTATCCAGATGTGCAACTTTTTAATGCGTCAGCCCCACATGGTAGGGAGGGATAATAGTAATGCACAAACTCCACGGTTTCTGTCACCTTTTATTGTTGCCAGGAGTTCAAAACGGTTTTCCTAAAAGATTGTTTGTGTACAGGACATACTTTACCTGCCAATCAAAACAAACTGATTTTCAAACACACAGGATCATTCATAATTTAAATAAAAATGCAAAAAGGGGAACTAAAACTATAATCCCAAAGTGCATAATTTAATCCGCAGCATCAAAGTGTTCTGTTATCTTCTGGCGAGCCTGCTATTGGTGCTTTGATCTTAACTTTTACTAACTGGAATGTTGGAGGAAAGCCAACAAATTCAAGCTGATCAAAGTCCAGAGGAAAGGAGGAGAAGTTCAGAGCGGGAGAAAGGTTAGATCAACTCCTTCTCCAAGCTGACGATGCCTGTGACTCACCAGATTTTTGGATTTATATACGCAATGTGCAATATTTCTAATGGAAATCTGTTGTTAAATGGAAAAAGAGCTTCCATATTTTCTGTCTCGAACACAATACTTTCATGAACTATTTATCATTAGAATCATATCAGCAGAATTAAAATTAAAAACAGTAACTATACGACTGTTTATCATGTACTCTTAATCGTCATTTCTTCTTTGTTTGTTTTAAAAATGTCTGTATCTGGTGACGGAAGACATTATTGGTCTATTTCCCCATCACCACCATGACGCTCCAGAGTCCGTCTACCAGGAATTTAGTCGCGTTTGTTGAGTTAAACTGACATGGATGCAGTGCTAAAACTGCCAGCAGAGAAATCCATCACAGGGTTGATTTAACTAGATACTACAGAGGAGGTTTGTGCAGCTAAAGGGTTCAGCCTTTGGTGGAGATCCGTCTCATCAGCTTACAGTTTGGACCGCAGCGGCTTCAGGTACTTCTGGAAGGATTCATGGACCTGAAGAAAAGAGAAAAGAAGGGGAAAATCCACAAATATCAAAAACAAACATGGACGTAATCATACAAAAACGTTTCAGTTTTTATTTCTATATTCTTCCTGCAATCTGAGTAATGAGATCAATGTTAACTAAGAATAAACGTATTCTTGGAATGCTCTGAATTTTCTAAGAATTTTGAAATTCTGAGTAAAACAAAAGTCAGAATTCTGAGAATTTGCAAAATTAAAGATTTTTTTACCCAGAATTCAGGGCAAATTCAGGTAATTTTCAAAATTTTCAAAGAATTCTGAGAAAATCAGTCAAAATTCTAGGATTAAATCAGAATTCGCAGAATTACGACTTTTTTTTTCCACCCAGAATTCTGACATTTTTTTTCTCATAATTCAGGGAAAATTCTGCCAATTCTGACTTTAATCTCAGAATTCTGACTTTGTTTCCCAGAATTTTTAGATTATTCAGGTAATTCTCAAAAATCTCAAAGAATTCTGAAAAAAAAAAGTGAAAATGTTGATATTTTCCCCAACAATTGTGACTTTTGATCTTCTATTTCTGGGATTAAAGTCTACAGAGTGCGGTGACCGTTTTCTTTTTTTACCTCTGTGGCATTAAGAGGTGAGCGGCGAGCCCACTCGAACATGTTCTCGTAGACGTTTCCGTCGTAGCGTCCCAGAACCGAATTCAGCTTCTTGTCGTGGATGTCGAAGGCATCGACCAGCGCCACAACGTTGGGTCGCAGCTGGGACAGAAGCTCTTTGATTCGAACCGAAATCTGCAGAACCTGGGGCACGTTCACCAGTCCAGCCTGCAAGACAGAAAAAATGCTTACCAGAATCGGCTTTACTAGCTTTGTTTGTGCACAAAATCAAAAAATTTACTTTTCACTTTGCTATTGATGTACAGACATTTCAAATATAAATATACAAAATTTGGAGGAAGATAAAAAAGTTTTTTTTGTTTACGTAGGTTTTTTATATACAGAATGTTTTTAACAAGAGAAGACAAAGTCTATTAAAACCAAAATAAGAGTAAATGTCTAAACATTTTGTGTCCAGAATGTGTGGGGTCTGCAGCTATGCTAGCTACACTCTTCCTGACTCTAGATCTGTAGAAATCTTACAGAACAGATTTTTCGTTACAGTCTTTATTAGCGGTGCCCAGATACAGATTTTTACTTACAATACAATAGTGATATTGCAGGATTGAGTAACAACACAGCAAATATCGTATCGAATATTTGTGCTGATATCAGGATTAGATATCAGCGCAAATCAAACACACTTTTATTACTTATTTTGTAGTGTGGAATGTTAGAAAAGGTAAACCAGAGTCCCCAAACCGTTGCCAATTTAGCAAAAGTCACTATATTTAGCAACTTTTCAGACATAAAAACAATCGGAAGTGGAAGGTTAGGCTTCTTAAAGATTTGTGTTGGGTCAGAAAACTGGAATCGGTTCACCGCTACTTAACGTACCTGCAGGAAGTCTCCAGAGTTCTTTGTGATTCCATGCATGGCGTAGAGCAGAGCCAGCGTTGACAGCACAGAGTGTATTGCTGTGTCCCCAACGCCTTTTAGCTTGTCATTAAAGACTTTCACCACAACATAGTGACAGTGGGCCTAAAGAGAGACGATATCAGAGGAAAATAATCAATAAAATGAAGTAGACAGTGTAGGATAGAAAAATCAGAGTGTTAGAGGCAAATTAAAGGAATTAGAACCAGTCAATACAGACTCCTTCCAACAAGAAAATTGTAAAAAAATTATTGCAAAATATCTGGACACAACAACACATTGGTTCAAAATTGAAATAGAGGAATATGAAAAAGGTCATGTACATATTAAATTATGTTTGTAAAAGCAGCTCATTAATGTGTTTTCAGATTAATTCACAATAATTTAATCAATCAGGTTTATTTGTATTGCACATTTTAGCAACAGGGTAGTTGAAAGTCAATAAAAGAAACATTATATTTTGTCGATAAAAATCATCATTACACTTCAAAATGTTGGATAACGTTTTTCTGATTATGTTTCAAAATCAACTCCAAACAGCTGGGCTTTTAGTCTGGATTTAAAGGAAGTCAGTGTTTCAGCTGTTTTTCAGTTTTCTGGAAGTTTGCTCCAGATTTGTGGTGCATAGAAGCTGAATGCTGCTTCTCCTCGTTTGGTTCTGGTTGTGGGGATCCACAGCAGAACCAGAACCAGAACACCTGGAAGGTTGCTATGACAACAGCAGGTCTTAAATGTATTGTGGTGCTAAGCCGTCCAGTGATTCATAAACTACCAGCAGTATTTTAAAGTCTATCTTCTGAGCTGCAAGGAAGCCAGTATAGAAACTTTAGAACTGAGTTGATGTGCTCTACCTTCCTGGTTTTAGTCAGAACTCCAGCATCAGCGTTCTGGATCAGCTGCAGCTGGAGGATTGATTCTTTAGATTTCTTCAAACTACAAGATGACAGACATGAACTTACATCCGAGGCTCTGACCAGGTCGATAGCGCTGTTGTTCCAGGCGTCCTCCTGTGACTTCCTGTGCTGCAGCTCCTGCTGGATGCTTTTCGCCGCCATTTCAACTAAACTACAAACACAAACCTCCATTTGTAAACATGCCGTTCAAAAAGAAATGCAGTCTTCTCCTAACTACGCTCCATCTGAGGATAATTTAATCACAGTACGTTTAGGAACAGTTCAGAAGCTTGTTAGAAAACATCAGAGGGCAAACTGCATCATGGAGACCAAACTGCATCATGGAGACCAAGCTTAAACTCGAAAGCGTACGGGAGGATTTTGACGGTTTGGCTGCCTGCCTAAACTGAGCACAAGACAACCGAACAGTTTGGATTCATGTGCAAAATGATCCAGACCTGATTCTCCATTCAATCTGTCTGAGCTTGAACTACTTTGCAAAGAAGAACGGACCAAATTTTGAATTCCTACATGCAAAATTATGGTAGAGAAACGCCTGGAAAGATCAGTAATAAGTCGGTTTCAAAAACCGTTATTACCTCAGGAAGCTGAATAAAAGACATGTAAAATATAAAAAACTATCAAAACTCACTTATTCTGCATAATCCAATTTCTTTCTACAATTAACTGTGTTTGATATAGTTTTTGCTTTATTGTTTCCATTTCTTGTTCTGTGATCTTGAGGTGCTTTGAAACCCACCTTCAAATAAAATGTACTACTACTACTATTAATCCCTTTTTGTCTACTTTATAGTCAAGAACTACTTTGAGTTGGTCGAATAAAATCCCAACAGAAAATGAAGCCAAACGCATTGTGCCTACGCAGGCTTCTGACATGTTTTCAAAGGTCAAATTCAAGCACTTCTAAATTATTTTGTGCACCATAAAATACCTCAGCACCATCAAATACTGGACTAATCAAAGTTTAAAACAGCTCTCATAATATGGCTGTCTGCATATAAATAAATATGTAACAAACAAGCAGGATAAATGCTTATTTCTGCATTTATCCTGCTTGTTTAGTTGGGTTTTGTTGTTCTGATATCTGGAAGTAGAGCACCACGTTTGGTCTCCCTCCGACAGGCTGACAGAGACTCTTTGTGCTCAGCACAGCTGATACTCGCAGCAAATGGATTTAGACATGAGTAAAGTGAGCAGCATGCAGTGATGTAATCGGATATCATCTTACTCCGAGAAAACAATAGAGGCAGAACTACAGGAGCAACGGACTGAAGCCAATTAAACACCATCGGATGGAAAAACGTTAATCCATTACAAACTTTTATTTTCTTGCTACTCTATTGAGTGACGCATTGTAATGAAATCCAGCTCAGATGTGTTTTTTGATGCATGCAGGAATTATTTTTCTTTTTCGTTAATTAAAAACAAACATTATATTCTAACTAAAATAATAACCAATTAGAGAAGAGAACGAACATCAACAAAAATAAACAAATAAAAAAACACATTAAAAAGGATACATGTAGGAGTAAGATAAAACACAAAACATAAAACGGCAAAATGAAATTTTTTAACATTTTTGGGTTAGGATTTTATTTTTTGTTTAATCTTGGTAGTTATTTTCTAATTTGCATTATTATTTTACTTCTCCCTAATATTCCTAGTTTTGATTAATCTAGGGTCACATATTTTGAGTAGAAGTGGGAAAGAAAAAAATAAACAACAAATAAATAAACAATAAATGAAATAAATTATTTAACAATTATTTATCAATACTTTTATAATCAATTTATTCAATTATGTGAACCAATAATTTAATCAATACATTATTTATGAAAGTCTGAATTTGACTTTAAGATTTAAATACCTGAAAGTAAAATTTCAGATATTAAAGTCAGAATTCTGAAAAAAAAATCTTAATCTTAATTTTTGATCTTTAATCTCAAAACATGCCAAAAAAAATTATTTAGTCTTTATTTTTGGCATATGTTATTTTGATTTTGTTTGAGTAATTAAGTAATAATTACGTGAATTATTTATTCTTTTGAGATTTTATTTGTAGGTTCTTTTATTTCCCCTTTGAGAATAAAAAAGGTTCAACTTTATTTTTGCTCTCAACGTTTTCAGTCAACAGGAAGTTGGCGCCCCCTACTGTTGCGCATTGAAAGGAAATATATATTTCTGAATCTTTGCGTTGAACTGATCAGTGGAGGTTGTGACTTACGTGGCGGCTCTCTGCTGGTAGACCTGCACCAGGCTGCTCAGGTCATTGATGTCCACCAGGGGGCGCCTGGAGGCCACGGCCTGCGGCTGGACCCTCCGGTTCTGGGACTCGTTCAGGTACGACACGATGCCGCTCAGCTGCTGGCCCTTTTCAGCCTGCCGGTAGCTCTTCACCAGATATCTGCACACATGAATATTGCAGATACTCACACACAATGGTATTAAAGCTTAAATTTAAAATGAGGAGCCACTAAAGTGAGATTATCTAAACAGAAAAATCTTGAGTGAAAAATATTTATTGTGGAGCTTGGATGAGGTTGGAAAAGGATTATGACCACTGAACAAAAAATATTCTAAATTTAATCTATTAATTCTTAGACTAAAGTCGACTTTCAAATATTAAAGTCAGAATTCTGAGAAAAATAACTTTACTTTTCAAATTCCAACTTTAATCTCAAAATTCTGAAAAAAGAAATCAGGATTCAGATTTTGTTTTACAGAATTTCAACTTCAATCTCAAAATTTTGATATTAAATTGAGATTGCAGATTTGTTTTTTAAAATCAGATACAGGATTTTGAGATTAATGTCAAAATTTTTGAAAAAGTCTAAGTATGATATTAAACTTGGAAGCTGATATTTTAAATTCAGAAATGAAAGTTAAAATGTTGAGAAAAAAATAAAATTTGATTTTTTTCTGAATTCTTATTAAACTTTAATTTCAAAATTCTGAAAAAGGTCAGAATTCAGATTAAATAATTTTCTGAATTTTAACTTTTATCTCAAAATGCTGATACTAAATTTAGATTACAGATTTTTTTTTTAAACCAGAGATCGAAGTCAGGATTTTGGGAGGTCAAAAATTTCGAAAAAGTCTAAATTATGATATACTTAGAAAGGTGATTAAAAAAAAATCAGAGATTAAAGCAAAAATTTTGAATTTAATGAGATTTTTTCTCAGAATTTTGATTAAAGTTAAAATTCTGGAAAAGGTCAAAATTCTGCCCCAAATGTCAGAGTTAAAGTCTGAGACTTTTTCATAATTCTGAATAAAAGTAGGAATTCAGATTTTTTCTTTTTCCTGAAAAAGTAAAGAAATCTGGTTTGAGGATTTTGACAAAGAAAATGTGAAAGCTCAAAGAGAAAAGTCAGAATCATAATTTTGTATTTTATTTTATATTTTTTACTTTTTCTCAGAATTCTGAGATTAAAATCAGAATTCTAACTGTTATTTTTTTCAGTGTCCCTAATCGTTTTCAGTACTTGGACTAAAAAAAGCATTTATCCGTTTTAACCAGTGCAGCATGTCTGGATCTGTACACTGTGTTAAAAGGGATGGTTTAGTGTTGCAACATCAAATGCTGATTTTCAGCACCAAACCCAGTTCATGTTGTTGGCACTTCTTAAGTTTATGTCAGAAGAAGTGTTGAGTTGCATTGAAACACCAGGGTTGTGAAACTCAACAGAGAAAGCCACAAGTATCTACATGAAAACGGCTGCATCATTTTCAAGTCATTTGTTCCTTTGCAGAGCTCACTGCAGCCTGACTCTCCCATTTCATTCCCTCCCTTTCACTCCGTCTGTGGGAGCGTCATGTTCAGGTATGAACTTCCTGTGAGGGGGAACATTTCTGGAACTGGTCGCGGATCCGCAGAGGGAAACAAAGACAGAATATCATCTGACAGGTTTCTGAAACTGATCTGCCGACCTTTACAAAAAAAAAACAGCCTCCGTGATAAAGGTGGGATTGTTTCTGTGTCCAGCTGCTTTTGTGTTAAACTCAACCCAGGCAGACTGGGAGCTTTACCTTGCAGTCTGCAGCATCATGACTGTGTTCTCGCCCTCATAGGTGCAGGTTGGGGTAAACTCAACGTAAATATCGGGCAAGGCGCTGCTGCGGGAGTAACCGTGGCCGCCGCAAGACATGCGGCACACTTCGATAGCGGCGTTGGTTTCCCAGGTGGTGAAGGCCTTCAGGCCCGCAGAGAGGGCATGCAGCTGCAGAGCGGAGGGAGAACCAGGTCAGAGACTCGGCTCAGGGTGAATATTATTAGATACTTTAAGATAAATTAGTCGCAGTAAATGATTCACGGTTCGCACACATTTTTCCCCACAGTAAAATTCAAGCACTTTTCAAGCAAGTTTTCAGATTTTTCCGCCTTCACACTTTGGAGATAAAAAAAACATAAGGAAATAACTAATGAAGACAGTTTTAATTCACTGTTACACATAATTGATTACTGCTATTAATTAAGTCTTGTAAACATAGTCTACGTAGCAGGGACAAAAGAAATTTAACTGTAACAAAATTTTACATTTTGAAAATTCTCACAGGCCCATCTCAGACACCTGAGAACAAAACACAAATTTAACAAAAAAGACCCCTCAATTTCAACAACAGCAACAAATAAAGACTGGACATGATACGTTTTTAAGCCAGAAGCATTTCATATTAGGCAATATTGATAGTTATTGGTCTGTTCTTCATTTTAAATATCTAAAAAAAACTCCCATTCACAATGCACTTTGAATAACAATACCCACATTTATTACAATAAAACTCTTTACATTTCATTCTCTTCACCATTGCAGAATTCTGGAAACTTTTCCAACCTTTCATCTTTGACTCTTGAAAAGGCACAGAAAGTTACGTGTTGTATGTTGAATTAAAATAACTATTGTAGCACCAACCAAACGTAGATCAGTAATTTCTTTTAATACAAGCCTTAAATTTAAAGGTCAGTGATCCGACAGGTCCGTACCTCGGGCAGCTGGCTGAAGTCTCCCTGGCTGATGTCTTCAGAGATCCGGTGGTAAATCTCTGTCATGTACTGGCCGACAAATGTGAACGCGTAAGCCATGGAGAGCAGAGGGAAGAGCTTGTACTGCTGCGTCTGGTAGTCCAGGATCTGAGGCTCTGGCTCTCTGCAGATTGGAAACACAGAGGTTAGACTTTCCTCTGCAGGAGGATGTGGCAACAAATCAGATATCTAAAAAGACACAAACACACCAGGGTAGTAGTTTCCACTTCCTGCAGCATGCTGAGGATTCTTGATTCAGTTTGGGAAAATAAAAAAAACCCGCCAAGAACTGTGCTCCAGGTGGAGATTCAGGACCCACACTAAAAATAATTCATATTTAAAGCCAAAAAGCACTTCAGGTTTATCATAATAATTTAGTTAAAGTGGCGTAATGTGTTTTCCAACCACAAAGCCCCATTTTGCAGCATGATCACGTAGCTTTGTCACTTGATATATTACATCAAGTAAAATTATAAAAAGTTTGACGCCTTGAAATCACAATAATGCTCTTCCATTATGTTAGGACTGAGAAGTTGCATCTATAATGAGCTTAGCAGGTGCACAGTTCCACCAGGTTTTTGCTACTTGCTGCTGGCTAGTCTGAAGGAGCTGAGGAAGCGTTTTGGATAAATAGGCTGCGCTTGGTGACAGCAAGTCCAAGTCCTTGGGCATCCTGAGCCCCAAACATGGATGAAGGGATCAAAGCAACTCCCGGTGTGTTTTTGATGAGGAAATAACATTATAACCTCATATAAAGCTAAAAAAAAGTTGATGTTATGTAATACCTTTCAGACTCAACCCAAATGTTTTTTAAAAAGCCAGTTTTGCTCAGACGTGAACTTTGAGCCACTTCACACTTTTTCTTCACGTCGCTGCTAGATGTGAGTGAAGTTGGCCCCCCACCTTCTTCAAATCAGACAAAATTGGTGTCAAACGTTTGTGCAGCAAAAATTTTTTGTTTGTGCCGCTATCATTTTAAAGATATTAAGAAATGTTTCCAGAGGTCATCAAAGGTCAACAAGCTCCCTCACCTTCCTCAACTCGACTGCGTTTGTGCTGCAAAAATTGTCGTTGTGCTGCTTTGGCTTTGAAGATATTACTGAAAGGTTAAGGCTCAAAAGGTCAACCAGCCCCCCTCTTTTATGAAATCAGACAAAATTGGTGTCAAACATTCAAATGGAAATTTTTGCTGCACAAACCAGCACAAACGTTTGACACCAATTTTGTCTGATTTGAAGAAGGTGGGGGGCCAACTTCACTCAGGTCTCTGCTAGTTTTGCTAAATCATATTCATAATACAGCTAAAAGGTTCAATCAGACAATTAAAAGCCAAACAATACAATTAAGTACCTCTGCATTTAATAAGCATCATTGGTCAAAGATGAGATAAAAATATGGAAAATCAAAGATTTTTTCCCCCATCTTCAAATTTCTTTTTTTCCCCCTAATCATTTTCAAGATTGGAAAATGACCAAAGCGGATTCCCAGTTGTGTGTAAATTATAAGTTAAATACAGTAAAGTGATTTCTGTGTGAAACCCATTTTGTGTGCCGCAGTGTGTGCCAACTGACCCCGGCCGGATCTCAGACTGGTGGCGCACGGCGCTGTAGCGGATGGCGATGGTGCAGGACTTGGACAGGGTGCGAGCCGACTCGCCTACAATCAGAGAGCGGACGAACACCATGGTGCCGTAGGTCAGCTTGGAACTGGGCGGCTTCACGTACGTCCCGTCCGGCTCCACCTGGTGGAGAAAGAATCCCCAGTTTAAGCTCAGGATTACTGCCACTTACTGGAAACAGCATTTTAAGGATTTATCTAAACAGCAGGGTGGCAACAACAGTAATATTTTACATTTGGTACCAATCTGAAGAAAAATATTTGATACTCAATAACAATTTCATAATTTTGTCTAAAAGCATATAATTAATTATAATTTGGTAATATTTTAAGCCTAGTCATGGATAAGACAATAAGTAAGAGAATTTAGCTCTCATTTAATAATATCTATAGATCTAACCATCTAGATCAGGGGTGTCAAACTCCAGTCCTCCAGTCGTTGTCCTGCAGTTTTTAGATGTGCCACAGGTACAAAACACTGGAACGAAACGGTTTAATTACCTCCACCTTGTGTAGACCAGTTCTCCAGAACCTTAATTATTCTATTCCGGGGGTGCAGCAGAGGCACATGTAATAGTTGCAGGAGTTTGAGACCCCTGATCTAGATCTATCTAGATCTATCCATCTAGAGCTATCATCTAGATCTCTTTATCCATCTAGATCTACCTACATACGTATTTATATATATATTTATGTACATTTATGAATCTATACATCTCTTATGTATACACACACATATATATAAATAGTATCTTAAAGTGTGAAGATCATTTATTTATGACTCAACAAACATCTTATTTGCTGTGTTTTATTCTTTTATAGATCCTATTTTATCTATTTTATCTGTTTGTTTCATCTCTTCACTCTGAGCTTTTATGTGTCTGGAATAAAGATGATGATCTTATTCCCCTCAGTAAATATGAATATTTTGTTATAAATGTGCCCCTTACTGTGCAGTCTCTTATTCTATTTTTATTTTTACTCTAGTCTGAATTTGCATTTATCTTGAAGTTGGTACATTTAAACTCAGGACATTAAATAATATTATTTTATCCTATTTTAAAATCCTTTATGAACATTATTTTCCATTGAGTCTCAAGGGTTAATAAAGAACAACCAAATGTGTTGCGAATTGGAAAATCTCAGTCAGATCTGGCAACCCTGTTTTTGACACAACCGAACAGAGTTTTAATGTTTTCAAGATCTCTATTAATATTATCTTTTCAGGAAGACAATCAAATCACCTTGGAGTATTTCATCATCATATTCTCTCGAGGAATCCTCACATTCTCCAATTTCAGAAATCCGTTATCAACTTCATTAAAGCCAAACTTGGGGCCAATATCACCGACTACGATTCCTGCAGCAGAGAAGCAGAAAAGAGCATGAGAGGCTGGTGTATTTTCTATAAACGCTACGTCCAAAGAAACCAGACAGACTGTGTTTACCCGGCAGAGGTTCGTGAGTCTTGGTGTCGCGGATGGGAACGATGAACGCATGCAGACCGTGGCAGTTTCCTAAACTGTGCAGCTGGGCCAAAACGATGGCATGGTTGGAGGTTTTCCCAACTGCAACATGACAGAAGACGGAGAGGGGATGATTTCTGATCTGCCTGAAAGACCAGACCGTCGGAGTGTGGGCTGATCAGGCTGCAGATTTGTGGCTGTGATTGCGCTTACGTCCTCCAGGCCACCATTTGATGGAGCTGACGGTGGGACTGTTCAACACAAACTCCTGGGTGGCCGGATCGTACGTGGCTGTGGTCTCCAGGCCTCTGAGGTGTGTGCCTGCATCCAGAAAACTTATAAATCTCCACAGATCTTTGGTAAAATAACACTAATATGGAACAGTAGGGATGCACGATATCGGATTTTTGGTCGATATCCGACATGCCGATATACTAAAACTCATTTATTACTGATATTTTGTTCCTATATTTATTTACTAAATCTATATGGCTTTCTGCACTATCTTTGTCAATTTAGCCTGCTAAAAAACCCCCGCAAATACTAAAAAGGAGGCTGAAAATGTAACACTTTCAACTTCCATTATGTTTAATGTAAAATTTATGACATCTGCTCTCTCTAAGACAATGACGACACTCAAACAGAGCAAATTTGACGTTGTGCTGTGCTGCAGCCATCATTGTCACTGGTTATTGGCATAAAACCAAACCAGTAAGTCACTTTTATATCAGTGAGTGACTTTGACGGAACAGGTGATGTCAGATATAAAATTTTACAGCTGATATTTGCCGATACCGATACCCTGCCAATAATATCGTGCATCCCTATGTAATATATTTCACAGTTGGACAGTATAACAACCTGCTAAGGCCACTTGGGTACAAATTATCCCCAAAAATGTATCAGAAATTATTTAAATTCAAAAAGCCAATTCAGTTTTTAGGTACAACACAAAGGAGTGATGCAGCTTGTCGTGTTTGACAGATCTCAACGTAATTCTAACAGAATTAAACGCCATAATACGGCAGTAACAGGTAAACACCTGTCCTTCACCAACACTTCGAGGTGAAGGAGAGGAAAGACGGTTTGTCTAAATGAGGCATTAGATGCAGAGATAAATTTCTAGCTGTTATTCTAGAGGTACAAGAGTAAAAATGAAAGGGAAGAAACAAACATTTAGCTTCAGTTTTTAGTTGCTGTAGATGGACGATTATCAGCTTTAGTAAATCAAACTTGGATTTTTCTCATTAGAGGCAATAAACAAAAGCTACAATAAGCTAAAAATGAGTTTTAGAGTCAGACTCAGAGCTGAAATATTTTACTGTCAAACAGTAATCCTGAAAAAATCAACCATAGATCAGGGATGAAAGATGTAGGAGCTTGTTTTCAGTCAATACTTTTTTAATATTAATGAAAAAGTATTAGATACATTGGCAAATTATTTAACTTATAACAAGTCATTTTCTCTGTGTTACAAGTGAAATAATCTGCCAATGTAACTAATACTTTTTCCAATAAGAATAAGGACATATTGACTTAAAACAAGCTCCTACATCTTGCTGAAAAGTTTCCTGTAACTTAGTTTTGTCTTATTTCAAACTAGACTAAAAATACTTGGTAAGATTTTGTGTTTTTGCAGTGTAGAATGAGCCTGAATTAATCGTTGTCACCAATACCAGATCTGGAGGGTTTTTTTTATATTGGGACCAATACAGATATTAATATTGGATTGGTGCATCTCTAACTGTAATGGGATTAAGCACTGGGAAAGATCCAGAGAGTGGGAACTGTTCAACACTGCAAGAAAAAAAATAAATCACCCTTTAAATTAAATTTTTTTTAAATCCATAAATTTACTTCTTTTTTTTCCCAAAAAACCTGATCAGACATAAAGATTTAATTAACTCTGATTTTATCAAAACTAATCACTAATTTATTGAGAATCGTTCCTTTAACAAAAACACTGCCGGTTCGGACGGCTCCGGTCTTGTTTTACCGTGGCCGATCTCGGTCTGAGCGTAGGTGCCGATGATCTCTAGGTTCCAGGCGGGCATGAAGAACCGGTCCATTTGAGCCGGGCTGGCCTGGTTGAGCAGTGTGGGCAGGAACATCGCCAAATGGAGGTCCAAGGGCGATGGCCTGCCGGGGTGCACACAACTAGGCCGCGCAAGACGGGGGGCAAACAGAACAGAAGAGCAGGAGGGGAAGGATGTGGGAAAAGGAGGATGGAGGGCATCCCATAGAAAGTTTAAGCAGATGAATCAGAGAAAAGAATCAATGTTTTTTATCCCCAGGGGAGAAATGTGAATGATTTGCATGGTTCAAGGTGACAGAGAGGAAAGCAGTGAAAAGAGAAGACAAAACAGCTTGTGAGCATGACATGCATATTGGAATAGTTGATTCAAGCAAATGATTGTCATTTATTGAAACTTCACTTCTTCATGTTCCATTTAAATCTCCCTTCAGTGTCTGAATGAGTCAGAAATTGGGTCCTAAACCAGAGCAAAAACGTTTACAAATCACCAGAGCATAAGTCCAAAACGTGGAAGCAGCTTCTTCTCCTCTCGATTCGGACCTGCAGCAGGCAGACGGTGCACATTCAGAGGCCTCATTAGCCTCCCCGATCATACAATGCTGCCTGTTTACGCTCTGCATCCCATAATCTCTGGTCGCCATGGATCTGAGCAGCCAATCCAAATACAGACTAGGAAGGCTCAGATTATAAATAATGTGAATTATTTGCTATTTTTCCATGATTCGTAAAAGATGGAAATCAATTACGAGACACTGATCAGAGCACACAAAGCGTCGTGAGTTATTATAATACAGAAAAGAGAGTAAAATAAGAGGAAGATTTTGAGCTAACTGATGACGGCAGCGGGCTCTGAGGAAAACTGGCACTATATTATGATAATTAGTTCACTATGTTAACTCTACAACAGGTGCAGAAGCATTTTAGGACAGTATTTTGTTAGAGCATCATCTCTTATTAGCAGATAAAATGCCGTCCTCGACTACATAATTCAGATTTGTCAAACACGCACAAGAACTTTCCATCGCTCCCCATTGGTACCAAACGATTTTACATGTAGAAAATGTTTGTTTTCAACATCAAATAAGGGCCTTATGAATCGATTCAGTAAATAACTCAGCTTCAACATCCAGGACTGACCGTGACCCATCTCAGTTTGGGCATATGTGCCCAAAACCTGGAAGGACTCTGCCAGAGGCAGCCATTTCTTGGCCTGCTGGGGGTCGCACAGTCTGCGCAGGCTTGGGATGAACATGACAACATGCAGCCCGAAAGGTTCCTGCTGGTTCCCTTTAACCATACTGGATGAAGAGGAGTTGAAGTTCAGGTTCAATAAATCAACAGACAACATACACATTTACTGATATTAAACCAGATATGTGAAGGTAAAAGTGATTTATCGAACATTATTTCAGCCTGACGTAGAAACGACGTTTCAGAGATCAATAATTTAACTATTATTTACACTGACGGAGAAGTTCAATGAGCAAAAATAATAATAAATAAATTTTATATTTGCTAAAAGCTTTATTTTGGTGTCTTTTCTGTTCAAGACTAAAATTTCCAGTAATAACATCTATAACTATGTCTTTTTTTAACATGTTATGATGTATTCATCCACATTTTGCAAACATTTTATATTTTTCTCTCTTCCAAAATGTAAAAATAGAAATAAAATGGTGGTTCTGTAATAGGGGTAGGCATTTATTATATCAGTTACCAATTATTGTGAAGAATTTGTCATCATGATAAGAATTTTTTATTTATTCTTTTCTTGATAAATTCCAACTAATAATGTTCAATTAAAAAACAAAGTTAAAAATTTTATTTATTTTTTCTTTTCTGTTAATGTTCGTTCCACAAGTGCATCAATAAATATGCGACTGTGCAACTTAGTGAATAAAAGATACTTTTTTTTGTAAGTGGCGTCCTGAAGAAGCGTATTTCAAATGGGAATGTTTTTAAAGAGCAGGATTCGTACTTGTTGAATTACAACAAATACAAATGTTGCAATAAATACTTTATACATAAAGTTGCATAAATTGTAGGTAAATTTATGCAAAGTTTTCCCCAGAAGACTTGCTAAGCCAGGTGGATGGGCGGCAGGGTTATAATTCATTCAGCGGCCCGACGAGTTTTTCAGCTAAAAATGTTTAAAAATCACTTGCTAATCATGTGTTATTCAAAAATTGGAAGATTAACAACTGAACACCAACTATAAAGTCTTAAAAAAATACAAACATTTTATAAAGACTTCAAAAAATAAGCAATGCTTAGCCTGGTGGGGGAAGAAGTAAAGCCTGGTGGCTGATAATACACTGGTGGAAACCCTGTTTATGCATTGACAGCCATGAAGTTACCTATAAAAGAATTAATAAATATTTTTTATCATATGTTTTTTTGCTATCGCAGTAGTGGTGATAAAATTCTTAATCAATGTCGCCCACCTCTATTCTGTACAAATTACATCAAATGTCCTACTGTAGACATTTATCAAAACTTAAGTCTTCTTTTTCCACAAGGTTGTGTAACTTTTGCATTTCTGCATTTTTGTTACACAAAATCCCAATAAAATAGGTTAAAGTTTCTGCTTGCAACGTGACTTATGTGAAAAGGTTGAAGTATGAATCCTGGAGCAAGGCACTGATTAAATTTCTCTACTCTGCACTGTAGAAGTGGTACAACCTGGCAGCCACTCAGCCTTTGACTCACTTTTAATCTCCTCTGAACTTTGCTCAGACTTTTGTTTGCTTCAAACCCACAGAGGACTCCACAGACATTTTTCTAGACTGTCCATTATGCTGAATATCAAATTAAAGCAACCAGTGATTGTTTTGTTATGGCGACTGTAAATCTGCTAACCTTCTGACTACGATGATTAGCTTCCTGAAAAACGGGGCCTATTTGGAGATTAATCCACATTGCTTCCTGATTTCAGTAGCTACGTCATTTATTGTTGGGTGGGTTTGGATAGCAGAGAATTTGACTGTAATTATAAAGTTCACTTAGTGATTTTAGAACAGCTCTACACTGTAGTTAGTTAATGGTATACTTTCACAACAAACAATAAATCAATTAATCACATAATAAATTAAAACAAACTCAATCATTTCCATTTGCATCATTAACCTTTTTCTTTTTCCTATTTTTTTCTACCAATATTGGTCTTCAATTTGATGCATTTATCTCAATGCACCTTTTTTAAGGACAATTGTATTTACAGAATATTAATAATTCATTTTATTAGTTGTTTCTGTTGTTTTGTTTATTTATTTTGTATATTTAAAATGTCTTCCAGCTCCAGTGTTAAATGTTCATTTGAAACTAAAGTTTATTGATCTTTGAGAATGTGTTCTTGCATTATTATGCCGTTATTATTTTTATATTACTTAAAAATGATTTAAAAACAACAATATTATCGTTTATTGCAAAAACTTCTGTTCAGCAAAATATGTTATCATGACAGACCTATGGGTACAGGGAAATATTTGATTTGAAAATAATTTCCTTTCATAGGTGAATTTATAAACAGTGTTTATAAAT
This sequence comes from Gambusia affinis, assembly GCF_019740435.1. Lineage (NCBI taxonomy): Eukaryota > Metazoa > Chordata > Actinopteri > Cyprinodontiformes > Poeciliidae > Gambusia > Gambusia affinis. The sequence continues at coordinate 13,284,290 of NC_057871.1, read as the reverse complement.
TCATAAACACTGAATTAAACGCTGAAAAAAAAAGCTTCAGTTTATTTCCTAAAAAAAAAACCCTGAAGCTCTTTTTTGAGAGCTTCAGTTTTTGGTTAATGTTGAACCTTTTAGCGTCACTTTATCACAGTGATCGGGCGGCAGAGAATCGTTTTCTCGCCAGCGTCCTTCTCCGTCTCCGTACCTTTTGTAGTGATAGATTTCTTCCGGGTCGGCGATGCCATACTCTCTGAGTTTCAGGACCATCTGGGCACTTTTTCGAACGGCCTGGTCGTAGCGTTCGCTGCGAGACAGGAAGTTTGGGTCGTCCTCGTTGAAATCAGGGTCACTGAAAACCAGCTCCTCTACAGAAGACAAACAAAACATTAAACTGCATGTCAACAGCTGAGAGAAGGAAACTTATGAGTATTTTTTAAGTATGGTCATGAAAATCTAATGAATCACTTTTTACTGTTGGACATTATTTGGCAGTAAATTTCAGAAAACTAAAGAAATATCAATAAGAAAATAGATTGTTTGAACGTAAATTTTAACTAAATGTTGACATATTTATTTTCTAAAGCTGGTGTCAGTATTAAAAAGCTTTTGTAGTCAAGGGTTTTAATTATCTCAATTATTTTAATTTTATTTACCTGATGATTCCCCCTGCTGTCACTTTCCCTTGCCAGAGAATCAGGAAAACACAAATAAAGGACAAAACTGAGAAATTTTTCCTTCCTTTCGTCAGTGGCATTCAGGTCAAATGCTTCAAAATAAATCTAAATTTCTTTTTTCCATTGGTAAATATTGTGATGATGACAACATTCCTACTTGTTTATTCCTCATCTGTGCTTCCATCATCTGCAACCTTTATTATTTTTGGGCAACTGTGTCCAGTGTGAACATCCGAGACAGAAAATCTTCATCATATGTAAAATAGAAGTTCATAAGCCTTGAAATATACTACACAATATTTACTGCACTCCAAACTGTTCATAAGAGTACAAATATTGTACACACTGTGATATATTGCACAGTCATAAATGTTACCCTTATATATAAGTCAAAGTATTTCTTCCTAATCTTCATCTGATTTTAACTAAGCTGAAAAAAACTGCAGAAAAGCCCATAATACTGTCTGCTGAGTTTACTTTATACAACAAAATTTTGAGAGTTTTGAGGGATTTTATTAATGGGGGGGGAGGGGGGTCATAAAAAATCCTTTAAAAAAGTCTAATAAATTTGATCTCTAGTTGGTTTAAAATGTTCAGCAACAGAAAAAAAATAAATAAAAAAAAATGAATCAAAATATCTTAATAGCAAGAGGCCAAAAATGCTAAAAGGAAATGCTGCTCAGTTCTTTAAAATATCAGCTTTAGTTGTTTTTTCTTAGCATATTCTTGTCTTTCTAAATAATATTTTAGAAAGACTCATAACATATCCAAAAGGAATAACATTAACAGTGTAAAGAACATACTTTTTAATTAAGCCATTTATTTTTACAGAAATGTAACATGCCATTGAAGAAAATGTACTAAACATAAAAAACTTGTTCTTCAAGTTAAAAATCTAAACAATTTTTAATTTTTCTTCAGAGTCTTGGATCTTTTCTAGCTCTAACCACATTTGTTTTGCTGAACTGATGGTAAAATAGCTTTTATGGTAGCAAAGGTTGCTGTACTATGATAATACATGCTGCTTAGCCTGATGTTTCTTTGAGATGGTAACCAACTTACAAGGCCTATTCAGTCAGGATCCAAAAAACAGAAAAAAATATAACGTTAAACATGGACTTGACATGACTCAATTTAATTATTGAGTCATAAAGATGTTTTGACCTTGGTAATAATAATAATTTTTACTTGTACTAGCTGCAGCTTGACTTTAATATTAAAGCTAATTGGTAGATAAAACTAAAGCCGAATTTAGCTGTGAAAAATGCTCAATCAAAATATAATAAAAAGTTTGAAAATATCTTTTTTCATGTTTTTTTTCATGGTACTTATTGGAGAAATCTTTCTAAATAACCTTAACTTAGGATGCGTTAAAACAATGTTCCGCAAGGTTTGAAGTAACAGCTGTTCAAATTAATGTAGGAGTTTCTAATTGCAGCAAACTTGATAAATGTGCACAACGGCAGCTGTAAAAACTAAATTTCAAGCTTACCAATTTGTCGTCTTCTTTTAGTCTTTTCCGGGCCTCCGTCCAAAATGTACGTAAGTTTTTCGACGTCAAACGTAGCATTTTGACGTTCTCGTGTGATATCAGGATTCATGGCTTTATGAATTGAGCGAAAACCTCGTCTTTACAGGCGAAAATTGAGCTAAAAGTGTTCAATAATAAGTAGAGGTACTCCGGTAACCTGCTGGACCTGGTTAATGTCTCTACTGCGCAGCCGCAGAGAGGTGGGAACGGATACGTATGCTTACGTGACAGACATCCCGGAAGTGTTTTCCCGAGAGCTCTGTGATAGGTTAACTTCTTTACAGTTAATAAACATGTCGATGCTTCCTCCAACCGCAGTGTTTCGTCTTCCTTGGGAAGTAAACTCAGTGAAAGAAGGAGAATCAGTGCGGACATTTGGCAGGTCGGGATTTTGGTATCGGTTCTGACTCATAAGTTTATAGTTATGTCGACCCCCAGGATGGTTGACTAAAATCAGTTCCTGGGTTGACTGCAAGGCACATTTCCAACATTATATCTTGATATATTGCTTTTATTTATTTGTAACTTGAAATTGTTTCCTTTCCAGACTTGTTTGCTATCAACCAGATGAATCCAGAGCCACCCTGACAGCCCAGCATGCTTCCAAAGAACACCGTGTGTTTGTCCAAACACAGTTTGTTGAGCCATTTAACCCAATTATTGGAGCCCAGTACCTGGTTCTGGGTGAGACAGAAATGTATGAAGGTAAAAGATCCCTCATTTAGTTTAATTTCTCTGATGCTCTTATTAAAGAAGCTGGTTATGACCGAGAAATACAAAGTTGTTGGCACACTTAAAAATTTAGTCATTGGGATGATAATGAAGTGAATTTAGCACTGTTTAAGTCATAACTATACTTGTCCTAATAGGGAAAAAAATCAATTAACTGCATGATAAATTAAAATAAGCTAGATAGTTTTCATTCTGATGATTAATATTTTTGAAGAAAAATTTTGTTTACAGATATCATAATCCATTTTTTATGATTTAAGTTGTAAGTGGTATTTATTTATTGTTTTTGGTTGTGAAATATCCAAATACTATAACTGAAAGATATTCAAAATATCTTCTACTTAAATGTTAAGTGTTCTTTACAAAAAGTGTATTGGTCTTTGATCGGGCAAACTCTCAAAGACCAATGATAATATAATCATTTTTATATATTGAAAGTTGTCTCAAACAATATTGTCACTTATCGCGATAATTATCGTTATTTGTTATTGTCGCAGACCAATCAAAGTACTTTACCCGAGAGCCACATAATCACAGAATTGAACTCGCATTCATACAGATAAGCCCAAAAGTTTGCAGATTTATGCTTAAATTAATCTTTTTATTACACCGACAGCTTTCTTTTGACTGGAAATCAATTGTTTTGGAGTGGTCCAGACATTCTGTTCTTAAATCTGTTAGAGTCACATTGACTTGTGCCAAGAGGAAGCTGGAATTGAACCCACAACCTTGGGATAGCAAGATAACTACTCTTCTCTAATGCTTCTACTTACACTGTAAAAAAATAAATAAATAAGTAAATAATTTTTCATAGCATGTACCACAAATATCAACATCTCATAGAAGAAAATGTATCAGTTCACTTTATTTCAAAATGTTGTCTTTCCTTAAGAAGATGGTTCTTGAAACATAAATGTTCTTTAGTAGATATTTTTCAGAAATGATAAGAAGTCTTTTTTTTTTTCAAAACATTATGTAATATTTGCAGTTCTAAATAAGTTTTATTTAGCTGGACTGAGGAGAAAATTGCTTTTTGAATCCTAAGTTTTGAAAACTCAGACCCACCCACATCCGTTTGTCTGCAGGTGTTGGTGTGATGGTTCGCGCCCGTGTGCTGAACTGTGTTGACGGCGTAAACACTGCACTTCTGCAGAAGGCTATCGCTGAGCAGAGGAGCTTCTTCGCCGAGAGGGAGTGCAAACAGGGGGAGGTCACACAACCACAAGATGTAACTTGATAAAGGTCTTCATGCTGTAATGCTAGCAGGCCAACAGCAATGTTCAGAGACTTTTGTACCCAGATTATCTTTATCAGTTACTGTGGGACAATGAAGCTAAGAGTCAGTCTAGATCCCAGAATAAATATTGAGTCCATATGTTGTATTTTTGTCAGTCTCTGAGGTTTATGATTGTTTGTAGCAGATTTTTGTGCTAATTCTGCTTGATGTTGTCATTTCACAGCTTGTGAACAAATGTTATGCCAAAGTTCATATACAAGTAGCAGATTCACATACCTCCATTATGTGGATGACAATAAACTAGGAATATTTTCTACAGGTAATTTCTGTATATATTTGTAATAAAAATAATATCCTGGTTAAACGAAATGAAACATTGTAATAATGGTTGATGTCTTATTCTGGAATATGCTTCTCTGGTGTTGTTTAGGAAATTATCCTTGCATGGTGAACGCTGCTTTTTATGAGTTGCGGTCTGTTCATATGGCCATCTATGCTTGAAGATGAAACGACTTGAAGTTCACACAATTTGGTTTCAGAAGAGGATCACACTCTTCTGAAACCAAATTGAAACCAAAATGGGCCTGCTAAAAGAAACACAAACTACAGGACCTGGTAAAAATGAGCTAAAACCAAAATAATGCATCAAACTTTTGTGGAAACTCGTGAGGACAACAGTCTGACGGACAAAGCATTATAAGGTGGTGTGACCCACATAAAGTGGGTATGCCTCTTTAAGAGACAGAGGTTAAGGAGGCTCGGTGGTCTACCTGGCCAGTAGGAAGTTTAGTTTCCAGAAAGTATGAACCAATCAGAATGCAGACAGCCGTTGTGGGTCCCGCCCTTCCTCCCCCAGGTCTGCAGCACTGTTGGTTTGCAGGAGAGATCCGACGTAATGAGACTGCTGAGCTGTGCAGCGTAAGAGTATGTATTGTGACAGTTAAAGTATTATATACGAACTGTATTGTAAACGAACCCTTTTGTAAATAGATTTTCTGTTGATCATCCAACTTCTAAGCTGGAAATAGTTTATTGAGTATAAAGCTTGAACTTCAGTTTACTGCCGCTAGAGCCGTTAGGAACCGTTAGCTCTTTCTGGCAGTTGGTTTGTCTTATTCTCCGTTCAGCTAAAGGTAAAGCTTAGTATTTAACTTTAAAATGGTCAGAATTTCTTCTGAGTACCATCAAAGACAGCCAAGATACCAGCAGAAATTATTGTACCTCAATTTAGAAAACCAAGGCCTTAAAGGAACAGTATAGCTTGATGTCATCTGCATAGATATGACACTAGTAATCTTTAAATCTGTTTATCATCTGCACCTAAACCGATTGCCTCTGTTTCTACGAACCTGCAAGGAAAAGCAAGTTTTGACAACAAGTGAATGGATGCATTTAGCAGAACACTCATAATAAAAAGTGAAGAGTCAAATGCTTTTTAGCCATCATAAGTTAATTTTAATCATATCTGATTCTTCATAATATATCTAACAATTTGAAGTTTTAAGTGAAGAATTAACACAGAATCAAATCAATCTATAATATTATGCCCCGATATCCCCAATAACACAGCAATATTCACAATAAACAGTATTTATGCAGCATTGGTCACTTTATTTTGATCCAAAAGGGATCAAACAACAAATATTCCTATGTATGACTCTTGGTTAAACAAATGCAACTCAACAGCAATCATCCTGGCAACTTGACTAACAGTTTTATAATATATGTCTTCTCCTGAGTTTATATATATATGTAGTAGAAGCATGCAAAATACAAAATTTACATAATATATTTTATTACCAAGCTAAGAAAACAACCTCTAGTAGAAAATATAAATAAGTTCTGTGTAGTGTAAGAAGAGAGGACAGCTTAATAACAGCCTGCTCAGACCGTGGCCCAACTCAGAATGTCGGCACACTCAGTTGTTGGCATTCACGATTTAATTTTCAGGCCTCATAAAGAAAACAGCAGGCTCAGTTAAGCTAGCAAACAATACAAGCCACAGTCAAAACCCAGCTACCAGGTTTTAACAGCAGAAGCAGAAATAAAACCTAAAATAATAACAACAGCAGATACACACGCCCCAACCCACCAAGCCAAGCAAAGGTGCAAACTACCTTTATGGCATCCTTCAATTGTTTAATGTTTTGGTATATCATCTCCCACAAATTATCTAAGCTTTTTACTATGCATGGAAACAATTAGTGTTTGTCCGGATTCTGGTTTGACTGTACTTCTCAACATGAAACATACTCATGGCAGCTACACGTGTTTTAAGTAACCCAATCTCTCAAACACAACCACAGGAATAAATCCACAAACAAAAGTTTCAGGACCTGCATTTCCAGATATTTTGAAGTTTATATGCAAGCTCCTATTCAACTGGTTAATAACTCAACCGGTTAATAATCCAGATGCCTCAGGGCATAACTATTACATTGCAGACGCACTATAATACAATAATCTCCAACAAACATGAGTGTCACTAGCTTTTTGTTATCAATGAAAATTATCTTATTCTATCCAACTCTGGCACACCTAAATAATATGATGTTGATTAATGTGCACTGACTGTCCCTTGACAAATAAATACATTTGAAAAGCCTTTGTCATTTTTCATTGCATTGTTTCATAGCCACACCCAGCAAACCTTACTAGCTGACAGGAACATAAACTTTACAATGCAGTTTGTCATGTATTTTATGTAGTAACTCTATCTACATTCTTTGTTAGGAATGGATCCTTAAGTTGTACACCTTTAATATGCTCTTTTTCAAACTGTAAGCAACTGCATGTCCACACACAATAAAGGCACAGACTCCTTGACCTGTTGCAGCAATCATCGTGGCCTTGGATGAGTTTATTTGTTCTTAATTCTAAATTCAATTCCAAACATTTTTAGGATCCTAAATTGGCAATGTCGTTCACCTACTGAGTCAGGAGAACCACTGAGTCTCCTCACAAGCCAAACATCAGGAGGCTTCCCAGTTAAAGTCTGATCTCCTGATTAATTTATTTCCTCTCTTCTCTTCTCTTAGTGATATCAGATAGTTATGGTGCAAGTGAAACTAGACATTACAATATCTTGAAGAGCAGTATGCTGGAGAATAGCTTGGCTCTTTGGAGGAGGCAGGTAGCATTGGTAAGCCAGACGCTGTGTCTTTCCTACAGCGATCAAGAGCTTGCTTGTAGTTGATCTTCTCCTTTGTGATAGGGTCAGTTATATCTCTGACATAGTGTTCGCTGGTTTGTAGATCTTTTTTTGTTGTACTGTCAATCATTTTGGATCCAAAGGCATCTATGAGGGTGACTCTACGACCAGTGGCAGGATCTACCAGCCCCCCAGTCAGGTGTTGTGCCTCCATATATCGAATAGCTGAATCTTTTGGCATCCAGCCTTTCTGAACAGCTTCTCCCACAGACAAACACTCTTTGGTCATGGGGTCTTCAACTCCAGTGAAAGCTTTCTCTGCATTAAGCAGCCGTTGGACTTGGCTGTCCTCAATAAGGCCTCTCTGTGCCGCCTTGTGAACTTTGTATCTTTCTTTGTTGCTGATGTCAGTGATGCCACCTGTTGCTGCTTGAGCCTCCAGCAGTCTTTGGGCAGTGGTAGGGTCGATCAGTTTGCACAAGGTGGCATTGCGGATTGTAAAGCAGGTGTTTGTATATGTATCCATTATTCCAGCGATTGGCTGTGTTTCGGTGGCAGTGGTAAGGCCTAATGATGGAGATTTTGCAGATGAATTTGGTGTTTGGGTGACTGAGGTGAATTTGGGTTGCTTGGTTTTGTCACCGGCAACAAGAAGGGCAAATTCTGAGATAGGAAGTTTGCCTTGTTTGTATTGTTGCAGATCATCTTTTGTTAGCCTTCCTTCTTTGATAGCATCTTTGATAGAGTACTGCTTTCCACTCTTGCGATCCAGCAGCACAGATGTTTCTCCATCAGGACCCATGGACGTTATCTCTTCCCAGGCACATTCTAGCTCCTGCAGATGAATGTACTGCTGCCGATCAATGAGGCCCCCAAGGTAGGCATCATAAGGAGACATGTCTTTACCAGTTTCTGGATCCAAAATGGTGATTTTGGTCGAGACATTGGTTTCTTTGGTCCTTATCTCTGCCTGTTCATCTTTCTGCAGGTTCATCAGAATCTCACAAATTGTGCTGTCCCGTTCATGAATCTTATCTTTCTCGTCCAAGATCTGCCTCTCTAGTCGTTGGACATCTGACTCCATCTTAACGCTCTTCTGTCTGTTCATCTGTGTTCTTTCAGTCATCAATCGATTTCTTTGCTGGAAAGAGAGATGAATGTTGTGTTTTTTTGCTTCAAGAGTTCTGAGTTCTCGGATGAGGTTGTCATTTTCCCTTACTAGAGTATCTTTGTTGAAACTAAGAGATGTCTCTTCTCTTGAATTGTTAGATTTGGTGCTCCTCAAAATGCTAATTTTGTCATAGAGACGCCTGATTTCATCCTCCAAGTCTTGTCTGGCAAATTTGTTCTGAGACACCTGCTCCCTCAGACGGCGTCGCTCAGCTTCAACAGCCTGATCTTTCTCCATGTGAACAACCTCCTTATACACTGTCTTTTCACCTGACTTCTCTTTCTGCAGAATCTCAAGCTTTAATTTGACATTGCGGATTTCCCTCTGGATACGTAGGATATCATGAGTTTCCTTGTCCATGTCAGACCGTAAACCATTTGTCAGCCTCTCTAGTTTTGGATCTCTTTCCAGCTTCAGCACTTCTTCAACTATTATGCTTTCCTCAACAGGAGGTGGGGCATTTTCCAATTGTGTGATACGTAGTCGGATCTCTCTAAGTTTAGATTCAGCTTGGATCCTTTTTTGGTGCTCATCACTCTCTCTTATGACGCGCTCTTTGTCTTCCAACTTTGTTCTTAGTTGCTGTAACTCCAGATCCATCCGACGGCGACTCGTTGCGACTTCATCAAGCCGCCTACTGAGCCTGTCATGTTCCAGTGTTTGCCTTGGGTCCTTCTGAAGGTGTACAACCTCCTGTAAAATCAGTTTCTGTTCTGGTTTCTGTCTTTCCAAAAGGAGGTATTTGTGTTGGAGGTCAAAAACCATCTCCTCAATATTTCGCCTCAACTGTGCTTCTTCCCGCACACTCCTGCGCAAACGATCTGCTTCCTTCTCCAGTAGTGGATCAGACTCATATTTAATTAAGTCCCTGGAGACAAACTGGGTCTCTATCTTGGACATTTCTGCCTTCCATTCATCTCTTTCTTTTTGCAGCTGCCTAACCTGGTCTTCAAGAAAGACACACTGGCTGTCCAGATGGTTCACCTGATCATTTAACCTCTGGATCTCTCGCTCGTTTTCAGGGCTTCTTTCTTCTTTCACCACCTCTTGGAGAACTTCTTTGAATTCTACTTTGGGTTTCTCTGAACGAAGGGCATTCATGTCAGAGGTGACCTGTGTAATCACTTTTTCTAGATCAGTATTCTGCATATTAATGTCCTGTATTTCTTTGCGGAGGAGCTCAATTTCCATCTCTGTATTTGGGTCTATTAGGTAGATCTCATTTACAATTTCTTTCACCTCAAAACTTGGCCTCTGGGCTTGAACTTCTCTGTAGCGCTTCTGCAGCTCCATCACTTCTTGAGACAATTGGCTGTTTTCAGATCTCTCTTCCTCCATGCTCGTTTGGAGCTTATTGAATTCTGCGATAAGTTCAGGGTTTTGTTCAATCTTTTCCACCTTTCTAGTGATGTCTTTAGACTGGATGTTGGGAATCAGCTTCTCAAGGGTATTAATCTGATTTCTTGTCTGGAAGATTTCATCATTGAGGATCCTGCATTTGTTTTTCTCATCAGAAATTTCAGTCTCAAATGTTTTAAATGCTTTCAAAATCTCTAGATCTTGTTCTAATTTACCCGCTTCCTTCTTATCCTCTCTCTCTTTCAGGTGCGGTTGAATATGTTGGAGAATTGCGATTTCTTTCTTCATTAGGGGTTGCTCTCTTTCCTTCATTTGGATTTCATGTTTTGTCCTTGCGATCTCATTTTGCATGTTGGCAGCCTCTTCTTCCAGTTGAAGATCTTCTTTAAACTCAATCACCTCTCTAGTCACCGTTCTGGGGCATGTGCATTTAATGGTGTCTTTCAGATCGCCGATTCTCTCGTTTACTGTCTCAAACTCTGAATGGGTGGAGCTCCGGTTCAGGACTTCAGTTTTCAGTTTGCTCCTACGGTCAGACAGATCACCTACTAAGGTAGGATCCTGGTGGAACCGCAGTGCGTCGTTCTCCACTTGCTCCACACCTCGGTGATTCTTAATCCTGTTTTGGAAGGTATTCAGTTTGGTCTCTGCTTGAGCTGTAAATTCACTCTCGTCCGCTAATTCCCAAAGCAAGCCATCTAATTCAGAGCTACTCTTTTGTTGGTTTTCAAGCTCCGTCTGTTGCTGTGCCACCATCTGAACCTTTTCTTCATTCTGCAGCAATAAAAACATATTAAGCAAGTTTAAGTACACATTTTCAGATGACTTACAGTGGTAGCTTATTTTTTTCATTGGTTATATTCTAAATAGTGCAAAACAAAGACAAGGTTGACAAATTTGTGACCTGAAGCCTTACTTGAATAATGAAATTCCTAGCCAAATCGATCTGTTTCTGACGCTGAGCGTTTTCTGCTGTTGCTTCGGCGTAGCGATTTATCAATTTTTTTTCCTGTGATGAACAGATCTTTAATCAAATTCTTATCTCTTTAAAAGACATAAACATTCAGTAAAATAATCAGAATTTTACCTCTCTCTGAATTGCATCACTGAATGTGAGGCTTTGGGTCGTCTTTGGAAGAGTCATCCCGACATCTTCAAGTGCACCGTTGTATTTATTAGCATTTGTCTCATAATCCTGCAGGCATAAAAATGTTGCATATTTTATTCCTCGGTCTTTAAAAGTTAAGGACACATTCGAGCGCGAAGACGAATGGATCATTTCAGTTTGCCTGAACTGGAGCTAAATGTTTCAAGCATAAAAAAAGAAAAGAGGAAGAAGTTGGGTTAAAAGTTCCTTTGTTTTCTTGTATTTCCTATTTCAGAGCTAAAAAAAAAGAGATTATTGTTAGAACTGTAAATATCTTTTATCCCATATATACTCAAAATTAACTTTAAGAACTCTGAGATTCTTTTGTTTTCCTCTGTAATGTGTGTTTTGTGAGAGATGTCTGCAGGAAACTGATAAGCGTGCTGAATTGGAAGCAGATGCTAGTTACTCTGGAGACAAACCTAAGAGCTGGCCTGATAAGGAAAACACCCAAAGGCTAAAGGTCAAAGTTTGTGACCCAGAGACACAGGAACTGCACTTGAAACCTCACATGCAGAAAGACAGGAGATTCATTGTATAGAAAAAATTATGGCAGTGTGTTAGCAGCTGGGTTTTGTTTCCCCCAACCCTTTTCTAGACCAGCTGCTGGCCAACGTAAATTAGGATGAAATGAAGGAGAAGCAAGAGAGGATTTTCAGAGCAAGTTTGGAGACTGTGACAATCAGACCCTCCTCTCTGCTCTCCTCGCAAGTGAAATCCAATTCATTTGTCTTTCTTCTTTTTGTCTGTTTTCAGGTTGTAAACCTGACAATTATGAATTTTCATTTTCAATGCAGGATTTGACTAAAATGCTTTTAAAAAGTGTACCATACGTTCCCCTGAGTTGGGACTTAGTGTGGGGGAGACAACTTATGAACAAGGTGAGGTGACACAAACACCTCAGTTTTCAGGTAATTAACCTGCTGTAGTAAACATTTTACTTTATATTTATTAGTGGAGTACTTCAGCTCCAAAGGGGGAAATGTTACTAGTCTGAGCAGCTCTGTAAAATACAACTACAAACCATTATAGATGCTAAAATCCTTGATGACAAGGATATTAACAACATTCAAAACTTAAAATGTATATAAATGGGATTATATTCCTGTTTAATGTTTTTCTTATTCTCCAATCATAAATGCCATATCATACTTTGGATGCAGTAGGAATGCTCTACTATGGAGTTTCTATAACAGAAAACATGAGGGCACCTTTCATGATTAGTTTATTTATCTGGCCTAAGAGGGAACGATTATTTGAATGACATTGTGAAACGTATTCAGTTCTGCTTCTGTTTTGTTCTTACACTGAGTATGCACTGCAGATCTTGAGAGAGGTCAACCACTACGTCCATGTCGTCCTCCTTCTGCTTTAGGTCCTTCATTACTCTCTGTGAATTGAGAAAGGTTGCATTAATCCTTTAAATACTATTTAACTCAATTAAATGATGAACAAATATGATATCTTTATGTGTAGTGCTTCACTTTTTCCAAATTGTACTAAATTAATTTATTTTCTGGAGATTCTACACACAAATACCCAATTATGACATTGTGAAAGTTTGAGAGTTTTGCAAATTTATTAAAAATACAAAGCCTATTAATTGTATTTAAATAAATATTCACAGACTTTGCAATGAGGTTCAAAACTTAGACCACAAGGAACAAGATTCTCTGGTCTGAAAGCTTGAACTCTTTGTGAATGAAAAACGTTATATTTAGAAGAAACTAGACGCACCAATCCAATATTAATGACTGTATCTGTCCCAATGTTGAAAAAAATTATAGATCAGGTATTGGTGACAATGTGACTGATTCACCTGGGCAGATCTATTCAGTCTAACTCTACGCTTTGTGCTCTGAGCTACATCACGCTTTATTATTTGTTTTACTTTATATTTAGAATTTCTAATTTCACCTTCTGAACCTTTTGAAAGAATATTTGCTGCAGTTTATTTTTTACATGATTGACTAAGGTATAGTTTTTTTGTCAGATTCGGTTTATTATTTATTTTAGATTGGCTGTTGGTGGTTCAAGGTGCTTTACATGATAAAAACACAAAACTACAAAGTTTTAAATTAAACACCATACTGTGAACAAACATGATTAGCCATCACCACGATTATGCAATGTTTAATTTCTTATGGCTCAAAAGCAGCAGCTGGGTTTTTAGTCTTAATTTAAAGGAACTCAGTGTTTCAGCTGTTTTGCAGTTTTCTAGGAGTTTATTCCAGATTTATGTTGCAATTCTCCTAATTGCACTGAACAAATTCAAGTTTTGTTGCTTTTACATGTTTGACCAAGCTTGTGAAGCTTTAAGTAATGTACTGGTGCAGAGTTGTCAAATAAGCGTGTACCGGTAATTAAATTAAAAAGTTAAACGTTTTAAGTCACTTCAACACTGTTTTTCTGTATCAGATCGATGTCGGTCAATACTATAATGAAAGTGTTCAAAAAGACTTGAGTCTGTAAAAGCTGCTAAAGGTGGATCAGCAAAGTATTAAGCAAGCATGTGAACACTTATGTAAATGTAATTTCTTGGTTTTTAATAAATGTGAAAAAATGTCAAATATATTTTTCCAAATTTAGGTATTTGCGTGTAGAATTTTGAGGAAAGAGATTCAATTAACAATTTGCAGAAAGGTGAAAAAAGTTAAACACTGAATATTTTTTAGATGAGCACATCTCTAAGGACTTTCACACCTGTTGGGAGATCTGCTTAGCAATCACCTGCGACAGTCCGTCGTTGATATTTATCTGATTTGTTGGCAGGCTGTCCAAGAAAGAGTTGAGATATTTGCACAGGTTCTGGAACTCCCGGTACGCCGACGAAGCCTCTTGCAAAAGATTTTCTCTAAAGGATGTCAGGAAAAAAATGTATCAATTTTCTACACGTCTTTGCTGTTATCAAATATATTTCTTCTTAAGAGTATTACGTTTTGCTTTTCCCTAAAAGACATTTAGCAATATTTAAAAGTAAGCACAGAATTTATAAAATAATCTTTCAATTTTCATTACTGTCAAACTTGACGACGTACTGTGATTTGTTTAATCCCAGTACGGCTAAATTAACTGAACTGAAATGCTCTCGGTTTGTCTCACCTTTCCTTCAGCTGGTTGGCGACATTTGTGTAGCGACTCTGCAGCTGTTTGACTTCATTCCTCTGGTGCTGGATGTCAGGGCAGTACTCCTGGTGGTCTTTCTGCAGGGAGCTGCACAACTCCTCAGTTGCCTCCAAATCCTGATTCAGCTTTATCATGTCATCCTGGATCCCTGCTACTGATTGCTGCTGGCGCTAAACACAACAAAGGGGAAGTCCAAAATAAAATATACACTGTACTGCCATAAGTTTTAAGTTGTCCCAACTGTGTACCTACAGCACACAGCCGTAGCTAATTAAAGGTGATCTATCATACTTTATTAAACAGGTTAGGATGTTTCTATGGGCTAGACAAAACGTGTAGAGTTCTGACTGTAATTCACTTTAAATCCAATTAAGCTGCTGCTGGCCCCCCACCGCCCAACTCAACATTTACACTCAAACATGAAAATGACTGCAAACAGATACACAATTATGCAATTCTACATCTTTGAAAAGCAGAAGTGGCGCCTCCTGCACAACAAACAACAATGGGGCAAGTGGTGTCTGGATGGTAAGTCATCAACAAAGCATGTGTGTTTTCTCTCAGGAGCTAAGTGAACTCAGACTTTGAGAGAATGTCATCTAAATATTCAACATTTAACTGTTAATGGCATCTAAAGTGGAATTAGGAGGAAACGACAACAACTCAGATATGAAGACTCCAAAAACTGATGGAAAGTCTTATTAGAAGAAACTGTTGCAGCTGCAAAGGTTTCCCTGTTAAAGCCTTTGTCTTAAAAACAGGATGTCATTACAGTTTGTGAATTTGTGCAGAAGCTAATAGTGATCCAACATAGAGTAAGTCACGGTGAACCTTTGTACCAGTCTGTTGTACATATCCTCACCTGAATGTCTTCAGTGTGAGTTTGAATTGCATTTGGTATGTCAGGAATTTGACTGTCTTCACTGAGGTTTCGCTCAAGACCATAAACAAGATCGTCCACCTTCTGAATTTGACTCTCCAGGCTGAGAGACGCATTTGCTCTGAGAGAAACAGATAAATACAGCAAGCTGTGATCTAAAAAACAAGCACAAAAGCCTAAACTTTATAAATACTACTACTGCTAATAATAATAATAATAATAATAAAAACTTACTTTTTACTGTAGAGATCTGCCAGAGCGGCTAAGCTATCAAGTTTGCTCCTAGCAGCACTCAGTCTGAGCTGCAGTCCAGGCAAGAAGCTGCCGGACTCAGCAGAGAGGAAAGGCTGCAGGTCGGCCTCTGCGGTCTGAATCTGCTGCTCCAGAGCCTTCAGTGCCTCTGCAGCTCGCTGTATAAAACAAATATGATTTAGAAGACTTGTTAATTGTTTCACAGTCCTCTGAAGGTGCTTGAGCGCACTTTTTCCTTTCACTCATCTTTCCATGAAAATGTTTGGATGCAACACTGAACTCCAAAAACACTAAATTATACCATATATTTTGTCTAGTTTATAGTGCAAATACCTTATTAAACTTGAAATAAAACAAATATGCCTAACAAGTAACTTTTCACCAAGATAAACAGTAGGAGCTGGGTTTAAGTCAATAAATCTTTAATTTTGATATTAAAAAGTACTAGTTCCACTGGCAGATTATTTCAATTATGACATGGGAAAAATGTCATATTGTAAGTGAAACAATAATTACAGAGGAAGTTGTACTTTCAAAAAATCAATATGAATAAATTGTTGACTTAAAACAAGCTCATATATCTTGCTGAAAAGTTACTTGTAAGTCAGTTTTGTCTTGTTTTAAGTGTATTAAGATATTTGAACCAAAAACTAGACAACAGTACTGTCTAGTTTGTGTTTTTGCAGTGCACAGCAATGCAATTTAATCGCTTATTCTTCTTGTGGAGTGAGTCAGTGACTGTCTGCTTTAAATTGAATAATATATAATTTCTTCTTAAAAATGTCTTCTTTTTTAATTGGTTTGATATTATCTATTTGAAAATAAACATATTAAATAAATCCGTCTGTATGGTTAAAGTCTAAATATTAAAAATATAATTACTTAAAATGAGCTTTTGAAGATATTTTTATTTACTTAGTGTACCTCAAAGTGTCACAATCAGTATCAACATGCAACAAAATGAACGTTATGAAAATAAAGCTAATTTTTTTTTCTCCCCATGAACTAAACTTAAATATAATCAGATCCCTACTGAGAGTCTCTTCCCACTGAAACCATCAGTGTTTGTGTCGACTCACCTCCTGCTCGCTCAGCTTCTTGGCCAGATCTCCGGTCGGGTCGGTGCGGCTCACCGGGGTTCGCAGACGGCTCAGCATGCCCTGCTCCGTGTTGGCCAGGTCAGAGTCCAGCTGGTCCAGCTGCTGAGCCACAGCTGCCAGTTTGGGGTCTGGTGGAGCTGAAGAAACTGGAGCTGAGTGAAGAAAGAGTAAAATTATTTTCTTTGTGTCAGTCGGTAATTTCTCGTCGTAGAAATCCCATAAGAGGTACCTCAAGGTTCGATCCTGGAACTCCTCTCATTAAACACAATAACTGTATAATGTTTTTAATGGTTTAAAGCACTTTGTTTCTGAACTGTGCCATACAAACAAACTCTTCTTGATCTCTGTGGACCCTGAGGCATTTTAATCTGCTCACAGATTAAACATCGTGGTGGTAAAGAAGTGCAAGACAAACACCTGACGGCTGAGTGGTAGAGACATCTGATCTGGGGTTCTTCAGGGACGCTGCCAGAGACGCTCTCTTTTTCTTGATTTCTGCCAGCTCACTCTCCAAACTGAAAATACAAACAAAAAGAGAATATGAGTATAACACACGTTTTAATAGCAATACATTCCATTTCCAATGCAGCTTTCCATTACTTACGAGTCAACTTTATCAATGGCGTCTGGGTCAGGAGGTGAGATTAGGAAGCAAACTCCTGGGAAAGTTACGGTTTCTCCATCAGCTGAAATTACGTCCCAGTTCTCGTTGTCAGAGAGGGATTTCAGGGTGAACGTTTCCCCTCTGGACAGAGAAGCCTAATGGCGGAAAAATGAAGTCAAATTATTGTTATGAAGAGATCTGAAAACAATAAATCAGACTGAACGATTACAGACAGAATCTCAACACTCAGTCTTGTGAGTTTTGCTAAATGAAGATTCAATAAAAAAATCATTTTGGACCTGGTCAGTCTCCCAGTCACACAGCGACTTCACTGTGATGGGAGTGTTGGAGGAAACGCGACGCAGCTTCAGAGGAGAGATGGTCGAACTTCGTCTCCTCAGAGCGGTCAGCAGCTGCTCACAGTTCTGCACTGTCTTCTCCTCTCCCTAAAGAGAAGCAAAGCCAGTTGTCTATTGATTTTCATCAGCTGAGCGCCCAGTTCTTGCTTTTGTACTTTTTTTTCATTGTATTTTCATCTTTGTCTCCGATTCCTCCTAATTTTATCACAACCTATTGCCTTCTAATGAGCCATACAGAAATCACAATCTTTTATAACAATGTACCAAACCAGTCCCTCCAGAAAGTTGTGATTCACTGATTGTTCACAAATTTTGCACTGACTCACAATTTTCACCAGTGATCACAACTTTTCCTCAAATCTGACCAATCACCTTGTTTTCTGTATTTCCTTCATTGTAAAACAATTGAGCTGGATTTATATGCATTATATATAAATATATACACTATATATAAATATAGATTTATATAAAGCATATCTACTTTCTTCTACTCTTTAACTGAAATAAATGTAGCCAGTTTTATATTTTGAACCTAAGTGTGAGTTTGTGAAAGATAAACTTACAGTAGTAAATTGTTAACTTTTTATTAATTTTGTCAAACCTCCACGAGTTGAATAAACTAGAGTTTTTCTCAGTTTTTTACTCCCGGTTTACCTTGTTGTTTTCATCTTACCTCCATCTGCAGAAGTGTCTTTGAATTACTCTTCTGCCTGACAGACTTTGGGGCCACAGTGGTGCTGAGTTCAGTCAGTGTCTCTGACAACTGCTCAGTGTCCATTTGAAACTGGAAAAAATGGTACAAACATGTGTGATGTCTTAACAAACAGAGGAGGCTCGGACCATGTTCGTAACTCTTTATTGTCGTGCTAACCTCTTGGCAACTACAGAGAGAGAGAGTGCTGCACGTCACAGAATACAAGGACTGTACCAACTCAGGTAACCACAGGGGTAAATACACCACATCATCCCCCTTTTAGATGGAAATACAATTTTTATCTACATACCCTAAATAAACTAAAGGTCACTCATTTCAGCTTAAGTGTATTTTTATGTAGAACCAAACAATAACTCAAACGTACATTTACTTGATACTCAAAACATTTTTTTTTTTTTCTTTTCTGTTTACCTCTGCATCCAACTCAGATGTAACCCTTAATGCAATAAGAATAATAACAGAACATAAGATGTATAACTGTTATGCCTAAATAAACACAAGGCTATTCACAATATCGTTTTGGCGTCTTCCGTGTTCGTGTGGAACGCCTCAAAACCACTGAAGGATCTGGGGAAACAGGAGGGTGCACCCCAGAGTCCAAATCACTTTGTTTGGGTGTAATGTTTACATCATTTTGCTCTTGTGTTGGTGTTTCACTGTCCTCAATATCTGGTTCAGCTACAGCTTGGGTACGAAGCTGATCTCCATGTCGTCTGTGCACAGTGTTTGAGTACCGCTCTTTCACTTCATAAGAGACTGGACCAGTTTGTCTTACAACCTGCCCAGGTATCCACTTGTGAACTCCTCCCCCTGTGTTGCGAAGATAAACAGCATCATCAACAGAAAAAGAGCGGTCCACGGCAGTGAAGTCATGCTGAGCCTTTTGTTGATACTGCTTCCTGAACAGTCTCCTTGGTGTTAGGTTTGATGAAATCCAGTCGGGTGCGGATGTGTCTGCGCAAGAACACGTCAGCTGGAGACTGGCCCGTCGTGCAGTTTGGCGTAACACGGTACTGTAGCAAAAACAATGAAAGTTTGTCCTCAATGTTGCCTGATCGGCTGGCAAGCTTTTTCATGCCCACTTTAAATGTCTGCACAAATCTCTCAGCCAAACCATTAGTGGCAGGGTGTCCTGGTGCACTCGTTGTGTGCAAAATGCCATTTTGTGCCACAAACGTTTGGAACTCTGCAGATGTAAAAGTGGTAGCATTATCTGTGACTATTTGTTCAGGAAGTCCATACGAAGCAAACAGTCTCTTCAACTTCGTAATTGTGGCTTGTGATGTGATGTGTGGCATACGAAACACCTCCAACCACTTCGAATACGAATCAACCACAACCATAAACATGCTTTCGAGGAAAGGTCCAGCAAAGTCAATATGCAGTCTTTTCCAGGATTCACCAGGGAACTCCCAGGGATGTAATGGAACATGCTGCGGCATCTTCTGTTCCAGTTGACATGTTTCACACGTTTTGCAAACCTGTTCCAGGTCATGATCCAGGTTTGGCCACCAAACATATTTGCGAGCTAAGGCCTTGGATTTTACGATGCCTTGGTGACCAGAGTGAATCTCATTTAACACAGTCTTTCTCATTTTAGAGGGTATAATCACTCTGGTTCCCCACAAAACACAACCCCTCTCAGTTGAAAGCTCACTCCTCTTGTTGTGATAAGCCTTTAAAGTCTCATCCGTAACAGAGGGCCAACCTTCCATGACATACTGGTAAACCTTTGACAAGTCCATGTCTGTGCGTGTGGCCCGAGCGACCTGGGTCGCATTTAGTGGAGCCCCTTCCAAATGCACAGTTAGCAGTGAGTTTACCGCTGCTGAACTCAATGCTGTTCCAGAGTCGCTTGCTTCCGGCAGAGGACAACGAGAAAGCCCATCTGCATTGCTATGTTCTGCTGATTTTTTGAAAACAATGTGGTAATCATATGCTGACAATATGATAGCCCATCTTTGAATGCGTGCTGCAGCTAAAGTAGGTAGGGTCTTGTGCTCCCCAAAAAGCGTCAGCAGGGGGCGATGGTCTGTTGCTAAGGTGAAATGCCTACCCCATAGGTACTGGTGAAACTTTTTTACTCCATAAATCAGACCAAGAGCCTCTTTTTCTATTTGAGAGTACTTTTTTTCTGCTGGGGACAGTGTTCGGGAAGCGTATGCTATTGGTCGCTCCTCCCCACTTGGCATTGTGTGCTGTATAACAGCACCGATGCCATATGCAGAAGCATCACACGCTAAAGTGAGAGGCAGGTTGGAGTCATAATGCGCCAGTACCCGATCACTTGTCAGCAGACCTTTGCACCTATCGAACGCTGCCTGCTCCAGTGCAGTCCATCTCCAAGTCACACTGTCTTTCAGTAACTTGTAAAGTGGAGCCAGGGCTGTGCTTTGCATTGGCACAAATCTCCCATAATAGTTAACAAGTCCCAGGAACGCTTGAAGTTCTTTCACATTACTAGGAGCAGGAGCGTCCTGTATTGCCCTCACCTTTTCTTCTGAAGGGTGGACTCCATGTTCATCCAAAACGTGTCCCAGAAATTCAATTTGTGGCTTGTTAAACTCACACTTGGAACGTTTTACTCGCAGACCATTCTCCTGAAGGCGTTGCAGGACCTTCTCCAGGTTGCTCAGATGTTCTGCTGTTGAGCATCCAGTGATGAGCAAGTCATCCAGGTAGACCACCACTGGTAATCCTTTCATAATGTTTTCCATAATTCGCTGGAAAATTGATGGAGCTGTACTGATTCCAAAAGGAAGTCTGTTGTAAACGAACAGTCCTTTATGAGTATTGATAGTTGTGTACTTCTTGGAATCCTCATTCAACAGAACTTGTTGATAGGCTGCTGCCAGATCTATCTTTGAAAAGTACTTTCCCCCCCTGAGTGTTGCCAATAGTTCCTCCAAACGTGGTAGAGGGTATGTATCAGCTTCAAGGGCTTGGTTCACTGACACTTTGTAATCTCCACACAAGCGAATAGAAGCGTCCCTCTTTAGCACTGGCACTATCGGTGCTGCCCACTCGCTGTGTTTCACAGGTGTAATAATGTTACACTTTTCCAGTCTTTCGAGTTCTTTTTCCACCTTTTCCTTCATCGCGAAAGGAAGAGGCCTGTGTTTATTAAATTTGGGCAGCATCTCAGGTTTGACCACAATGGTAGCTTTAATGTCCTTCAATGTGCCTAACTCCTCCTTGAATACATCACTATAAGTATCCAAAAGCTCATTGAGTGATAAGTGTTTTGGCACACCCACATACTTAATCTGCTGCCAATTAAGTCGGAGTTTTGTCAACCAGTTCCTTCCACATAGTGATGCGCCATGTCCCTTTACAACCAAAAGTGGCAAAATTAGAGCTTGGTCTTCATACACTACTTTTGCTACCAGCTGTCCCAAAACACAAATACGTCCTCCATTGTAAGCTTTGAGCTTCACTTTAGCTGGCTGCAAGGGCAGGTGAGAGAACTTTTTCAAGTATGTAGGATATGAAATGACACTTTTTGCTGCTCCTGTGTCAATTTCCATTTCCAAATCCATATTGTCTATTGCAAATGTTGCTTTATATCTTTCATCATCCTCAGCAGTAACAGTCAAAAGGGCTAACTCCTCTTCTGGGTCTTCCTCAGCCATCACATACTTTGTGTCTCTGCTGCTCCTGCTTGGCACACTCTTTTCATGACTCTTTTGCACTTTAGCTCGACATGCTTTCCTAATGTGTCCAATCTTTCCACAATTATGGCATTTAGTCTCTTTAAAATGACATTCATTTGCATTATGATTTTTCCCTTTGCATCTGTAGCACATATTTGTTTTTACTGGCCTCACCTTGTGAATGTTTGCCTCACTAGACCATTCACCCTCCGCGCCTCTAAGCTGTCGAGTGTCTCTGTCTGCAGTCTCCATATTGAGAGCAATCTCAAAAGCTTTGGCGAAAGTCAGTCGGTCCTCTGAAAGTAACCTCCTCTGGCACGCTTCATTTTTGATTCCACTTACGAACCGATCCCTCAGTGCAGAATCCAGCGACGCACCAAAATCACAATTAGCTGCTTGTTGTTTTAGCTCATACTGGGCAACAGTCTGACTCGTCTTTTGGTTGCATTTATTAAAACGGAAACGTTCAGCAACTAATATGGGCTTGGGTTCGTAGTGTTCTTTCAAAATGTCCACAATCTCACCAAATGTCTTGTCTTTTGGTTTTCCAGGCTGTACTAAGTTTCGTAAAAGTCCGTATGCTTTAGCACCCATTACACTTAGCAACACCGCCACGTGCTTTTCTTCGTCAATGTCGTTAGCTCCCAGGTACTGCTCCAGACGCTCGATATAAGCTGTCCATGGCTCGACCTCTGGTCTGAAGTCATCTATTTTGCCAACCTGAGCCATCGTACTCACTAGTACTGACACTTGACGTCTTCTCTCCACCGAAAAGTATCCTCGTCGCCAGATGTGATGTCTTAACAAACAGAGGAGGCTCGGACCATGTTCGTAACTCTTTATTGTCGTGCTAACCTCTTGGCAACTACAGAGAGAGAGAGTGCTGCACGTCACAGAATACAAGGACTGTACCAACTCAGGTAACCACAGGGGTAAATACACCACATCGTTTATGTTGTGGTTTGAGAGAAGCTAAAATCATGTTGGACCGCTAAAAAAAAAAAAAAATCATTCACGCTGTTACAAACTTTTACCATCTTTTTTTCTTACCTTTTTGAATTCATCCACGTTTTCCAGATGTGTTTCCTGACAAATGCAGAGATTCAGGAACTTCTGCCATTCGTTTCGCACCGTTTCTATTTGGGCCTTAAAGCAAAGAATCAAATTGCATTTAATAAACATTCAATCTTAAAGTTTAACTCAGGTGAAATTTTTAAAGGGGACATATAATGCAAAGTCTACTTTTTGCACATTTTTGTACTTTCAGTTGGATCGACTGCTTCTAGAAACAACCCAAACGCTAAAAAAACAAAAACCATCCAGATGTTTTCTGGAAATAAGTTAACGTCTTTGGTGGCAGGAAAATGAGCCGATTACCCTTTGTATGTGACGTCACTCTCTTCGAAACTCCGCCCAGTCCGCCATGATGGATGTCAAAACAACCAATGCGCTCCAGTAAGCCTGTTAAAAAACGCACCTCTGGTCGCCTAATATCGTTTTTATTTAGGTGATTTAGCAGTAAAAATGGTTATAGGGTGCTGCACAAACAGGAGTGAAAACCAAAGTTGTCATTTTGTTAACTTTTAATGAGGGAAGATGCGGCGGTGATGCATAGCAGCTGTTAATCATGACTGTCAGCCCTCGGTGTAATCATGGATTTGCAGGGATTAATATCATACTTACTTTATAAGTAAGTATTATTAGAACGATATCAAATGTCGCATTGTGGAGAAGGTACGTGTCTAACCATCAGTAACCATGGAAACAATGCCCCGCCATTATGTAGCCTAGCATGTACAAAAAAAAAACTGGTCTTCTGCACGT
This sequence comes from Gambusia affinis, assembly GCF_019740435.1. Taxonomy (NCBI): domain Eukaryota; kingdom Metazoa; phylum Chordata; class Actinopteri; order Cyprinodontiformes; family Poeciliidae; genus Gambusia; species Gambusia affinis. The sequence continues at coordinate 13,260,796 of NC_057871.1, read as the reverse complement.
TTTTAATTCTGCTCCGGTGTAAAGGGAGACGCTGTTTATGCCTTCATGGCATAAATCATGTGGTGTGAATTCAGTCAAATTCGGTAATTTGATCAACAGGTCAGGAGGGAGGAAGTACGCGTCGGTTTCTAAGCTAGCTGTTTCAAGCTTCTGTAAATACCGCCGTCTATGAGCTCAAACCAGGTGTGTCAGTTCAACGACAAATTAGCTCGACTCGATCAAGCAGAAGCCATGAATAAACTGACAAAACAACTTCAGTCGCTCTGTTCCATCCTCATTTCCGGCATCCATCATGGCGCTTCGAATGATTAAGTGACGTAGTTGCAAAGGGTCAATAAATCCAAGTGAAGGCCAACACCATTACGAGCCCAGCCTCGTTACCTAGCAACCCAAACGGTTTAACCAGGTGAGAGCAGTTTTTTTTCCCCTTACATATTGTGAAATAATTGTTTGGTTTAAATTGCAGCACAAGTAAAAACTCAATTCAAGATTAACGAACTTAAACAATTTTTAGACAACTTGTCTCTTGTTGTTAATGGAAAAACTTATTTTACCGCTGTACAATAACTGCTAAAAAAGACAAGTGTTTTGTTAACTTATCTTTCAGGGAGCACTTCTAAATTTTTGTTAGTTATGCAGGAGGCTCTTCTTCAAAGATGTACTTGTACATCTCTACAGCCATTTTTATATGGCTTCAAACTCAACTCAGCGTTTATGAGTGTAAACGTTGAGTTGGGGGGAGTGGACAGCAACAAATAATTTGGATCTAAAGTGACAAGAGGCTCTAAACCAGCTCAATCTGAAGGGAGCAAACTGAGATGTCATTATCTGAGAATGATTTTGTGCTAAAACGTAACAAGAACATATGTTTTATACCGCATAGATATATCCTAACTTGTTAAAGGAAGCATAATAGCCAGGTCTTATTTTTAGACTGACATCAATACCTGAATTGTTTCGCTGGCTGGGTGGTTCAGTTCGATGAGCCTTTCTCCTTCATCCTGGAGTCTGTTCACTTCACTCTCATGGAACAAAAGACCGTTGTTCTTGAAGTTCTGATTGGGAATAAGTCAAAGCTTTTATATCTATTGTTAAAATGAGATGCTAATTTAACTGTCTTTCATTTAACTAGTGCCTAGCAGATTCTCTAACGTCTGCCTCAAAAGTTTAAGATCTCTAAACTCCTCTGTTGAACTTCCTTTGGTTTATTTTGTCTAGGAAGTTCTAACGAGGCTGTCATTTTTATCTGTTTTATGATGTTTATGACAAGGAATCTGCAGTTGAAATGTATGAACACCCAACAGGCGGGTAAAAGTTATTATTTTATTTAATAAAACAGCATTACAGCAGAATAAAGAGAGATTAAAACCAAATCTTGATTTGCTCTGACCTCATAGTGCCTGCGGATGTCAGGAGGATGCAGCATTTGATCGCTCCAGTCCTGCTTCTTGATCTTTTCCTGTTCTTCTCTCAGGAAGTTCAGCAGCCTGCAGCAGCCCTGCATGTACTCGTAGAGGCTGGTCAGGTAGTGGCGCCGCCACTTGGAGTCGTCCTCAGAGACAAAACCAGCAAAACAAAGTTTAATCTCAATGGTTAGGCTGTATTTTCATTTTTATTCATGAAATGCCTCCAAAAACTATGACCTGAATGTCAGAAAAACCAAACAAAACTCAGAAAATTTAAGATTAATCTATGAAATATTTCAGAAAAAACAAGAAATATTAGAATTTTCAAACTCAAATATTTCCTTGTTTTTCTAGAGTTAATAATTATTTGTAGCAAAATGGCAAATTTTCAAAATCAAAAATTTCACTTTTCCTAGAACATTTTTAAATTATTCTTGAAATCTCTGAGTTTTTTCTAGCAAAGTTTTGACTTTTCAAACTCAGAAAGTTCCTCTTTTTATTTTTTGGGGGATAAATTTATACTCCTCCTTTTTTAATATGCTGTTGTAAAAAACAGACTGACCCTAAACCTAAAATAAAAAGCAACTTACCAGCAGGTTGTTATATTGTTTCTTAAAGACAGCATATTTCTCCTGAAGAAAAACAAAAGACAGTAGCATAACATTAATTGTCTCTACCAAGATTGTATTGAGAATGAAGAAGATGAAAAAGATTTATTTTTATAAGCAAACATCACTTTTAATTTGTAGGGTTGCGGCTACTGCATAAAACATTGATTTTAGATGCACTCTTACATGTATTTGTTGTAAAATAAACACACAGGAGCGGCCATATTGAATTGTGATGTCTGTCTTATTAGTTGTAACTGAATATTTCTAACTCAAAAGTCAGAATTTCCCATTTTTAACTACGACTGGGATGCAGCAAATGTCTTCTTACTCCTTTAACTTTTCACGTTTTGTCATATTGCAGTCAGAAACTTTAATAAATCTGGAAGGCTGCTATTTGGTGAGAGAAGTCCACCAGTTTGTGATTTAATCTCAATCTAAATCCACAGTTTCTGTGAAGGACAGCACACAAATCAGGGAGAAACAATTTAGGCCAATTTAAAATTAGGGTCAGGTAATACAGTCTTGGCAACGAGGGGAATAAGATCCACAGAGTCCAGAATCCATTTATGTGCTCCATGAATCTGTTTTTTTTATGACAGAGCTGTTGTTGAAAGAAAGCCACAAAAAGTTTGCAGTTTGTCACAAGCTTTGTAGTGAAAAATCCTGTATTAAAGAAACCTACGTCCATTTGAGAATCTCTAGGCTTGTCGGGATATATTCTCAATCCAATTTTAATTTGCAAAAACAAATATCAGATAATTCAGTTTCTCTGATTTTTGTTTTATAATTTTTCTTTCGCTTTGCAGTTAAGCACTACTGTGATCTGGAACAAACTTCCAGAAAACTGTAAAACAGCTGAAACACTGACTTCCTTTAAATCTCAACTAAAAACCCACTTGTTTAGAGTTGTATTTGAAACGTAATCAATTGCAAATTTATTGACGGAATCTGACTTGATGTGGTGTTTTTTATGTTGATTCTATGTTGCATTGTGTTTTTGTGTTTGATTTGATGTAAAGCTCTTTGAAATGCCTTGCTGCTGAAATGTGCTATACAAATAAAGTTTGTTTGATTGATTGATTGATTGAGTGGCTATAAGGATCCAATAACGTGAAAAAGTCCAATATGTCTGAATACTTTGCCGGTCAATGTAAACACTATTGTGTTGAAATAAGCATGCCGACCTCACTGCCTGCAGAGCTGACACAAAGCTGGGAGCTGTAAGCTTTGATCTCTTTATGCAGGATGCTGTGAGCAGCAATCTGCTTCTCCAGGTCGGCCATGTTGGGGCCGTACTCCTCTCTATTCAGCTCCTCCTGAAAGCAAAACGCACAAGAACAGCCCAGTTCACAAAACTGCTCAAACCTTGTCACATTCTACAAACCTTGTCTACAGGAAATGCCACTCGTTCTTTAAATTAAAAGAATGGCATTTAATTTAAGGAATTAAATGCCATTCTTTAAATCTGCCATTTAAAGAGTGGCAGATTCTTTAAAGCTGTAGTACGTAACATTAATAAAAAATATGTTTTTACATGTCTGGTCAAATGATCACTATGTTGTGACAGTAGAAATAATCAAGCTCCTCTGTGTTTTCCCAGGGCTAACTGCAGTCAGAAACAACCAATCAGAACCAGGAGGAGGAGAGCTAGCGCTGTCAATCACTCTCCTGTACACTGTAAAACATTTGAAGGTGGTTTAACTCGAAAATGAAAGTCCACCTGCTGACTTGAAAATGCAATTTAAGTCGACAAGAAAATTGTTTTGGTTTTAACTCAGAAACTTTATAACATTTCTGGAGTTGAAAGTTCATGAAGTTGATTTAACAACAAGAGACAAGTTGTCTAAACGTTGTTTTTTAAGTTTATTAATCTTGAATTGTGAGTTTTAACTTAATGCCTCAATTTAAACTAAATATTTATTTCACAATATGGAAGAAAAAATCTGCCATCACCTGGTTAAAGAGCCACATTTCTCTATTATTTTACTCACATTATCAAGTTAAAATAACAACTTATTTTACTTTAGAATAATTTAAATTCTTGTTTCAAATTGCATGAATAAAATTTCTGATCTGATGATGAATTTTATTAAACATCTCAATGAATTCAGCTCAGAAACATTTAGTGTGAACAGAACATTATCCTCAAACTTTAAAATAAACATTTCCCTTAATAAAACACAAGAGTCAGATCAATGTAACACACTTACATCCCAGGATATAAAAACATGCCGCTAAGCATTCTGGGAAATAATTCCTAATACTGTCTTTTTCTTCTTTCAGTTTTTTTAAGTGCTAACTTAAAAACTCTAGTTTATTCAACTCTTGGAGGTTTGACAAAATTAATAAAAAGTTAACGCAACTTACTGCTGTAAGTTTATCTTTCACAAACTCACATTTAGGTTAAAAATATAAAACTTTAAATTTATTTGACTTAAAGACTAGAAGATAGTCGACACAACTAAATGCAGCTCAAATGTTTTATAGTGTATGCGCTGCTCCCACTGTCCCACGTTTTTCTGCTACATTTCAGCTGGTTCGGTGATTAATGCTAAGGCTAGTTGGCATACATAATGACGGCAAACAAACGGTTTTCCTGAAACCGTAACTTCTTTCTCCACCATTAGCACATTGAGCAGCATGTACATGCAGGTGATTGATACCGCTAAGACACTCCTCCTGGCTTTAATTGGTTGTTTTTAATAGGGTGCAGCGATTTTATCTATAATAGCTTGAAGAGGAGGTGGAAGAGATCAGTATTTTCACAGATAAACTTTCACACAATACTATGATGACTGATTTAATAAATATGAAAAAAGTAACTTATTCTCATGAAAGCTACATACTGCAGCTTTAAATTCAGAGGTCACCATCAGCTTGTGAAGAGCTCTGATGGTTTCTCTACACTTACTTGCTTCTGAATCAAAATGGGCCCCCAGTTAATTCTGGGCATCAGTGACACGTCGTCAATCTGGTCATAGATGTCTCTGTAGAAGCTGCAGTCCTTCAGCCACCGCTCATGAAGGTGACTGATACTGGAGAGTCACACAAAGAACAGTAAAATATTAATTAAATGATGTCCTTTATGACCTTATGTTCTGCTCTGGACACTTTAGCTTGATCATAAAGCCTGAAAATGGAGGAAATCAAATGTCTATGAATCAGTTCTGTGTCATTAAACATGTTCATCCAATGTTCTCACTCATTTTCAATCTCTGTGGCTTGAGGGTGTTTGAGCTTCTTGGCTTTATCGACGTCCAGAAACAGATCCTTCAGCAGGTTCTCCGCCTCGCTCAGTTTGGCCGATATCTCATTTTGATGTTTAAATGGAAGGTCTTTCTTTTCATTTTCAGCATCCTGATAAAATCACAACACAGAGAAACAGATGGTTTGATGTGTACTTTGTTTATTCACAATAATTTACAGTTTAAACATGTTAAAATAAGTTTTCTAATGTTTTTTTTGTTGTATTGATCATGGATCAAACCATATACATGTACTCTGATAACATGTACGCTGTATAGTTGGTTTTAAAACATGTTTTTCGGTACTTCATGGCAGTTATGTGGGTTTCCTGTTTGCGGGCATAAACTGAACAAATGGGCACGAGCTTTGGATTTTACATGAAGCTTTTCTGTGTAATGAAAACTAATTTAATAGGTTAGTTCAGGGATTCAGAATAAGTCTTAGTGAAAACTATAAAAAGAGTTAAGAAAAAAACAACACAAATCTTACCACATACTTTTAGTTTGGTTTTTGATACAAATATTATCCCATACTGGAAATAAGACAAAACTAGCTTACATGCAACTTTTCAGCAAAGAATTGGAGTTTGCTTTAAGTCAATAATCACTTAGTATTCATTTTAAAAAAATGTCCTAGTTTCACTGTCAGATTATTTCACTTATAACAAGACATTTTCACATTTTTAATGAAATAATCTGCTAGTGGAATTAGAACATTTTAATCGATATTAAGGAGTTATTGACTTACAACAAGCTCTGATTTCTTGCTGAAAAGTTACTTGTAAGTTACTTTTGTCTTCTTTCAAATGTACTTTGATATTTGCACCAGAAACTATACCAACGTGCTCTGTAAGATTTTGTCTTTGCAGTGAGTAGAAAAAGTCAGTTTGAAAAACGTGAAGTTCCTCAAGACATTTTATTTATAAATGTCTTATAAAAGTCTTTTGTTAGTGAATCGGGTAAATAACTGATGCTGATGCTCAAGTTCGTTACGTTCCCACGAGGCCCGTTTGTCAGACTAAAAGTTCATTTTAGATTAAAAACATTTAAACATATTTTTTATTAAGCTCACTTTTCTGTTTTAAAAATAATTTTCATGAATGGTTTGTTATAATATTCTCATGTTAAATGTTGTTTTTAATGTCTGTAAGGAAAAATATCCCTCTGTGTGTAATTACATGAAGTGTTTCAGTTAGTGGTAGTAAATGTCCTTTTCAGCACTGTTCCAGCTGAATGGATCTGTATATTTGGTGGTGGATCTGGTTTTTCTCACCACAGCCAGCATCTCCTCTGACTTCAGGATGTCTTTCTCCACCTGGTCGGAGTTCGATTGCATCTGGGAGATCAGCAGAGCCAGGCTGCTCGCCTGGGTCCTGCAGGGAGGAAATCACAAGCTCAGATGAAAAGTTTGGTCCAGTCTTTTCAAAATCATCCGTCTGAGAATAGCCAAAGTGACCAGGTTTTCTAAAACGGTAACTTACAACACTGACTTGTGACTTTTCTAGTCTGTAGGACGCAATAAATGGAAAAGATAAAGAGCACTTTTGGTTGGGCATAAGTTGGAAGATGTCAACATTTATTCTTTCTTACAAATATTGTTCAGTTTTTCAAATGAATGACAAAGTAGCTTGAAACATTTTTATTTTTGTTCACGTTACTGTGAGCATTTTAGCTTTACGTGAAACTGAAAAGTATGTAAAACTTCAGCAGGTTAGAACCAAAACATTCTAACTAAAAGCTCATTATTGACCAAATTCCCCACTTCAAAACTATTTTTACAAAATAGAAACTAATCTATTGGTATCCTATTCCATTTATATTTTGGTGTTTTTATCTTTGAGTTTGAAAAAACTATCAAAAAGAAACATGATTCAGATTCCAAAGTAAGAAAAATGAAAATATAACACTACTGTATGTCCTTTTACCAAAGTAGACATTGAAAAATGATCTAAATGTATGACCTTGTTCATATTTAAGCCACATGAATTAAGTTAAAATAATGGATATGTGTTGTTTTGTGGAATGCAATGTAAAGACTGTTTTCTGAAAGCTGACTAAACCATCTTTTCCGCTGGTTGAACTTTATACCAAAGCGACTGTAAACAAAGTGAATCAGAGGCGGACCCAACCCAAACAGGAAATAAAATCCCTTCGGAAGGATTTGGATCTTCCCACTGGGACGTCTCACTGCAGAACCTCCAAGGACGAGCAATTAGATCTCCATCCAAAGCCCGAACCTCTTCAAGTGTTTCTCAGCTCTACTTAGTCTGACTCAGATTACTAGACTTCATTTAATTTATTTATCTATCTGTTTCACACAAGTTTTTAAAAATAAGAAAACACGTAATCAGTAAGACGAGAGAAAACATTTAACCAAGAAAAAATAATCAGCTTAGCACTTTGTTTCAGTTTGAAAAGGAGTAGGAAGGAGTTAACACTTATTTAATCCTACGCCTTCTCTCAAGTTAATGAAATGTTTCACTTATTGACTCAACAATTATGCTATTTATGTACTGTGCTAAAGAATAAACAAATACATTATATTACATAAAATGATTACATGATGACTCATAACAAGACAGAGAAATCTACAACAAGTAAGACAAGAGAGAACATGTAACCAAGAACAAAACTACTTTTCTGTTTGAAAAGGTGTAGGAAGAAGTTAATAATTATATTAATAATAGTAATAATGACAACTGTAAACAACTGGACATACAACATCAGAATAATCAACTCCTTGCCAATATAAACCCTATAAATTCTTCATAATCTGTGTTATATCGCTACAAGAACACAGTAAAAATAAATAATGATCGTAAAATAATAATTATTTACTATTAACAGCAGCAGTAACACGGAAGAAAGGAAGGAAAAGAACTAATTATATTTGTATTAATTTTCTTTTCCCCTGTACAATATGAGTAATATAGTTTTGAATTTATTTTTAACTGGTTGATGCTTGGACATATAGTTACAGTGATACAAAATCTTCTCATAATTGTTCTGATGCTATGTATTTTTAAATTCAGCGTTCCCCTTACCGTACCCCTAAATCCTGGTCCCAGTTAATCTCAGGATAAAACTTATCCCAGACACTTGTATCCGCCATCTTGGTGTTTGAGTTACTTTGGTTACAAAGCAACTGAATCCTCCCTATCAGCAACAGTAACACACAGAAAAACCTGGTTTGGACAAAGCAGCAAGCCTCTTCAAACTCCATGAAATACAACTCTGTGAGAGGAAATATTTGGAGCGTGATCCATCCTCTAAGTGAAAGCAAACACCCTTTCCAAAGTTCACTAGTTGGAGCTTGCTTTCCAACAATGTGGTGTCACCTTCCCTGTGAAGGGTAGCCAGTGATCTCCTTAAAGTGTTGAAGCATGTTTGTCTGTCCTGCTTTTAAAAATTGGGATATGGGCTATTTGTAGTCATCTGTCAGACTCTGAAGCCGTAACAACAACCTTACACTCCAGTCCAGTAGGTGGCAACAATGTGTCTTTACGTTGGGAGGGTTAGGGCCCGCAACCGTCACCAGTTATTTGAAAGGAGGAAGAAGCATTAGTAACAGCAGAAACATCAAACAGGTAGATGAGTGTGTTGTGGACATGGAGACACTAGAGCATGTAATAATTTATTGTGAGAAATATATGGTAAATAGACAAAAACTTAATCAAGAAATAAAAAAATATGGTGTGGACATTAAGAGTGAATAGTTAAACATGACAAGATAAATTAAACAAATGGGATTGTACATTTATTTTAGGTAGATAAAAACAATATTCCGACACAAATAGATGGCGATAACACATGTAAACGTTAGATATCCCCCGCCAATAGACGAAGAAGAAGAGGATGTAGCAATAGCGGCTAGCATAAGCTAAGACCATTAGCACTTATGGGGAAGGCAAAGCGGGAAAATGCAAAGAAAAATGGTGTAACTGAGAAGGCAACAGGGAGGAAAAAGCAAAATTTAGAGGTTGAATTCACAATCTGACCGAAATATTTAGCAGCAGATCTACGACAAAAGTTTACATTGATGCTAGAATCAAAGAAATTAGTAAAGAGGAAAGTGTGAGTCAGATAGATGTGAAAGTAAGACGGCCATCTGTGATGATGAAGGTAGGAAGGATAGAAACTTAAGATACAGAGTACTTTTATGTATAGTTGTGTGAATTGTGACACAGTGGATCACTTTTTTTTTTACATGGTTACTCTCTTCATTGTAGGTTGCTGCACTTTAATACTTGAAATAAGACAAGATGCACATATACTCTGTAAGTCATGTGCATTTGCATATCACATCAAAAAATTATACTGGGCCACCGTGACTAGTTTTTGGTCCCAGTTCAGCCCAGTCCTGGCTATTCTTTATATATACATAGGCTTGTTAATTAATCGCACGATAAATTAAAACAAACTCAATAATTTTCATTTGCTTGATTTATTGTTTTTCTATTTTCTTTCTTTCTTTCTTTTTACCATAAACTAGATGATAAGAGTCATTAGTCTCAACTACTCCTGTTTTGAAGGACAATTTTGTATACAAAGACTTCATTATTCATTTTATTTGTTGTTTCTGTTAAGAGAAGATAATATAATATAAGATAATTGTATTAGTCTTTCCCGTAGGAAAAAGTTATCTTTTAAAGCAGGGGCAATATAACAATAAAAGCCCATCCAAAAAGGACAGTAACCATGAATAAATGTAACCATGAATGTTGCTTTGTTTATTTATTTTGGATATTTAAAATGTCTTCTGGTTACAGCGTTAAATGTTCATTAGAATGTAAAGCTTATTGATATTTAAGAATGTGCTCTTGCATTATTTTATCATTACCGTTATATTACTTGAAAATTGTGTCAGTGCAACAATATTATTGTTTATTGCAATAAATTACAGGACAATTTACAGCAAAATTTGCTATCGTGACAGTCCTATGTATAAATCCACTGTTTGTTTCTTAAGTTGGTTTAGGACTATGAGATTCTTGCAACAAATAGTATATTTTAAGCTGTTATAGCTAGTCGGGTCTAACTGATAAAACTCAGCCGTTCACACCAAGCATAAGACAAATCAGCCAGCTATCAAATAACAGGAAATCCTAATGAGGCTTATGGAAAGTGCATTCATAACATTTAGGTTTGTTTTTGTGAAGCCGTGATGAGTAGAAACAAACATTGACACACCCAGACGCCCCAGTTTGTTCACTGATACCACCACCGTTTCATCCTGACCTACCCTGAGGGTGAGGGGGGAAATAAAATATTTGGATCCAATTCTAAAATACTTGTGAATTCTGATTGGTGGTTCAGTGCCTGTTAGCCAAGTTGCACCAAACCTTAAGCTTTTCCCTGTAAGTGGCGCCTACATGGAGTAACATAAGAGCAGGTGGTGGTAATGATCCAAAGACCAACTCCACCTCACTCCTACCTACTTACCCTTACAGTAATCTTAGCTCTGGTCTTTGTACCAGAACAGCTGCTTATGTTGTAGGGAGTTTCCTGAGTGTGAAAGCATATGCACTAACTCACAGGATGTGCAAATAACAGCAGCACACACTCCACTTGTTTCCATTTTAAAGAAAAGAAAAAGTGACAAAAGGTGTGGGTAGCAATATGGTAGTTGGGATGCTAGTAAAATACACAAACCAATAAAAACAGTCGTATTTATTAACCCAAATATCGAGTTACTAAAATGATGGAAGCAAGGATTGTGACAGATCAGTCAGCTCTCAAATACGAGCAAATTATGCAAATCATGCAGTTTTTTCCCCAAATCAGATGAGAACAAACAGTAAAAAGTGTTTATTTGGGCTGATTACCATGAGACTTCTTTGGTGTGCTATCTTTATGACAACTTAGTTGGAAACACACTATAACATAGGTATATATACTTCACATCTTTATTGTTGAGGCAGTTCAAGATTTCATTTTTGCAATGTTGACTGTAAACATGTTTCATGTGTTTGTGTGCAGCAGCACCAAGATCTTCAGCTGACATCTTTTTTTTATTTATTCCAATGCCAAATGAAGGTTAATTTATTGACATTACTTCAATTAAACATCACTTTTAATAGCTGACCAGCTTCTTAATTTTTATTTCTACTGATCCTGTTGATGCAGATTTCTTGAGCTAAGCAACGTTTCGCCCAGAAAGCTTGCTGTGCTCGATGCTCGGGGCGCTAGGGCAATCATCCAGAGCTTTGCTGTGTTTTTGAGTTAATAAATGTTTAAAGTTGACAGGAAATTTGAAAATATCACTTAATAATAATATATGTTACTGGAAGACTGGAAAATTAATACCCAAACCCTAAAAATGAAGTGTTTAAAAAAGGTGACTGTTAAAAAAAGCTAAAATAAATAAACAGTGTTCAATCTGGTGGTGGCACAAGTAAAGTCTGGTGGCCGTCAGGCTTATAATACACTGGGGAAAACCCTGTCTAAGACTGAAATCTTGTAGGTTGGAAGGCCTCCCTGCCATCACCCTAATCTGCAGGTCCCTGCACAGATTCTCTATCAGACTTAATTCCTGGCTAAGCCAACATTACTGTCAGGTGAAATGTATTTCATTTGGACTGAACTATTTTTGTTTGAACCACTTTGGGGTTCTGCAATGCCACAAATGATGGATAAATCTTGAAAGATATTCTTCTATTTGTGCTACGTGATCCTCTAACTTGGGTACACATGATGTCAGGCTCTGATTTTCTCCATCCCTTTAGACTAACTTCACACAGAGTCACTGACTTTCTTTAATATTTCTGCCGGTTGCTTTAAGTAATCGGAGAAACAGAAAGAAGCTGGGTTAACACTCAGGAAACATGAAACACCCCCATTCTGGAAAACAACAGGAAGGGGATGCATGACTGGAATACATGCATATCATAATTAATACTGAGCTGCATGTATTAATTATCCAGAGGAAAAACTCACTTGCTGATGCTGCTTGAGCCCTTCAGCGAGCTGGCCTTGGTCTTCTTCGACTTTGACATCGCGGAGGAGATCCGAAGAACGCTTCACCGTCTCAGTCGTACAGCTTCTTTGTCTCCAGCTTCACTTTGTCTCCCTCTCTCTTTCTGTCTTTGGTTGTTCTTAAAACCACACAAACACACTGACACATGAGCCAGTATAGCTCTAAACACTGCTGACTCCTCCCAGACAGGGTGGGAGGGTGTGTTAACACGCAGGTATCCTCCTTGTGGAAGAAGACTAGACTGACCTGTTCTTCACACTGCCCCTCTGTTTCGCCTCCTCCTCGTTTTCCTTTTCATAGGGGTTCATGACTGTCTGATCTTGGACCAGCATTTCTCAAACTACTTGGCAAACTTTCCTTTTATAGGAAAAAAAACTATGGCACTAAAATGTTATTTTGTGATATATTTCCTACCATTCTACAATTGGCCTTAAATTACTTTAAAAAAAGACACCATCCTCACAAGCAAACTACAACGTTTTATTAAGAGATGATGGACAGGCCTTAAGGCCATGGAGGTTCACCAAGTTAATTTATTAAATCTTTCTAGTTTGCTTTTAGACACACGAAAAGTAAAGTAGGAATTGAAGAGAAATATCAACCAAGACAGTCCATAATGTCAGAGTATTTAACCACCTCTGTGACCTTTACCTCTTTCTTTGATCAGTGCTCAGACTTTAGAGAAAGAGTCCTTAACAATCTTTGAGATTGTTAGGGACCATAATTGCAATATGTTGAATGTCTGAAGATGCCTCTTGGTGGCCAGTTGAAAGCTTCCTGTAGCTTGATCTTAAAAAATGTAGAATAAGAGTTTTACTGAGACCAATGAGGAAGAATGCATCATTCTCTGTTTAGTTGATTTAAAAACTCCTTAGTGGGAAATCTTTTTTGGAAGGAATAAATACAGAGAAACACTAAAGTACTCTCGTGTCTCATATGTGATTGAATCTTATTTCTTGGTGTATCTTTGCCAGAATCGTTTCTTTACTGTGACTCTGAATCGCTGCTTTTATCCAGGCTCAATGGAAGATATACATACCCAACAGACACTTAAAGTAGAAACATTAATCTTCATACAATACTGTCCTTGTTAAATTATCCTAGGATTTGTAGTTTGCTGTTCTATTTGGTCACTGGTGCTGTTTTTTTTGTTATAAAATATTTTGTCAGTACTGGTCAGAAATGTTGCACTCCAAAAATGTAACTAATTCTTATTCTCTGGCGGTTTCTCAAATTAAGGTGAAGCAACTACTATTGAAGTAAAGAAACAGTGAGAGCTATATTTAGAATGGTGTTTAAGCAACTGTCATTGCTTGCATTTTTTTTCCTGACAACATGGATGCTGCTGGATACTCGGAAATGCTAAAACAGGTGGTAGTTTAACGAGAAAACATCCAGACGTTTCCCTCTACCACCACTCCCCATCTGTTTTTCCTGTTAAACCTAGTATGGTGATATTTGCCCTTATGCTCAACTGTGTTGCTAGTCTAAACATGGTGCTTCCTTGGTGTTCCATCATGGAGCACCGAAGCTTCTTCGTGGACAGGAATTAAAAACTGAAGTTACATAACCTGAAGCTGTAACTTGATCATTGTCTTTATGAATTTAGCTGTGCTGTTGTATAGGAGCAGCAGCACTGCAGCCTCTCCGGCTATTGTACTGTTCAGTAATTATTTTGTCCAACTTAATGTTTTTTTGTTTGTTGGAGTTAATGTCTGATTTGGGCATTCGACAGAGAAATTTTCATGTTTTGAAGGTCCTTTCCTGGGTTTTCTCACTGCCTAAGATTATGTAATCAGATTACATAATCTGTATTTATATAGCACCTTTCACAGATAAGAGTGCAATGTGTTTGTGACTACATTTTCATCACTAGTGTGTGGATAGTTCTTTTTACTCTACTTTCCTTAACTGGCCACGAGATTGAAAGTTGACAGTGTCTCTCATCCAAGCTTTATTGTGAGTCAACACGATTAAGTGAAAATTGCAAACGAGAGGATGAATGGGTTTTGATCTGAAATTTTGTTAGAAATAAAATAAAGCTAGTGGTTCTCTTTAGGAAGTGTTCATATACATCAAGTTTCTCCCACGTATCACATGTTGGATTGGGGATGTAACAAGTCCAAAGCGTGAGAACTATTCTAGGATACCTTAATCCCAAGCTGGTCTTTCACTCCTGTCTCGAATCACTCCTCTTCCTTGTCCAAAATGTTTTCACTTCTGTCTGTGTGAGAACAGTTCATTCATATTCACATTACGATGAGCCACTCATACCTCCAAAATTCAGCATTGTGCTTCTTTCCACTGTAGCAGGTAAAACTTTACTAGACAAAGGAGTTAAAATATGTTAAAATAAAAAGTTTCCATGTTGTCAGGAAACTTTTTATTTTAACATATAAAAAGTTAAAATAACTTTAGAGTTTGTGCTCTTGAACCATCATAACTTAATTTTATTGATATGTAATTCTTCACATATGAAACAATCAAACCTTGTTTAAAGTTAACAGTGAGTGAGAGAAATTTATTCAATTTTAGCAAAACGTATTGCACCATATCCCAAAATCCCAACCAAATAAAATATCAAAGAAAAACAAAATTTCTCTTGTTCAGTTAAATCATAAAGAGGAAACAAAGACAAACAAATACACCCACATGAGACTTTTCAGTAAACAGATGCAACTCAGCAGCAATTATTTTGTTCTGGCAAAAGACTTGGGGTTTCTCCTGTGTTAAAATATATATTGTAAATACAATGAATTCCCCATGCACTTTTGATATTTGACAGCAACATTTTTCTGTAATATGATTCAGATCACAAAACTTTGAACATTTCTAGAAACGTGCATATTTTGAAGAGTTGTAGCCTGACTCTTTGGAGGAGGAAGGTAGCATTGGTAAGCCAGTTGCTGGGTCTTTCCTACAACGATCCAGAGCTTGTTTGTAGTTGATCTTCTCATTTGTTATTGGGTCCACAATATCTTTGATATAGGCTGTCTCGGTTTGGATGTTCCTTGCAATAGAATTGTCAATCATTTTGGATCCAATGGCATCTATGAGGGTGACTCTACGACCAGTGGCAGGATCTACCAGCCCCCCAGTCAGATATTGTGCCTCCATGTGACGAATAGCTGAATCTTTTGGCATCCAGCCTTTCTGAACAGCTTCTCCCACAGACAAACACTCTTTGGTCATGGGGTCTTCAACTCCAGTGAAAGCTTTCTCTGCATTAAGCAGCCGTTGGACTTGGCTGTCCTCAATAAGGCCTCTCTGTGCCGCCTTGCTAACTTTGTATCTTTCTTTGTTGCTGATGTCAGTGATGCCACCTGTTGCTGCTTGAGCCTCCAGCAGTCTTTGGGCAGTGGTAGGGTCGATCAGTTTGCACAAGGTGGCATTGCGGATTGTAAAGCAGGTGTTTGTATATGTATCCATTATTCCAGCGATTGGCTGTGTTTCGGTGGCAGTGGTAAGGCCTATTGATGGAGATTTCGCAGATGAATTTGGTGTTTGGGTGACTGAGGTGAATTTGGGTTGCTTGGTTTTGTCACCAGCAACAAGAAGGGCAAATTCTGAGATAGGAAGTTTGCCTTGTTTGTATTGTTGCAGATCATCTTTTGTTAGCCTTCCTTCTTTGATAGCATCTTTGATAGAGTACTGCTTTCCACTCTTGCGATCCAGCAGCACAGATGTTTCTCCATCAGGACCCATGGACGTTATCTCTTCCCAGTCACATTCTAGCTCCTGCAGATGAATGTACTGCTGCCGATCAATGAGGCCCTTAAGGTAGGCATCATAAGGAGACATGTCTTTACCAGTTTCTGGATCCAAAATGGTGATTTTGGTCGAGACATTGGTTTCTTTGGTCCTTGTCTCTGCCTGTTCCTCTTTCTGCAGGTACATCAGAATCTCACGAATTGTGCTGTCCCGTTCATGAATCTTATCTTTCTCGTCCAAGATCTGCCTCTCTAGTCGTTGGACATCTGACTCCATCTTAACGCTCTTCTGTCTGTTCATCTGTGTTCTTTCAGTCATCAATCGACTCTGTTGCTGGAAAGAAAGGCTTGTGTCGTGTTTCTTTCCTTCAAGAGTTCTGAGTTCTTGGGTGAGGTTGTCGTTTTCCCTCACTAGATCATCTTTGGTCATGCTAAGATTTGTCACTTCTCTTGAATAATTAGATTTGGTGCTCACCAAGAAATTGATTTTGTCATTGAGACGCCTGATTTCATCCTCCAAGTCTTGTCTGGCAAATTTGTTCTGAGACACCTGCTCCCTCAGACGATCCCTCTCAGCTTCAACAGCCTGATCTTTCTCCACCCGAACAACCTCCTTATACACTGTCTTTTCACCTGACTTCTCTTTCCGCAGAATCTCAAGCTTGAAAGTGAGATTATGAATTTCCCTCTGGATACGTAGGATATCATGGGTTTCCTTGTCCATGTCAGACCGTAAACCATTTGTCATCCTTTCCAGTTTTGGATCTCTTTCAACCTTCAGCACTTCCTCAACTACTATGCTTTCCTCAACAGGAGGTGGGGCATTTTCCAATTGTGTGATACGTAGTCGGATCTCTCTAAGTTCCGATTCAGCTTGGATCCTTTTTTGGTGCTCATCACTCTCTCTTATGATGCGCTCCTTGTCTTCCAACTTTGTTCTTAGTTGCTGTAACTCCAGATCCATCTGACGTCGTCTTGTTATTTCTTCATCCAGGTTTCTGCTAAGCCTGTCATGCTCCATTGTTAGCCTTGGATCCCTTTGAAGCCGTACAACCTCCTGCACCACAACTTTCTCTTCAGGTTTCTGTCTCTCCAAAAGGAGGAATTTGTTTTGAAGGTCAAAAACCATCTCCTCAATGTTTCGCCTCAGCTGTGCTTCCTCCCGCCCTTTTTTTCGCAAGCGTTCAGCTTCCTTCTCCAGCAGTGGATCAGGCTCGTACTTTATTAATTCTGTGTTGACCAGTTTGGTCTCTATCTTTGACTTTTCTGCCTTCCATTCATCCCTTTCTTTTTGCAGCTGTCTAACCTGGGCTTCAAGAGAGGTACACTGACTGTCTAGGCGGTTCACTTGATCATTTAACCTTTGGATCTCTCGCTCGTTTTCAGGGCTTCTTTCTTCTTTCACCACCTCTTGGAGAACTTCTTTGAATTCTACTTTGGGTTTCTCTGAACGAAGGGCATTCAGATCAGTGTTGACCTGCCTGATCTCCTTTTCCAGATCGGTACGTTGTTTATTCAAATCCTGTATTTCTTTGCGGAAGCGCACAATTTCTACTTCTGTATTTGGGTCAATCCTGTAGATCTCATTTACAATTTCTTTTATCTCAATTCTTGGCTTCCAGTCTTGAACTTCTCTGTAACGCTTGTGTAGCTCAATCACTTCTTGGGACAAAGAGCTATTTCCAACTCTCTCATCCTCCACAACTGTTCGCAGCTTAGCTGACTCAGTAATGAGGTCAGGGTCTTGTTCAATCTTTTTAACCTCCTTAACAATGACTTTAGGCTGAATGTTGGGGATCATTCTTTCAAGTGCATTGATTTGACTTCTTGTCTGAAAGATTTCATCATTGAGGAGCTTGCATTTGTTGTTCTCATCAGAAATGTCATTCTCAAATATTTTTATTTCTTTCAACATCTGTGGATCTTGTTCTACTTTAACCACTTCCTTCTTAACCACTCTCTCCTTGATAGTTGGTCTCTTCTGCTGGAGGATAGAAACTTCTGTCTTCATTTGGATCTGCTCTCCATCTTTTACTCTGATCTCATCTCTCATCCTTGCTATCTCATCTCTTATCTTTGCAGCCTCTACATCCAGCTGTGGGTCTTTTTCAAACTCAGTCACCTCTCTAGTTAGCAGTTTAGGGGTTTTGTTGTTAATGGTTTCCTCCAGGACAGTGATTTTCTTGTTTAAGATCTCAACCTCTGCCTGGATGGTGGTCCGCTTCAGGGCCTCTTGATTGAGAATGTTACTCAATTCAGCCAGATCAGCTTGCAGTTTAGGATCCCGGTAGTATTGCAGTACTTCTTTCTCCTCAACACGTTCCACTCCTCTGCGGCTCTTAAGTGACATCATTCTAGTTTTGTAGGTTTTTAGCTCTGTCTGAGCATGGGTTGTCCTCTCCTTCTCTTCCTCTAGTTCTTTAAACAGACTGTCTAATTTAAAGGCATTTTGTTGCTGGTTTTCAAGCTGCACCTGTTGCTGTGCCACCATTTGAACTTTCTCTTCACTCTGCGATAGAAAAGGCACATTTTGTTTTTATTTAAACACTTTATGGATTTTATTTTCAGCTTAGCTTTAACGAGCAGTTACAGTTTCAAGGGTATAAATGGATTTTTATGACTTTCTCACCTGTGAAATTAAATTCTTTGCCAAGTCTATCTGTTTTTGCCGTTGAATGTTTTGCGATGTTGCTTCAGCATAACGTTTTGTCAGATTTCTTTCCTGTAACCAAAGAGTTTTTCAATAAAAACCTTTTTAAATAAAAAAAACCCCCATTGTGGTAAAACAATATATACCTCTTTGTCGACAGCGTCACAGAGTGTGAGCATTTGGGTCTTCTTTGGAACGGATGTGCCAGCTTGTTCAAGTGTACCGTTGTACTTGTCAACATCAGCCTCATACTCCTACAAAGACAAAAAGCTTAACTTCTTAATTTCTTAGCATATCAAATTATTAATAACTTAAACAGTAAATATTAAATACAGTATTTTCTGTTTTGTTCTTACATTGAGTAGATTCTGCAGGTCTTGAGAGAGGTCAGCCACTCTTTCCATGTCCTCTTCCTTCCGCTTCAGGTCATCCACCACTCGCTACAACATAAATCACAAATTCAGTTCATTTCTATTTATATAGCACCAAGTCACAACACATCACCCTACTGGCCTAACAGAACTCAAAAAGGAATGAAGTCATGTCCCAATCTAAAGACAGTCAAAAATGAAAAAAACTGAGTCACTAACATTGATCAGTGTGGAAACGGTTACAGTGACATTTCTAGGAATTTGGAACAAAAGTGAATCACCATCAGGGCCTATGTTTACAAACAAAGAAAACATGGACAGAGGTGAAGGTTCCTAGGAGGGGCCATCTTACCACTTCTGGTACGATGTGGTGAGATGGTACGGTAATTCCTGGGAGCGGCCATCTCACCACTGGCCGCTCCCAGGAATTACCTTAAAAATACATCAAACAGGAGGTCAGAACAACAATGCAGAAGAAAACAATGATTAAAAACCTTAAAAGCAAAACGACCTGTTCTGAATGCTTTGGAGAGATTTATTCTGGAGATGCAGATGTTTAATCACCTTATTTCTCTGAAGTATGTATAAATTGGGCTGTTGTTAGTTTAGGGGGCAATAGTTTTGGACATTGTTTTACCCCCAACAAATGAAATTATCATTTGAAAACAGATTTCTATTATTCTTATTTATTTTTGGAAAGATAATAAGCGTTGTATTTACTTTCAGATAAATGAACAAAAAAGAAAGCATGATCAGGTAGCTCACTCTACTCCTGCTACTATTTCTACCCTACTTTTTCATGGTTCACATCTTGCCTCACCTTTTGGGAGCTCTGCTTGGCAGTCAGCTGGGACAGATCATCGCTGGAGTTTGTCTGATTTGTCGGCAGGTTGTCCAGGAAGGAGTTGAGGGATTGGCATGTGTTCTGGAAGTCCTTGTACTTAGCTGAAGCTTCTTGTAGCCCATTTTCCCTAAGAAAAGAACCACAAATGTAAGTTGTGTTAACTTCTGCGGAGTCATTTAGTCTCTTAAGGCTGTATGTTTATATTATATATTATGTTAAAGCAGTGGTTCCCAAAGTGTGGGTGCCATTACAGGGGGGCGCAGGAAGCAGTATGGATGAATGTAAAAAAAATAAATAAAAAAAAACAGTTACACAAAAGTGTTTCACTGTAAAGACGGTTTGTAGTGTGTTTTGTAGCGAAGTGTGAAATGAACTTCAGTGGATTTTGAAAACAAAATATGTGTATAGGTTTATGCCTGGGGCTGCACAGTGGTGCAGTTGGTAGAGCTGTTGCCTTGCAGCAAGAAGGTCCTGGGTTCGATTCCCGGCCCGGGGTCTTTCTGCATGGAGTTTACATGTTCTCCCTATGCATGCATGGGTTCTCTCCGGGTTCTCTGGCTTCCTCCCACAGTCCAAAAACATGACTGTCAGGTTAATTGGTCTCTCTAAATTCTCCCTAGGTGTGAGTGTGTGAATGGTTGTGTGTCCTGTGTGTCTCTGTGTTGCCCTGTGACAGACTGGCGACCTGTCCAGGGTGAACCCCGTCTCTCGCCCGGAACGCAGCTGGAGATAGGAACCAGCAACCCTCCCGACCCCATTAGGGAAGAAGGGTGTAAGAAAATGGATGGATGGATGACAATGTGTGTGCCCAGTTGATTTTCTTTTTCTTTTTCGGAGGGGATTTTATTGTAATCCATAGGGGGGCCCAGAAAACCTTTGGGAACCACTTTGTTAAAGGAATTACCGGACCTTTCCTTCAGCTGGTTGGTGACACTTAAGTAGCGACTCTGCAGCTGTTTGACATCATTCCTCTGGCGCAGGATGTCAGGGCAGTACTCCTGGTGGTTTTTCTGCAGGGAGCTGCACAACCTCTCAGTCGCCTCCAAATCCTGATCCAGCTTTATCATGTCATCCTGGGCAGCTGCCACAGACCGCCGCTGGCGCTGAGCACAACAATGACCACACTCCAGTTAAAATATTTCTCAGGATAAAGTTTTGAACCTTTCAACATGTGTTTGCATGATTTTACTCACCTGAATGTCCTCAGCTCGGGCTTGAATTGCATTTGGTATGTCAGGAATTGGACCATCTGCACTCAGGTTTCTCTCGAATCCAGACACAAGACCGTCGACCTTCTGTATTTGATTCTCCAGGTTGAGAGACGCATTTGCTCTGATAAAATAGAGGAAACATAGATGAAGTGCAGGGCAACAAATCAGAACGTAAACTTGGGAATCAAATAGATTTTGTTACATCAAAGCTGTCAAATTTAGCACAAATTTACGGTTTTGTTCATGTGATAATCATAGATAAGATTGTTTCAATGTAATTATATTCTGTGAAACCACTATTTGTCAGCATGTTCCTTTGGTAACAATAAAAGGCTTTGGAGAAATTCAATGTTGTTAGCTTTTGTTGCTGTTGTTGGCTAGCATTGCAACCACACTCACTTCTTGTGGGGCATCATTCTCATATTGTACATATTCCAACTTACTTGTTTTACAAATTATCTCAATTTTGAACTTTATATCAAATATAATTTCTCAAACGTAACGTTGTTGGTCATTAGTTCACTAATAGCCATTTTTTCATAGCTAATATTTGCTAAAAAACCAATTATTTTGGTTATACTTGTGTGTAGATTAATAAGAATTAAGTAGTGTAAATCACAAAAAATATAAAATGTTACTATCTAATTTCTTGTTCCAACAGTTTTTATGAAAATAATTACAGAAATTGCAGTGTCTAAACTCTACGCAGAAGGATGAAACTTGAACCCAGGATGGTCTCCTCCATTAATTTAGATGGTCTTCTCTGAATTTTTTTAATTCTATTTCGGTGGACGTGAATCACATCTGCTTGTTTAATGAAGTGTTTGGTTTGAATTGCTGCTGCATAAATGAGCTAAATTTGGATTTATTGAATGTACCTTTTGTGCAAGTGTTTCCTTATCTTTAGAAAAGACTTACTTCTTATTGTAGAGATCCGCCAGCCTGGCCAGGTTGTCGTACTTGTCATTGGCGGCGCTGAGTTTTTGCGGGAGTCCAGAAGAAGTCCCGTTGGGATCTTTGGACAGCAAAGGCTGCAGGTTAGCCTGGGCCGTCCGTCTCTGCTGCTCCAGAGCGTCCAGCTTCTTGGCAGATTGCTGTATAAAGCAGCAAGTTTTAACGTAAATTAATGACAGATCAGATTTCAGATCTTCTTATCTATAAAACTGTAAACTCTATAAACACTTTACAAAGAAAACAGATGTAGATCATAGGATGTAAATCTACGCTGTCATGATTTTCAGGAGTTGTAGTTTCATTTGTGTTTTTGGTTTTCTTTTTTTTTTTTTTATATTTACCCAAATCTGGTTTTAGTTGAATCCTCTTTGTGTTTACTTCTTGGATTATTAATGTTAGTTAATTACTGTTTCTTTATGTTTACTTTTTAAGTTAGTTTCAGAGTTCTCTCCGTTTCCTTCACCGTTATTTTATTTCTCCCTTCATCTGCCTGCCAGTATGCTTCCTGTCTCAGCTGTTTCAATCTCCTCATTTCCTCTTCCTCCCGCTGCAACTACTCACCTCTGATTAAGTCTTCAGGTTTATTTGCATATTCTTCAGTTCCACACTCCAGTTTAGTTAGTGGCACTTAATTTAATCTGTCACTTCTACCTCTCCCTCCTCATTTTCTGTTAACTCACTGCTAGATTCTTCTGGTGTTTCCACTATGTTCCCATGTGGGTCTCCTGCAATAATTTCCCAATTCTGGGATGAATAGTACATCTTATTTTATTTTTACCGACTATCCAGTGAATAGTTCTTTAACAAAATACTATAAACATGACATGATTCTATATCGTTTATTTATTTTAAGTGTTACAATCAATAAAAATATGCAATTATAATGGTGTGAATTATGATTTTTTTTCCTCCCTGTTTTTATTTTAAACCTCCAAAAAGGAAAAGAGAAACCATTGAGTGAAAGTTCTCTAATGAAACCAGTGACCAACTGAAACCATCAGTGTTTGTGTCGACTCACCTCCTGCTCTCTCAGCTTCTTGGCCAGATCTCCGGTCGGGTCGGTGCGGCTCACCGGGGTTCGCAGACGGCTCAGCATGCCCTGCTCCGTGTTGGCCAGGTCAGAGTCCAGCTGGTCCAGCTGCTGAGCCATAGCTGCCAGTTTGGGGTCTGGTGGAGCTGAAGAAATTGGAACTGAGCGAAGAAACAGTGACGTTATCCTCTGATCGACCTGATTTCAGTGGAAACTGAGGCGTTGTTCACAGATTAAACATCTGAATCGTGACGGTAAGAAGTGAAAGAGAAACACCTGACTGTTGAGCTCGAGAGATTTCTGGTTTATTATTCTTCAGGGACGCTGCCAGAGATGCTCTCCTTCTCTTGGTTTCTGCAAGCTCACTGCCCAAACTGATGAGACAAGAACAAAATGGAGAGGATGAGCGTCATATTTACCCTTTCACTCTCTTGTGAGCTGTTACGCTCCCCTGAACAGGTTGGGTTAGGTCTATGGGCTACACAAAACATGTTCATTACATGTTTTGCACAGAATCATTCTTTTAGTCTGCTCAGTTCTGGTTGTCTTGAGCTCTTTTTAGGGCCTCTTGTCACTTTAAATCCTAATAAGCTGCTACTTTCCACATGCTTACACTTGCATATGAAAATGGCTGCAAATAGATGTACAACTGTGCCTCTTTGAAAAGGACAAGTGGAGCCTTCTGCACAACCAACAAGAATGCAGCAAGCGGTTTCTGAATGGCAAGTCAACAACAAAACACTTGTCTTTTCCAGAAGCCATTGTACAGTCCATACAGTGGTAAAACCAGCTGGCCAAACATGGCGGAGCTTTGCTTGGGTTGCTAGGTAACAGCGCAGTACCCCTCGATTGTGACTCAACATTCAGAAGGCTTTTGAAACGGCTCGTTTTCCAGAAGCCAAGAACCATGAACCTATTGCCACAAAATGGCTGGTTGGTTTTTGCAAACAGTTGAAACCCAAATGGAAGCATAAAAACAGGCAAAAAGAGAATTTTGCCGAGCAGATCCCCTTTAAATATAGTGCAACTTTCTGCTACTTACAGGTTAACACTATCAATGGCATTTGGGTCAGGAGGTGGGATGGCGAAGCAAACTCCAGGGAAGGTTTTAGTTGCTCCATCAGAAGAAATAACTTTCCAGTTGTTGTTGTCGGAGAAGGATTTCAGGGTAAATTTTTCCTCTCTTGAAATAGAACCCTACACAGCCAAAACAATGGAAACGCACTGTAAATCACAGCTCATGAATTGTAAAGATGTTTTTAATCCACTGTTTAGAAACTACTGAGGTATTTGAAGGAGGTCAGGGCTGCACCTTGTCAGTCTCCCAGTCGCACAGGGACACCACCGTGACGGGTTTGTTGGTGGGAGTGCGGCGCAGCTTCAGAGGAGAAATGGTTGTACTCCTTCGCCTCAGGTCGGCCAGTTGCTGCTCCGCAGTGTGGACAGTATTTTCCTCCACCTGGAGAGAAACAAAGCCATTATAATGGAAGAATGTCCTAACCCAATCCTAATCTGTGTCTTCTGAGGTCGCCCTGTCATGGGGCAGTAAATTGGTAAAACAGATGATTTTTGGTTGCCAATTCATTGACTTGTGTTTATTTTTAAGCCTAATGCCATCCTTTTCTTTGAGTGCTTTCACGTTCCTTCACGTCACAAAATGCATTGTTCATTTTAGCTCAGATTTCTAAAAAAGAAATCTCTACTGGTGCTAGAAAAGCCAAAGCATGTGCATCCCTGTTTGCGTTAATCTAGGAATCTCAGGCATCCAGGATAGGACTTAAACAATTAATCAGACAAATCGATTATTTAAAAAGTTGTCAACTAATTTAGTAATTGATTAATCGTTAACTGGAGTATACAAGCTAAGAATATAGCTGATTTCTGGAAGAACACCACACTCAGAGAAGCAATTAAGCCAAAACTGCATGAAATAATAAATACATTTTGCATTTAAGATTTAAAAAACCCTTCTTGATGAGTAAATATGTTCTACCCAAAACTCCCCAAGCGGCATAACTTTAGCTTCATCCAATTCAAATTCTGTAAAGCAAATCTATTTTCTTTCTGTCAAGTTATTAATTGATTAATTAAAAAACAATCAATAGATAAGTCTTACACTTTACTAATGCTACGTCATGCAGAAATAGGTGAGATTTGATGATAGATGTAATTTTTAGCTGCAGATACATCCTGTGCTACAAGTGAAGAAACGTACACTAAAGGAACATTAAATTATTGCATTTTAGGTAAAAATGTGTGTTTATCGTCAAAAAACAAGAGAAGTCCTGTTGCCTTTTACTTGGACACCTTTTAATCCCACCAACACTAATGTAATAAATATGAGTTCCACTGGCAGATTATTTCACTTACAACAAAAGATATTTCTCATGATATTAGTAAAGTAATCTCTCAATCGAACTGGCACTTTATTTCCATCAATATTAATGAATGGTTTCTTAAAGCAAGCTCCCATATCTGGCTGAAAAGTTAGTTTTGTCCTGTTTGAAGATTTTTGCACCAGAAACTAAAAAAAAAAAAAAAACACTTGGAAAGGTTTTGTGTTTTTGCAGTGGTTAGGAAGTAAATGAATGTACAACAGTATAAAGTATTTGCACATGTACATTCACAATGACAAAGACAATTCCTGTTGATATTTGACGTCAACGTTGGTGGCAGGTTTGCGGGACAAGCTGGACCAAGTAAATCCAAACCAGCTTTAGTCCCATTAAGTAAGTCCCAACCCTCTTTCTTCTCTCACCGTCTTACCTGAAGCTGCAGCAGCGACTCGATGTTGCTCTTCGTCTTTAGAGACTCTGGACTCGTGGTGCTGTTGAGTTGACTCAGTGTCTCTGACAGCTTCTGAGAGTCCATTTGGTACTGGAAAATGGACATTCACTTGTTATCACTTATAAAAACAAGCTGGACAATTAGGACATGTGTACACTGTAAAACGTTTGAGCCGCATTTAGTTGTGTCGACTATCTTCCACTCTTTAAGTCGAATAAATTTAGCGAGTTTTAGATTTTGAACCTAAACGTGTGACTTTGTGAAAACTTTATAAGTTGTGTTGAAGTTTTATTAATTTTGTCAAAATCTCTAAGAGTTGAATAAACTGGATTTTTTAGTTTAGCACTTAAAAACTGAAATATGAAAAAGACAGGAGTGGGAACTATTTCCCAGAATGCTTAGCGGCTTGTTTCTGTATCCTGAGATGGAAGAGCGTTACATTGATCTGACTCTTGAGTTTTATTAAGGCAAATGTTTATTTTAAAGCTTGAGGATAATGTTCTGTTCACACTAAAATTCATTGTGATGTTTAATAATTAGGTCAGAAATTTAGTTCATGCAATTTGAAACATGAAGTTAAATTATTCTAAAGTAAAATAAGTTGTTATTTTAACTTGATATTGTGAGTGAAATAATAGAGAAATGTGTCTCTTTAACCAGGTGAGGACAGTTTTTTCTTGCATATTGTGAAATAATTATTTGGTTTAAATTGCAGCATTAAGTTGAAAGTCACAATTCAAGATAAATTAACTTTAAAAAACAATGTTTAGAAAATTTGTCTCTTGTTGTTAAATCAACTTCATGAACTTTAATTTCTGAGCTAAAACCAAAACAATTTTCTTGTCGACTTAAACTGCATTTTTCAGGCAGCAGGTGGACTTTCATTTTTAAGATAAACCACCTTCAAATGTTTTACAGTGTAGCAATATTGTGTTTTTACAAACTTTACCTACCTTATTGAATTCCTGTATATTGTTCAGATGTTCTTCTTGACATATGCAGAGATTCAGGAACTTCTGCCACTCGTTTTTCACAGCTCTATTTTGGGCCTTAAAGTAAAGAACATATTTGGTTTTAATTCTCAGTCAACTTAAAAGTTTAAATTTAGATCAAATGTTTGGTTTCAGTACCTCTATTAGGTGGCTGGCTGGGTGTTTCAGGGAAATGTATGTTTCTCCCTCATCCTCGAGTTTGTTCACTTTGCCCTCGTGATCCAAAAGCTCTTTGTTCTTGAAGTTCTGATTGAAAGAATATTACAAGTTATTCTGAACATGCAATGCCTTAAAATTAATAGGATGGTTAATTGATTTATATTAGGCAGCCAAGAACTTACACAACAAGTAAAAAGTCTAAAATTACTACAAGATGTTTATGTGCAGTTCAGCAGAAGACACAGACTATTGACCCTTGGTAACTACGTCACTAAATAATTTGAGGCGCCCGCTGCTGCCTCCTGCCTTTAAGCACTCTGAGCCGTTCAGAGGAGGCGGGGGGAAAAGCGATGTGCGGAAGGTGATGTGGTGAGCCTTCAAAATAAAAGCACGCTAGTGGAAGATTTCAAAATTCTTCACAACTGAGGTGAAATGATTGAGTGGGACGATTGTGACCCTCTCCAATATTCGGAGGGGGGGGGTGGGGGGGGGGCGGAGACACGTCCTGAATTCACACCACGTGATTTATGTGTTATAAACGGTGTTTCCCTTTACACCGGAGCAGGATTAAAAACGTACAAAAGACAAGATGCTTACCATTTTTTTACATAGATGCTAAGCTACATGACGGTGGTGCAATGTTTCCATGGTTACTAATGGTCAGACGCTCCCACCTTCTCCATAATACGATATTGGATATATTTCTAATATTTAGGAATATATATATTTCCAATATATATTTTCTTATCCTGTACAAAGCGTTCGCTGCAAAATCCGTGATTACACCGAGGACTGACAGTTATTATTAACAGCTGCCGTTATGATTAACGGCTGCTATCCATCGCCGCTGTATCTTTTCTCATTAAAAGTTATAAAATAAAATGACAAGTTTGGTTTGCATCCTTTTCTGTTTGTACAGCCGACCACGCACCACTCTATGACCATTTTTAAAGTGAAATTAACTAAATAAAAGCAACATTCGACAAGCTGTAAAGGAGCGCATTGGTTCCTTTGACATCCATCATGGCGGAGTGGGCGGAGTTCTGGAGGACGCGACGTCACGTACACAGAGACAACGCTATATACGAGATATATTCAAAGACCCATTTTGTTCCCTTTAACTCAGTCCTGACCTCATACTGCAGGCGAACACCAGTAGGATCCGCCATTTGATCGCTCCAGTCCTGCTTCTTGATCTTTTCCTGCTCTTCTCCGAGGAAGGTCATCTCCTTGTTGCAGTCTCTCATGTGCTGGTAGAGGGTGCTCAGATATTGGCTGCGTAACCTGGATTTTTCCTGAAGGAAAACAGCTTCATTTAAATACTCTCCTCTAATTTAAATACATGTTATTCTTAATCTGAACAATACAGGTATAGGCTACAATGAATCTCTTAGGCCATGTACACTGCTCTAAGGTTTTATGTAATGGATAAAATAAGATCAAAAACGTTATGCTTGTTTAATTTCAGATATATCCAGCCCAATTCAGTTATAAAAATAACTTCAATAAATACAAATAAAATTAGAAAGGTTCTATAATCTGGCTGCAAAAGTGTGCAGACTCTTAAACGAATCAACCGTGTCCTGTCACTTTTAAAGGTTTAACGACAGTTTTCTATGGTATAAGTGGAACCTGTACTCTTTCATTAATATTAAGGAACTATTGACTCAAAACAAGCCATTTATTACAAGTATGCCAAGATATTTGCTCTAAAAATTACACAAAAACTAACTGGCACAAATTTGTGTTTTTGCAGTTTAAATAGAAAGCAACACTCTTGCTCATTTTTAACCTGAAAGCGTTTGGTTTTAAAACACTCGACTCACCAGCATAGTGTTATATTGCCTCTTCAATGGCGTGTATTTCTCCTGAAAGACAAGGCAGCAACATGCTGGGTAAACTATCCGTCTCAAAGTAAGACAGAGGAAAATGGAAATGCTTCCTGGAAGTGAGCTTCGGTGCGCACCTTGCTGCCAGCAGAGCTGACGCAGAGCTGTGAGTTGTAAGCCTCCAGCTCTTTATGCAGGATGTTCTGAGCGGCGATCTGCTTCTCCAGGTCCGCCAGCGTTGGGCCGTACTCATCTGAGCTCAGCGCTCTCTGACAGCAGAAGCAGCACAAGAACTCGGTTAATAAATGCTCGTTTTAAGCAATACCATTAAACATAAATGGATGTTTCATTTGGTTTTGGACGAAGTGGTCAGAACTTACTTCCTTCTGGGCAAAAACAGGCTCCCAGTTAATTCTGGGCATCCGAGACACGTCTTCAATTTGCTCATAGAGCCTGACATATTCAGCTGTGTCTCTTGACCATCGGTCGTGTAGGTCGTGAATGCTGGAAGGGAAAAACAAGGGCAAAAAGAAACGTAACAATAAACAAACAAGCAAAATAGACTGCAAAAAACAAAAAAAATCTCAAGTATTTTTGGTCTGATTTCTAGAGCAAATACATATCTTAGTAAAATAAAACCAACTTATAGTGACTTTCAGAAAGAAATTTTACTTTTCCAGTAACTTCTCTAAAACTTACTAGTTCTGACCACTAGTAAGTTTTACTTTTCTAGTAAGAAAAGTCTAGGTGAATTCTATTAACTAGAAAGTTGTTTTAAGTCAATAATTAAACTCTTGCAAAGTATTTTATTTATAGTAGGAAAAATGTCTTATTTTAAGTGGAACTAGCACCTTTTAATCAATATTTAGGAATTATATAGGAATATAGGAATTATACTTAAAACAAGCTGCTTTACTTTGCTGAATAGTTACTGTAGTTTAGTTTTGTCTAAGTTAAAGTGCATTAAAATGTTTTCACCGGAAATTAGACCAATAATACTTAGTAATATTTTAATATTTTTGCAGTAGACTGATTTCTGTGTTCTTATCAAACTGAAGCTCAACAAATTTTCTTTGTTTTTGTCTCATGCACTCACTCGGACTCAACAGCTGCGACGTGAGGGTAGTTGATCATCTTGAGGTTGCCAATGTCCAGAAACAGCTTCTCCAGCAGACCCTCTGCAATGCCCAATACACGATTGATCTCATCCTTGTGCTCAAATTCTTTCTCTTTCTTGTCATTTTCGTTATCCTGGTGAGTAAAAAATAATAATTAAAAAACAGAAATCGATTGTGAACGATGAAAAGTTATAATTGCACAGCTTTATGTCGAAGCATGTTTCCCTTCTCACCACTATCAGCAGTTTTTCAGCCTGGAGGATATTTTCCACCACTTCGTCAGAGTCCTTCTGCATCTTGGCAACCAGCACATTTGCACTGGTGGACTGAGACCTGCAGACAAAAAGAGTCCAGTTAAACTACAAACATTCAAATTACACCAACAATCACTGATTAAACAGTAGCTTATAAATATGCTACATATTTTCTTGTGGTTTTTTTTCCCGTCTTGCAAAGTATATTCAAATGAACATGTATAATTTTATACAAAAACTAATAGTGAATTTCTTTGGTTAAGGATGATTTTTGTCTGACAGCATTTGTTCTAAATAACTTCAGGAAAATAAATTGGACTTTTAAGAAAATCACAAAATATCCTACAGACCATGTAGTTAAATCTTTACTCAGATCAGTCACTCAACCTCAGACAGAATAGTTCAAAGTTTCATGAATGTCTTTGCTCAGACTATGAATATTTTGGATAATTGATCACTTACAGTCTGAACTAAAGTATAAAAAGAAAAGACAAATTTGTGTTGTACATCAGAAGATAAAATTGCAAAACTAACATATTGGTAATGACCAACTGACATTAAAAGTAATTTGAATACCAACTTTCGTAATGATTTACTGAAAAGGTACATTTCATAAAAACTTAAACAATGTTTGCATAAATACACAGGAAAAATCAAATGGTGAGCAGAATCTGCTGGTTTTTAACTTGATTTGTACTAGCCAGCTCGATATGCTAGTGCTAGCAGGTCATTTTACAACCCTGTTTGGTGTGGATGCTATAACTGAGGGAGGAAGACCACATCCTCATAGTTAAGGTATAATTTACAGGAACTGCTGTTAGTGAAGCTGTTTATGCTAATGGCTAATTTATGTTAGTAAAGGCAATTTAAAATGTGAACTTGGTAATGATTAAAACGTCATTCAAGCCTTTTTTACAGCAAACTCACTGAGACAGATTTAGGCCTGTTGCAACAAGCAATAAATCAATTAATTGATCGCATGATCAATTAAAACAAGCTCAATAATTTCCTTATTGTTTTTCTCAAACTGGACGACAAAAGTTTTCAGTCTGGTGTTTTAGTCTCAAGTAGTACGTTTTTTGAAGGACAATTTTATTTACAGAGACTTCAAAACTCACTTTATTTGTTCTTTTATTTATTTGTTTTGTATATTTAAAATGTCTTTCAGTTGCAGTGTTAAATGTTTATTAGAATATTAAGCTTATTGATTTTTGAGAATGTATTTGTGCATTATTACCTGAAAATTGCCTTAAAACAACAATATTATAATGATTTGTAACTTCTGGGACAATGTAACACCCAGTAAAAATGTTTATTATGGCAATCCCAGACGCAATTCTTCCTTTAGAAAGAATTTGTATAAATTAATTGATGAATCGTTCGAAACGTTGAACATTTGAAAAACTCAGACTCAAACAGTAGAAAAAAAAATACACAATTTCATAGAGTTTGGTGAAGAATGAGTTTAAATACTTATTTTTGTGGTTAAACAGTGGGCTATTATTAACCTGATGTTGCAATAAATCAACGGAACACGTCTCCCTAACGTAACCATGGCAACAGAAACCACGGCAACCGGTTTCAGGAAGAAGACAAACGCGCTTCTTTCGTTTCGAGTGTAATTCCTGCCGTTTCTTCCGGCTCAGGAGCGAGGCGCTGTTGCCTTTCTGTCCCCGCTCCCTCTGCGGGCCGGTGCCGGTTCCGCTCACTCAGCAGGAAAAGCCGGTATAAGAACAACGTCGGTGCTGCGCTGCCGTCTCTCCCAGACCGAGCCGATTTTCTCATGATTTCAATACAACAAAGTAAGAAGAATGTGTTTGTAGTTTTCAGAGTTTGGAAGAAATGCTGGATGACGAAATGGATGACAGTATTTTTTTTTTATGTTGCAAATCTGCTCTTAAATCTTAATTTTACCTTAGTTTGAATCTGCATTCTTCCGTTTACCTTCAGCCTAAATTTCTCCATCGTGGGACGACAAGGAATATCTTTATTATATTGTATTCTTCAGTAACAAAGCATAAACGTCAGATCTTACTCTGTTGTTCTTATGGGAGGCATCTGACAGACTATGCAAACCAAATTTTCATTTCTATCTTATCTTTTGACTAAAATGCTTTCCCTCTGTGTTTTTGCTTGAATTTAATTTTCAATTTTCTTCTTTTTCTCTATGCGGCTTCATGTTCAAGTCCATAACAAGTGATGTAGAACAAAAAATAAAATGAGTAAAAAAAAAAGCCTTCGATGCATGGAGCCAATAAAAAATTATTTAGTGTAATTTTATAAAAGTGTGTCTTTAAGGAGGGTTTAGTTGTTTGGCATCCTTGCTAGATGGATGAGGGACATAGTGACAGTTCACACCCTCAGATGTTCCTGCAGAAACACAGTCTACCTAAGGGTTCTTCCTGTCTTCACACAAGGTGTGTTTTCCTCAAATACGGGTGCAAATGTAGTCTTTTTCAGGATCCCCCATGATCTCAGTGCAAAGAGTTTAAATTTAAAACGGTACAGATTACAGTGAGCCCTTTCTGAAGCTGCTTACACGTTATTGTTTTGTGTGTCTACATGTGCGGAAATGATCATTCTGCGTCACTTTTGACACATCCCTGTTTCTGCTCTCCTGTTCACTAATTCAACTTTGTCTTCTTCTTTTATAAAAAAAACTGCATATTTGGAAAAAAACTTTTAATTTCCTATCAGCTGTTTTGTATATATTTATATCTTAAATGTCTTCATTGAGAGCAAAGTGTAATCAAACTCTGCTTGTTTTTGTGCTCAAACTGGTGAATAGTGCACGTATACTGGAATCAGATGTGTGTAATTAGGAAGGCATTTTGACACTTTCTTCTTTTAGACAAATTAATCAGAAAATAAATCATGGCAACTATTTTAATTTTACTTTCAAGCAGCCAGCATGCAGAGGTGAGCATCCAGTTAGTGTATCTTAAGATTCAGTGATATTTTTATTGGGTTGTTGTTGTTGTGTTTTCCAATGGCATCATGTCTTCTTACACACTGCAAAAACATAAAATCTTACCAAGTATTTCTGGTCCAGTTTCAAGTGAAAATATCTTAGTACACGTAAAATAAGACAAAACTAACGTACAAGTAACTTTACAGGAAGATAAATGAGCTTGTTTTAAGTGTATATTTCCTTAATATTCATGACAAAATACAGTTCTGCTGACAGATTAATTCACTTATAACTTGGGTTAAAATGTCTTGTTATAAGTAACATAATCTATCAGTGGAACAAACACTTAAAAAAATGATATTAAGGAATAATTTACTTTAAACAATCTCCTATACTGAAAAGTTAATTCAGTGTTTTTTCAAGCTTACTAAGAAATTTGCACAAGAAACCAGACCAAAAATACTTGGTAAGACTTGTGTAAAAAAAGCAACAGGAAAATATCCTAAATACGTAAGGAGACACGTTGTTCCCAGTTGTTTGATTTAAATCCATGATTAATTAAATATGATTGAAAAAACCCATAAGATTTTGTTGCAGCATTCATGAATGGATGTGGGAGGGAAGTTAAAGTGCCTGAAAGTAGGAGAACAAGACGAGCCACATAACTGAGGAGGGCTGGTCTGCATTTCTTTAGCTGTAGTAGTTGTGAGGTGAGAAAATCTGGTAGAGCAAACACTCCCTGACTGGGTTCGGCTCACTTTCCCCTCCTGACTCACCGGGGAAGATTCTTCAATGAATCGCAACATTTGTAAAAAAAAAAAAAAAAAAACGTTGGAGTTTTAATTTATTTAACTTCAAAGTGACTCTTGTAGATTGTAGAAATATTTGATTTTGCTAAATCATGTCAGTAGGGACTGTAATGCAACAGAGAGATAACACACACACACGCACACGCACACCCACGCACACACACACACACTGTTTCCATCACATCTGAGAGCTGATGTCCAGAGATACTCTGCAAAAACAATATATATATATATATATATATATATATATATATATATATATATATATATATATATATATATATATATATATATATATATATATATAGTATTTTTGTTTAATTTGTAGTGATTACACTGAAAATAAGTCAAAAATAAAATACAATTCACTTTTTGAACAACATATACTAGCCTGTTTTAAGCCAGGAATTATTAAATCATGATGAAAAGTACTAGTACTAGTTAGCTGATTATTTCACTTATAACATGAACTAATGAAAGTAGTATTTTTTTATTAATATTGAGGAATTATTTACTTCAAACAAGCTTCTAAATCATGTGGAAAAATTACCTGTAAGTTAGTTTTGTCTTATCTTAAGTCTAATAAGATATTTGCACTACAAACTAAACAAAAATACTTGGTAAGAATTTGTGGTTTTTGACTTTGGAGGTCCTACAACGACAACAAATTTGCTTCAGTTTGTGTGAAAGCGTCATTATTGATTGATTAAAGTTTAATCTATCGTTATGTTCCTGCTGAAATACGACAGACAGAACTGGAGTGTGTAAAACACCAATATACAGTGAAACATCATCAGTGTGAAATACACAGAGTTACCTGCTTTTATAGGCACAGAAATATTAGCTATATTATTAAAGGATAATATGTTAGTTTTAATGATAACGGTTGAAGTTTAGTGGTTGAAGAGCGATCATTAAATGAAGGATCATTAAATGAACCATCATTAAATGAAGGATCATTAAATGAACAATCATTAAATGATAGCTGGAGAACCAACACCCACTAAGGAGAAAGGAAAGCAGCCCAGCCCTGTTCACATCACAGCAGGTGATGAGGTTGTGAGGTTGGAAAGCAGAATAAAAATAATATAATATATATATTTTGTTTCCGTCAGAAAACACGCCTCACACTGTTCACACAAAAACACAATCAGTGCCAGCCACTCTCCATAAGCTGCAGGGAGATTTACGCTTCACTGCTCAGTTTTTCCTCTCACTAATAAATATGTTCAGTGTTTGCAACACAACTGCTGAGGGATTTAAGTTGCAGATTAGATACAGAAAGCTTGAAGAAAAGTACACGGTTGTTTTGTTTAGCCTTCCTGAGCCCCGTCCCAGAATAAGCTGCAGAAGTCATTCCTTAAGTGTCCATAAAGGACAGAAGATGAAATTTACGCCCAGATATCCTCCATTTCTGCATTCATCAGTTACTATACAGGGGAAAAACTCACCTGTTCATCTTGCTGGTGCTCTTTGAGTCCTTTGACTTAAACATCTTGGACATCTTTGAGGTGGAGAGGAAACGTCTCCCTCTCTGTCGTACTCCTTCTTCGTCGCTGTCTTCCTCACTCTGCGTCTCTCCTCTTCCTCTGGTCCTTCTCAAACAGACAGTGTGACACACCAGTCCATATTCGGGGCTTGACGCCGCCGGCTCCTCCCAGTCAGGGTAACAGGTGTGCCGCCGCCCAGGTATCAGCCCGGTGCAGGAGGACCAGCCCGACCTGTTCCTCGCTCTCCTCCTTCACGTTTCCTTTCCTCCGAGGTTCTTCAGTCTCTCAGATCTTAGATAGAAAACACAGATCATTAAACCTGTAAGGCCTGATAACATAAAGAGCAATTAGAAAAATGCAGATTTTTACTTTAAATTAACTGTTATCTGTGCTTCATCGTATAAAAAAATTATTTTTGACTCACCTTGCTTTTTAAATTAGTTTGTATCGTAATTAATCCATCAGACTTTTACATTCATTTAGTCATCACCATCAAAAACATCTAAGTTGCAACTATTTTAAATATACATATATATATATATATGCAGCACATTTACTCAGCGGATTTTTGACAAAAGTACTTTATTAGGTCAACAATTGTATCAAAGATGATAAATTTGTCACTAAAGCAGTGCTCTGCATGTTTTAGATGTGCCACTACTTCAGAGCAGACGATCCAAATGATTGCATGACCTGTTCTGCAGGCATCAGGTGCTGCAGACGCCTGTTAATCACTCATAGATTCAATACAGGTGTGTAGCAGCAGGGAAACACCGAAAACATGATCAATATCAATAATTTTTTATTCAGTGGGTAAAAAAATCCAGAAATGTTACTCAAGTAGGAGAAGATATACTTGATAATACAATTAAAAGTACATTGTAGTAGAAGTTCTCCTAAAACTGCTTTTTTTCCAAAAATCGTTACTCAAGTGAATGTAACAGTAAATGTAGCTAGTTACTCCCTGCCTCTGCTGACACCCTGACGGCCAGCGCTGTTACGTAATCCCGTTATCAGGAGGTTCGGGTCGCCGTGTGCGGCGGACGGACCGACGCTTCACACCTACAGCTCAGACATGTCTGGCATCCAGGGCGTCTCTGCAGCCCTTCATCAGCAGAGGAGAACGGAGAGGAATGCAGCCGGGCAGCTTTCTGCGCCGAGCGAACAGTCGCTGCAGCCGGGCTCTCTGGGTGTGTTTACCTGTCTGGAAAAACAGATACTTTTAATGTTGCTAAGATACTACATGTAATACTGTGGCTACTCTGAAATACAATGAAGGAGGTGGTCAGCGGAACCACGTGTTGATTTATGAGGGTTTCTCTACAGGCTGCAGGTTTCATCTCATTTACACTAAACATTTGGAGAAAATTTGATTTATTTTCTCCCACTACATATGCACTGTGAAATTTTTTCACTTCAAAAACAAGATGTATTAAACAAGTGTATTAAGATATTTCTACTGAAATATCTTAATACACTAGGCGCTTTCAGCCAGGGACTGATAAAATGCAGGAAATCCTTTCTGCCTGAAGCCTACAGATTTCACAACTCTGAGTAAAGTAAATCTAATTTTCTCTGGACTCGTTTATAGATTAAGATATCTCCATGTACATGCGTGTTAATTAAATTTTTATTTATTTACATTATAAATAAAATCCCAATTAAATCATATTTAAATTACAACACACTTTCTCACTCTCTCAATATATATATATATAATATATATATATAATATATATATATATCTTTATATATATTTGTACACACACATTCCTATCACTTATGGTTATATTGTATTATTCATATTTAACACTTTGGATGAGTAGCTTGTCAACTAATAGGCAATTTCTCAGCAACATATAGGAAATTTGTAGTCAATAATTCCTTAATATTGAAGAGAAAGCACTAGTTTCACTGGCAGATTATTTCACTTTTAACTCAGGGAAATGTATTGTTATGTATTGTATTGTATGTATTGTTATGAGTGAAATAATCTGCTAGTGAAATGTGTACTTTTTAAAAAAAAAAACTACTTTTAAGAAAATATTCACTTAATACAAGCAAAGTTAGTTAGTTTTGTGAAAGTCCACCACTGGTTTTGTTTTATTTCTAGAGTACTAAAATAGGTGCAGTAGAAACTAGAACAAAAAAAAAAATCCTCTGAGATTTTGTGTTTTGTCCTGCGAGCCTCAGCGAGTCACCTGTAAATGTAAAAAAAACTCAGAACAGTGGAGAACGTTCCCAGGCGTGGCTGGATAATTAAAATGATCCAAAAACAAATTGATGATTCATCCAGGAGGAAACAACAGAATCAAAACGAACATCTAAAGAAATGAAGGCCTGACCTACTTCAGTTGGGGTCAGAGGTCACGATTCAATACTAGGAAAAGGGCCTCTGAAAGCTACATATAAGAAAATTTATTAACATTCTTTTTGTAAATGTTTTATGTTTTTTTTTAACCCACATTAATTTTGGTCTAGATTTTAGTGCAAATATCTTAGTAAACTTGGAATAAGATAAAACTGACTTACTTTTACTTTTCAGTAAGAAATAGGAACTTATTTTTAAGTCAATAATTCCTTAATGTGGATGAAAAAGATATTTATCCCACATTAAGAGTTAAAATTTCTCGTTCCGCTGGCAGATTATTTCACTTATAACTTGCACTTTTTCATCAATATTAACGTCCGTCGGGTTCTACAGGTTAAGGAATTATTGACTTTAATAAGTTCCTATATCTTGAAAAGTTTTGTGCCGAGATATTTG
This sequence comes from Gambusia affinis, assembly GCF_019740435.1. Taxonomy (NCBI): domain Eukaryota; kingdom Metazoa; phylum Chordata; class Actinopteri; order Cyprinodontiformes; family Poeciliidae; genus Gambusia; species Gambusia affinis. Next base: position 13,222,672 of record NC_057871.1, on the reverse strand, counting down.
CAATAAAAACTAAACCAAAATACTTTGTACGATTTTGTGTTTTTGCATTGTAAAATTAGAAATAGATTATTGGTTCTTTAAAAATTACCATATATGTCCAGTAGTAGATATTCATTAAAAATGTTTCAGTCTTCTGACCAAAGATTATAATGTAACAGTTTCGTCTCTAAATGATTTTATTCAGTGTTATTCCGAAATGAGGGAAAAATCGTCTCTTTGGTTTGTAAAGGTTGCAGATATTAACTTTGCCATAAATGCAATGCATTCAGATAAAGGTTCATTTTTAATTTTAATAATTCCTCACTGTGGTTGATGAAGTTGTAAAATGTATAAGAGAATAACTCAGCCTGACTCTGTTGGCCTAAAAAGACCAGAGGAAGAAAATTAGAGCAGAAATCACAGAGATGGTAAAGAATGCAACATGTCTCAAAACTCCCAGCCCTGATTGGAGAGGAGCTAAAAAAATAAAAAATAAAGACAGAAACAAATGAGGGTGTGTCACTTCAAAATGGCTGGCAGGTTCCCAGAGAGCAACTAGTGTCAAATGTCTTGATAAAATATGATAGATTTCTGTAAAAAATAAAAATAAAAAGGAACTAAATGAAAAGTGTCATTTATATTCTCCTTAAAAACATTTCACACTTTTCTGCTATCAAATATGGCGGATCTAAAGAGCAGAAAGGGCAGCTGGGTAAATACTCTGGATTTTGATGCGTGTCCTTGTTTCTGAGACGAGGTTAAAGGTAACAGAGTTGAGCAATATTTTTTTAAATGCAGGTACCAAATGTAAACCATAACACACACACACACACACACACACACACACACACACCCTGCTCAAGCATCCGCTCGTTCTCACACTCCCTGTATCCCAACAGAGGTTCATACCGAGACACACCTTCCTTCACAAACGGACTACTTATGAATTTAAATCATCTAATTTAAATCATCTGTGCAAAAGTCCTGAGTCTCAATTCTCTACATGCTGCTTTGATGAGACTTTTTTTTTTTTTTTTGTTTCCCCAGACTTCCCTCAGGCTTGAAGTTTTGGACATTTTCTGCTTTTCTGTGTCGGTTCAATTCACCACAGGTCATCTCAGTGAACTTAACCCTTTAACTGTCACCCCAAATACTGTCACATGCAGGTCAGTGGGGTCACCGGCGTCCTCATGGCAGTTAAAGGGTTAACAAATCCAACCACACATTTAATCCAGTGGATCCTGGTTATCAAACAGTTCAGGTAATAATTTAAATGAGATTAAAAAGATTTAATCTAGGAGAACCCGGCAGACTGGATTCATGGCTTTGTCTCATTACCTGCGTTTCCATAAGAAATGTGCGCAGAACCTTTTACACTCCTTTTATCAAGTAAGAATAATGTAAAAAGAGAGAATCATAAAATAGATTTTGGTGCCAATAGATTTTATTTCTGAGCCTGGAGAGAAAATGAAGACGTTCCCATCATTATTTTCAGATGTTTCCAACAATCACCAAGACTCTTCACTGCAAAACCACAAAGTCCAACCAGGGATTCTAGTGCAGATGTCTTATTACACTAGAACTAAAACAAAATTAACCTGGAAGTAACTTTTCAGCGAGATTTAGGAGCTTGTTTTAAGTCAATAACTCCTTAATTTTGATGCAAAAGCACTAGATCATTTCACTTTGGCATGAGTGAATTTATCTGCCATTGGAACCAGGACTTTTTCTTCAATATTAAGGAATTATCTACTTAAAACAAGCTCCTATTTCTTGTTGGAAAGTTTTTTTAAATTTTATTTCAAGCGTGACAATATTTGTACCAGAAACTAGACAGAAAACACCCGGCAAGATTTTGTGTTTTTGCACCGTTCCAAGCTACTGGCGAGGAGTCCATCTTACTTCTTCAACACAAACAATGAGAGAAGAAAAAAAAGCATTTAGAAAAAGACCAGCAAGACAGATTTATGAAGGTCATAAAAAACCCTCATCTGCTAAGTTTATCACAAGGAAATCAGGAGGTTCGATTTGGAGGAAAAACGGCTCTTTACTACAAAAACAAAGAGTAGCAACAGATGTTTGCAACAATGCTGAACTTCCAGACATGCTATTCATGTAGTAAAAACATTTATACTATGAGGCGTGGTGGTGTGATGATGGAAAGGCTGCTAAAACCTTCCTGATGGCTTAATGTCTGCTGAAGGTAAAACACAAAACTCCAGCAGGAGCGTCGAAGCCCTGGAAATATGTTCAGGGTGATTCAGTCTGATCTGAAGTAAATTTATAAGTCTGCTGCATAAACCTAACCAGACCAGAAAGGTTTGAATTACAACAATCTGGGAAAATATCCAAAGAAAATCAAAAAGCAAAGCTGAAATTTTCCTCTGAATAAATGGTAAAACTAGTTTTGTGATCGATTAGCTCTCACTGTTCCCAAATCACCAATATGAACGAACTGCAGTACGGAAATCAGAAGAGAGTTAAAAACTGAAAATACCCTTTCATATTTAATAACTCGATACTGAATCCCCAATATAGGATCTAGAGGAGATCTGTGACTGGTTCTGAATCATATTTCTTGATCTAATGGGTCCAATTTATCCAAGAGTAAACAGATAATCACAGTTAAATGAATTGGCCAGATTCAGATCTAAAATAACTCTTTGATGAGTTTCAGGTGTGAACACCAGCACATACTGGCTCTTCCATTAAAGAAACGATGGAAATGAAGATCATTTTGAGAGTCACCTGTTGGATTTACGAAACTATCCGGTCTATGCCGACGGTTTTACAGAATCCAGGTCACCAAGGGGGCATATTGCTACTTGAAGCTCGTCTATAACCTCAGTTTGAAGGATGGATTCACTCTGCAGACTCCACCAACTTGGGAAAAATAGGCACGTTTTTTTTGTTTTTGTTTTGATCGACCTGGAGCCCCGTCGCCTCCGGCTCTTCAGCTTAGCTGCCAAAGCCAAAGATGCCCTTGATGTAGCCGGTCAGGCCGCCCTTGCCCTTCTGCTCCACCTTGTCATCCAGCGGTGGGAAGGCCACGTGGTTGAGGGCGAGGTCGAAGAACAGAGGCTTACAAGGGATGGGCTGGAACTCCGGCGGGAACTGGACCAGGTTGGGATGCTTCCCAACCAGAGTCTTGTCCAGGTGGAAGTTGTCCAGGTGTTCACACAGAGGCTGAGGAAAACATTTATTTATTACTGCACATGAGAACGAAGCTCGCGCACATCCATCACTGCACACAGATTTTGAGTGGACTCGGATCTCATCATCCAGAGACACATAAAGACAATTACAAATTCAGTCTTCCATCACCTGCTTTAACTGATCTTTGGTCTGTTTGACTTGGAAGTCCGGTTTCTTTTGGGAGGTGTGAATGTGCAATCAAACCAATATGGATCAAAAATGTGAACTGTGGTCCAGAGATCGCTCCAAAAGCAGGAAGAGAACTGTAGCACAAGGCATTCTGGGTAAACACAACCAAAACCAACTCATGTCCGGTGCTAGTGGGAGAAATTACTCGCGCTGAGCCGATTGAAGAGCGTTTTTTTTTAGCTCTTTCACCAAAGAAAAAACAGAAATCCTACAACTGCTAACCTCTGACGCTACTCCATTTTTGTTTACATATTATGAAGAAGGAAGTCGACTTCTTCAGAGGTTTTTGCCTCGTTTCCTTCAGTGGTTCTTGGTGCAGCGCCACCACAGGTGAAAATGTACCAAACATTTTAGTCCCCAATCAAACCGAGTCTACAGGACTAAAATAACTTTGTTAGTTTATAAATGAATAAATATCTTAGCATTAAATACAGTAAAGATCTGTCACATCAACCTTTCACTCAGGTCTTCTGGTTCTTCTCTGCTCTGCAGAATTCAGCCTTTATGTTCATCTAATCTCAACAAAACTAAATCCAGAAAACTGCAAAGCAGCTGAAACACCGAGTTCCTTTAAATCAAGGCTAAAAACTCAGCTGTTTAGAGCTGCTTTTGATTAATAATAACCTGAATATTGATTAATTCCAGTGTGAATTACAACTATTTTACCACCGTTATGTTTTTTTTTTCATGTAAAGTCTCTGAATCTCCTTGTTGCTGAAAGTTTACAGATAAACCCGACATATTTAATACTCACTATAACAATACATGGTAACAAAAAGCTGTTATTGGAAACGCATCCATATTCTGAATCTTTATAAGATTAATTACTAACAATCCAAATTTATTGGAAAGCCAGAACAGAAATAAAAACAAGACATGAGGTTTTATCAGGCACTGTAAAACTGTAATGTACCACTTTTTATATAAATTAAAGTTTGCAGTAAATTCTAACCCGTCTTACCGTGTTATCTTTCACCTGCTGCTGAGAGATCTCTTCCGGTGCTTCATCAGTGTCTGAAACAAAATTACATTCCCTCAGGATTTGGCATAAAAAGCAGAGGAATGAATCTGTTTGATTAACATAAAGCTTCTAGAAAATGGTGGTTTTCTAAAAGGAGTCCCCACCCAGAATGGCAGCAGCTTGCAGGGAGTATTTCTCAGCGCTGACCTCGGCGATGAGCTCCTGGACGTCAGGGAGATCCTGAAAACGTTCGGAAAGACGTTTTTACAGAGATCTCTAAAGGAAAAGAAAAAGATGCTGGTTGTGAACAAACCTTGAGGCTGTTGTTGAGACTCTTGGACTTTGACTGGACCTCCTTGGCATATTTCAGGACTCTCTCATACAGAACCAGCGCCTCGCTCCACTTCTTCACCAGGACGTAAGACTGAGCAATGAAGAAGCACCTGAAGAAAAACAGAGACAGGCTCTACTGTGACTACAGGAGATGATAGTCATATTAAATAAGACTTTAAAAAAAATGAAATTAGACTTTTTTTTAAGCAATCAATGCTATTAAAGCTGCAACTAATTTATTTGATCAATTATTCTGACTATTAATTGGATAACAACTGGAAAAATCTGCACTTTAACCAGAACATCTTGAACTTTCATTCAAGATTAGAAATTCAATAAAAAAATGTAATAAATAATTAGATTCCTTTATTTTTGAATAAATGTTTACTTTAGTGAACATTTGCTCATTTGTAGCAAAGGATGCATCTGCAGCAAAAAAAAACACTTCCAACATCACAACGTGGCATCAATACAGTTTGGGATTAATCTGTTGATTATTTTTTTGATAAACTGATAGAAAAAGGTGCTTAATGAGAGTTTATTTTGCATTATTTAAACCAGATGAAGCTGAAACTGCCACTTGAAGAAAACTACAAAGGCTTAATTGCTGCTCTGAGTGAGACGTTCTTTTTTCCAAATGGTCTTTTAGAGTCTTACACAAGTTACCAATTAATCAATAACTAAATTAGTTGATCATTTCAATAACTGATTCATCTCAAACTATTGTTTCAGCTCTAAATGCTGTAAAACCTAAAAAAAAAAAAAAAAAAAGTTTGGAACTAATTAGATTTTGCAGGATTTAAGTTAAAAGCTTTTCCTACAGAAGATTGACTTTAAGGATTCTTCTAGTAGAAATGTGAAGCAAAAACACTGTAAAAACTAACCTGTAGGCCTTGTAGACCAAAGTCTTGAGGGAAACTTCCTTCTGGAAAGTGTGGTCGTCCTCCAGACCCTGCAGGGTGGAGAGCTCAGCCAGACTCTGCAGAGAGAGAGAGAGAAGATATGACTGAGGGCAAGCGAGGACAACCAACACATCATGACACTAAACAGCCAATGTGAACAGTCTGTCATATTTAAGGTGGAAATGTGATATTTGTGGTTTTGGTAGCGACCTGCAGGATGATGTCGTAGAGTCGGATGAGGTCTTGTGGACGGGGGCCCCTCTTGTTCTCGTCGGCGCCGGTTTCCTTCAGTTTGGCCTGCAGAGTGTGGGCCATGCTCTCGTTTCTCTTCACCAGTGTGCACAGCTTGATGTAGGTCAGATAACTGGGGAAGAAGAGCAGCAGGGATATCAGGTGAAAATAAGGAGGAAAAAAATAAAACCTGGCACAATCCTCAGTGTTCCCAGACTGGGCTCAGTCCACACCGGCGCATTATGACGGGGATATATCGACACAAACACTTCAACAAGCAAAACGGCTGCTGTACGGTGGGGATCTGAGGATTGGGTGAGTGTTAATTTACAGCCAACAAATCCAAGAGTGAAGTGAAGCACAAGCCTCTGGTTGTTACCTGTGCAGAAACTGAAGGTTGGACACTTTCCCACTTTCATTATCGGAGCTCCTCTCTCGCTGTTTCTACAAACAGAAGAAGTATCGCTTTTGATTTTCTTCCATGTTTATTTTCAGCAACACACTTCAAACCAACTTCAGGCCCAGAATACAGCAGTACAAACATTTACCAAAGCAGATTCTCTCTGGGATTTCACTTACAAAAAAAAACAAACAACCAAACACAAAAACAAACAAACTGGTATCTCTGCTGCACCAGGAGGATGCGATAAAGTTCAAAACATGAAAACTTCTTCAGTATCATGCTGCGTCTTCTGTTAAATTTCTTCTTAAATTACATTCACACAGCACATCCCGATGCTCACTTCAGACCATTTGCTGAAATTTGATTTTTCCCCCCCCCCGTTTGATTATGGTCGTTCATACAACTAATTAAATGCGCCGTTTCCTGAATGATGGACGGCTTCGTTTGTAGATCGATTTTAAGGTAGCTTAGCAACAGGAAGTGAAAGTTTGGTCACCACGTCATAAGATGAAGGAAGCCATGGCTCAGCTGAAACCAGGGGGGGATTCATGGCGTCGCTCATCATTTTCACAATTAATTCTAGTCAAAGCTGTTTCAATCCTGATCAGGATTGTTAGTTTTACTATTATTTCCCAATGTTTATTCGATAAGGATATCAATAAACACAAAAACGTGATTAAATCCAGTTACTTTGTGCAATTCAGAGATATAAATCACACTTCTATATGTAACCAGTTTCCTAAAGAAACATTACAAATGATAATGTTTTTGACTTGCAGTAAAACAGAAAAAAAGTAAATAGTTTTTATCACAATAGTAACACAAAATATTGTGATAAAACTTTAAGGCCATATTGAAAATGATCGGGTACGTTTAATTTAGTGTCACATATGGAAGTGGAATAAGTCAGATGAAAAGATTGGAACTGATTGCCATGAAGTCCGATTTTGGCAAACAAAGAAATTAAAATAAAAGTAGGATTTGGGTCACATTTGCCTGCAGTGTGAATGTAGCCTTAACATTTTTAATCGACATCTGAAGGAAAAAGTAGCAGCAAACTTAGATGAAAAAACACAGGAAAACCTGCTCCACTGTGTTTTTAATACATTATGTCAAAAGTAAGTTATTTTTTAGTAACGTTTGGATATCCAAACCACTTCCTGAGTTTTTAACGATCTCCTCTTACCGCCTCGCTCTTCAGCTCCTCCCTCACGGCCTGGATGGTGTCTCTGCACTCGGCCAGCAGCGTCTCATACAGATGTTCTTTGGTCTCCTCGTTGACGGCCTGCGTGACAGAAACACCAGACCTGCAGAGTTTATCTCCAGAACAGAACAAACTTCTCCAAAATGACACCAATTCATCTACATAAATGGCTGGTTTAATTATACTTATTCATTTCAAAGGGCAAGGAGTTTGTAGAGCTGTAACCAGTACTTTGAAAAAGTAACTTTAATCGGATTACTGATTACTCCTTGAAAAAGTAACTTAGATTACCGATTACTTGATTTGGAAAGTAAAGTAACTTTTTTAGTTAATTTCAGCAGCTGCTAACAACAACGCTGTGAAAATCACATTGAGCTTTGCCAAAACTTAATTGTCAGCTATTTTATAATGGTAACATCAACAATGTGTCTCCACTGATAAGGTTGAACTAAAGAGGAGATTGTTTAATGGTCACAACAACAACAAACACAAAACGTGAGTGATTTGTGTGCTCCACTGTTGTCTGGAAAACTCCAAGAAGGATTTTACGCGTTAGATTACTCGTTACTGAAAGAAGTGGTCCGACGTCACTGGCTGCAACTATATGAAGATTGCAACAACAGTAAAGGGAGGAATGCGACAGTGGTGAACTTCAGGTATGTTGCCAGGCGGCCTCATCGTACATTCCTGCACATCGTAGTTTCAGGATTCAGAACAACAGAACTCCTCTTCTGACCATCGACAGAAAAGCTGAGAAACGCTCAGGTACAAGAGGAAATGTGTGCCGTATTATTCTCATGTTCAAAGGCAAACTCACCTAATTGGAATCCAGTTACTGCAGCTACTCGAGACGTTATTACAAACAAAACTCATATTAAACGGGTAGCCGTTTTCTATTTACAGTTTTTGCTAGAATTAAGAGTTTAAGCAGAAGCCTGGAAGCTACTGCGATAAAGGATAATATTGTTGTTTTTAGACTATTTTCAAGCAATATAACTGTAATGGAATAATAATGCAAGAACACATTTGCACGTGTAAATAAACTTTAAATTCTAATGAACGTTTAACACTGGAACTGGACGACATTTTAAATATCCAAAATAAATAAAAACAATTATAAAGTCAAAATTAGCCTTCAAAAAAAAAAAAAAGGAGTTTCTGAGGTCAAACAATCGAGAGGAAGCAACAGGTTAGAGGATTTCACTCCAACATTCCTGGATGAGTCAAAAGCTGCTTCAATCCACCCAGGATTGTGACGTTTCTTTGAGCTGCAGACTTTCACCAACACCCAGCATGACCAGCTCAACCAGTTGGACTTCCTGTCCAGAGTCGGGGCTGGACGCATAATCTGGTTGGAGATGGGAGAGGCTCTTCACTTCAGACTGATGTCTGAAGGCCTGACCACATGTTCTCTGACCCTAAAGAGTTCATCAGCTGTTACCCACTGGGAAGCAACACCTTTGATATAAAGTATAATGTAGATGTGTAAATTAAAAAAAACTTATAAAATAAAAAAAAAACGTAGAGTGGGGATGATTAGAAAGCGGCTTCAGCTCACGTTTTGAGCTCAACGTGATAGATTTTAATGCTACAGGTGATTCCCAAAGACTCTCTTTAAGACTGAAATCTGTTGGGAAAATAAATCTGATGCGTCTCCGTCCAGAGATCTGCTGCCGGGTGTGGCTTTGAGAAACGCACAGAATGCAGCTGCATGACGAGACGCGACATGCCAGAGAGCTGAGTGGCGGCGGGTGTGACCGGCGAGCCAACAGGAAGGGCAGAAAGATGAGAGGAAGGAATGTTTGGCTGGTCGGCTGGGTGATTCACAGCGCCACGCACTGGTGGTTTCAGGAACTGCGTATAATGAAGGCCAGTAGTGCTCCAAACTTTTTCAACATAGAACAGAATCCAAAAGTTTAAAATACTCAGAGAGGTCAAATCGTTTTTACAACACAGAGGTGCACCGAGTGCAGTTTTCTGGCTAATCTTTAAAAGGCCTGATCTGCCGATTCTGATTCTAGTCGGCACCGTTTGTCGCGGACTTCTAGGTTCCAGAATCAAAAATGTCCAACGAAGGTCGTGGTAACAAGTGGTTTGAGTCTTGCACGCACTTTAAAAAATATATATATATGCTTTATTTTTTGTAAACAAAACAATTACTAAAAATCTCTTACAACTTGGTTGAAAACATCCACCAAACACCTGGTGTGTTAATGGAAGAGTCTAAAAGTTACCAATCTAAGTTACTGATTTAATGTCGTGTTTTGATTGTTGATTCTGTGTTGCATTGTGTTTCTGTGTTTGATTTGATGTAAAGCACTTTGAAATGCCTTGCTGCTGAAATGCGCTATACAAATAAAATTTGATTGATTGATTAATTAAAGGGTGGCGTCTGTGTATTTAACGTCGAGGTCATCACGCTTTTAAGACATATTGCGTTTTCACGAGTCAGAAGGCTGACCTGAGCGATGGCGGCCTCGTTGTCCGCCAGACCCAGGAGGAATATCCGAGCCTTGTCGATCTTCACAGGGACGGTCCGGCCTCGCCACTCCACCTCGCTCATCATGGCCGCCTGCTTGGTTCTTGCTTGAGTGATCAGAGTCTGAGGGGAACAAAACACTCTGAATATAATACCATCTCTCTGATTAAAAGACTTTTTAAACGTCTAATGACTGAGCTCAACTCCCAAAACCTGCAGCTGGAGCATCATCTGTGACGTTGTCAAGGCAACTCTGTTTGTATGGACTGTGCTCTGAGTTTTTTTTTTATTTTTAAACCCAGCCAACTTCACAAATCCGCTTTCTTCAGGACATACAGCTTATCGTTTTATCCTATTGTTGTGATCAAGAATAAAATGTGGAGATTATTAACCATTTGCTGTCCAAGACTTTGGAATAACTTACCTCTAACTATCATTTAAATCTCAGCTAAAATCTCATTATCATCACTTCTTTTTATGGCCATCGCCTGATTATGTATGGAGTCACTTAATTGATTAGTTTTAAATCTTAACTCTGCTTTATGTACTTTTTATTATTGTTTTATAGTTGTGGATGCAACTGAAGCATTTTGGTCAACAAAATGTTTTCAAATGTGCTACATAAATAAGTTTGACATCAATATTGTTTTGATCCGACCAATCTGGGCCTTTCACAATAATATAATGAATCATTTATAAGGGCGTTTGTAGCAAAGAAGCCAACATTTTGCACGCTGCAGCTTCCTGTGATCTGTTCTGTGGATTCTGTCCAGAAAGCAAAGAGCAGCTGAAACAACACTTATTAAATGTTATGATGTCCAAAGCAAACCTGTTTCTAAGCAAACAAACTTATCCGTAAGGTTTGTCTTTATGCGATTAACCGGAACTTCACTGAAAATTAAATTAAAGAGAAATAATATCAAATGAGAGTAAACGTGTTAGAATGAGCTGCTCTGAACGAAAACATCAAAACATGAGTTTGATTAAGACCATTAAGTCAGATGCATTTTCAGAAATATAAAGAAAAGCACATGATGTTATGAATTTGAAAAGGTTTTACGCTGCATCACCTCCAGTTTTTCAGCCATCATGCCCCCTCCTCCACCGGTCAGCCTCATCTGCATCAGGTCATTGATGGCATTCTGGTCGCCTGTAGGTTCAGTGAAAAGCTCTTAGGAAACTCTCTCTACCTCTGAATTACAAGCCCAACTGCACTTGAGGCTCTGTAGAGAGTTAGTCACCTATGTTGTAAGCACAATAGCGAATGTTGGGTGAAATCTCATCCACACGCTGGCGATACAGAACAGCCAGCTCCTCGGTGAAGGCGCTGGCCAGTTTCTCATAAATGGTCCTGGTAGACAACAGAGGAGATCACTTTTACTCTTCTTCATACATTTATTGACATAAATCCAAGTGGTAGCTAAACATGAACCCCTTTTTCCGACAATAAAGTTGGATTAAAACCTACTTGCACTTGTTGAAGGCCTCCATGGCAAGTTTCCACTCCTGCAGCTCAAAGTGAACCATCCCTGTCAGATACGCAGTGTAGGCCTGGAACAAACAGATCAGCAATGACTGGAAACTGTTTTATTCCTCTTCGTTTACAAGTTTAGTAAAAAAAAAGAAAGGCTCAGTGGAATACAGGGAACTTTTAAATCAGAGAAAAGTACAAGACAGTTTCTATTTGGTAGCTCCAAACCTTTCATCATGAAAGTTATGAAATGTTAGCGTACCTGTGCTTCTAGTTTGGTCTTGGCGTCAACACGGGGACTCTCGCAGAGCTTCTCCAGCTTCTCGCTGTGCTTGGCGGCTTTCCGTAAACGAGCGAGCAGGTGGAACTTCTTCCTCGGCTCTGTGTTGGCCTCCTGCTTCAGCTGCATGGCGTAGCTCCACGCACGCTCCGCCTCCATCAGAACGAGCAACAGATACCTGCAGGGACGAAGGGAAGCTTGATGGATGCACTGGTTTACCAATGGACATGAACTTAGCAAGAAAACAGCTAAAGTAGTTTGTTAAACTGTTGCAACTTCCAGGAGCTTTTAATGTGACGCCATAGATGGTAAAGGGTAAAATAAGGAAAGACAACTTTTCAGAACAGCCAAATTTAAATTGTTCTTAGTGGTTACATTAATCAGGGAATTTATTCTTTCTCAAATATTATGAATAACTCATAATATTGGCTGCATGTTAACATGCAACGTTAACTGGCTGCATGTTGCCGTTTTGAGATAATATAATGGAAACCTAACCACTATACATCCTATATAAACTTATATCTTTTTTTAAAGAACTCTTTTACTTTAGAAAACGTGTGAAAAAAAATAAAAGAATTACACATGAAAACAAATTTAAAGTCCAGAAATAAACTGTTACTTGAAAATAATAATAATAATTTGTTTCATGGCAGAATTTTCCCAATTGCCTTTTTTAAATTTCAAACGGTTTTCAACAATAACAGTAATAAGTGTAACCTGTTATCGGTGTAATTTTTTTAAAATTGGGTTTGATGCAAATCGAAGGTCAGAAATTCTGTATAATTTTCAACTTTCGCTACAACCGTAGTAAAAAATTGCAAACGTGTCTGTTTAATCAAAGAAGATGTACTTTTGCTAGATTTAATAAAAACTTGATAAAACACATGATGCATTGTTGTTCTGTAGAACAATTTAAAGGGGCGGTATCATTATTATTCTCCAGCCACATTGTGCTACAAAATGGCACGATTAAGAAACTGTTACTTTTAGCTGTTATTAAAAAATATTTACATGTCAAACATAAATTCAATGAAATTGCTTTGTAACTGGCCTCTCTCTCTTTAACTGCTTTGTGGAAATGGACGCATTGTGAAAAAAGCGTTAAGACACACCTGACTGGTTGCAACAGGAGATTCAATGATTTCGCAAACATGAATCAAGGCAAATAACAACTGATTATATTGTTATTTTCTTTAGAAAATGACATATCTAATGACCAAAAGCTGCGACTAAATTAACTGGTGTTGCACCAGAGTCCAAGTTCACATCAGCTGTTACCAACCTGCTGTCAGAAAGGATTTCCACTGTGATTTTCTTTCCAACAAACTTGTGTCTGTTTCCCATCTTGAAGCCAAGAGTCTTTCGGAGGCGGCGCAGCCTACGAGAGCAGTACCCCCTGCAAAAATAAATAAATAAATAAAAAAAAGGTATTTACACTGAAATAAAGTAAGATAAATATGTATTCACTTTAAAACAACTCCATTTAGAGACAATGCAGCAGATATATTCTATTTTCACATGTTGAATTCTCTTCACTTAGCTCAATGTTTATCTTATACAGATTTCTATGACAAAAAGAACAAAACATTTACTAAAATAGTCTATTAGAAGTACTTCAAAGAGCAGTTCTACTGCACAATACTTTTTATTTCTGTAACAACTAGTTAAAGTAAAGCTAATCTTACTTAAGTTACATTTTTGGATAATTGAATGAGGATTAGTCATATTTTAGCCAAAAATGTGCCAGACACAGACTGTATACTTTAAAGTAGGACTCCTTTATACACTAGATTTTTTTTTTTAAATCTGCAGTGCCTTTAGGAGATCAAATGAATACAGTAAACAGCATGTTGTCACTGGAACTATTTTATACCATTCTATTCTTACATTTATACATTCCTTACTGTAGTACTGGGCTTAACAGCTTCATGCTGAGAAACTTCTGCCTGAATTTGATATTTTGTCTCTTTTACCTAGTAATTATTCTTTACAATATCAGAATTTGTACATAACCTTATATTTTGAGATTAAGGTTTTAGTTTTTTTTTTACAAAGTAAAATAAAATGTTATGTTCACAGTTACTCAAATTAGCCTTTTTTTAACCAAATACTCCCGAATGATTGTATTGAACCATCATATTTTACATCTGTATATTAATAGTTGTTTTCTAAGTTTATAAATGCAGTTTGAATAGAAACTGAGCTAAATGATGACCCTGAAGACCAGTTTTTACACCGACATGTAATCTGGCTACTCACCTGTATCTTTGGTAGTCTCCGTGCCTGAGGCCATGCTGCTGCTGGGACTCCTTGATGATTTGAAGAACTGCGATTCAGTGTTAAGAGACAAACTTTACATATGTGTATATATCAATAGACCAATGTGACACTATCAAGTCTGAATGTGTGTGCAGCGTTGGCACCAGATGAATGAACAGTGAGACTAGAAAGCGCAGAGCTAATGAAACTTAAAAGATTGTACACGTTTTTTCTTCCATATTTCAGTAATGTGTTTCTATGACAATCTGGGTTTTTTTTACAGGTAGACAAAATATCTGCTGCTTAAATCATTCAAAGTTCTGCGATGTTAAAAACAAAACATTTTAATGTCCACCATGGGTAGTCAAATGACACGTAGCCTAACCAAGCTAACCCTTTCCATTGCGTTACCAAGCAGCTAACGTTAGCTTAGCTTTGATGAACTAGAAACAGCTTCGCTCATTAAAAAAATAACCCGCCGATGAGAAACGCCACAATGTGAAGGATACTTTCCAAACCAAGTCCTCCTTCTTGCATATTCTCTTTATTTTCTTCCGTAGAAGAGAGTTTAGACTCGATCTGCTTGTCCGCGGTCATCTCTGCAAGCTAACAGCTAATCTGAATCACACACCAACAGCAGACCCACTAAGAGAAATGTGTTAATCTCGCGAGATTTGGAGAATAGCCTACCTGTAAAGAGATATAAAAGCAAACAGAAATTGTACTTTACTGTCTAGGACGACTTCAATATATTCAGATACATTCACTTGACTTCATAGTAAAAAAAAAATACTTTTTTTCTTTACTGTACTTTTTAATTTTACTTGAGTGTTATTTGAAGTTCTGATACTCTTAACTGAATAAAATTTCTAGTTTCTCCACAAGCTGCAAGTAACTGAATAAAAAACAGCCTTGTTTCTTTCTGGTTTCCTGCTTTAAAACACCTGATGCAGATGATTGTTACAAATTAAATTACATTATTTATGTTGTAAACTGGTAACACCTTTTTTTCTTAAAAAATATTTTTAAAGAAAATTTTCATTTCACTCCACAATTGCGCACCTAGTTCGCATAAAATCCAAATACAATACACTGAGTTTTGTAGCTGTTATACTACAAAATGTGAAAAGTTCCAGAAAAACTGCAAACGGCCTGATAATGTAGTTAAATTTTCCAACAGGTTTTATTGAGAATACAAGAGAAAAAAACTGGTCATACTGCATTCTGTAACAATGTTCATGTAATGTCATAATTTCCCCTGAGAAATAGTTACTCTGCATATTTTCTGACTTTAACTGGTCATCTGTTCATTGATCATCCTATTCGTGATAACAAATAAACAATCGACTGGAAGATAAGGACATTCTACTTCCAAATGGTCTCTTTAGCCTTTTCAGATGAGTCCCGGACTTAAACCAAAAAGTTTCTCAGTTTGGTTGTGAAAGTTTTACTTATGGGACAGAGAGGGAAGTCCATCATGATTTTCAGACATTCAGAATTTGTCAGCAGCAGAAATATATTTAGACAGAAAGTTTCTAATTTCTGAAATGTGCATGGTCTCTTTGACGGTTGTGTCTCTGCTGCGGACTTGCAGTAGGCCGCTCTCCAGAGTCTTTTCATCGATCACCACAGTGAAGAGAACGCCCATCTCATCATATCTGGAATCAATTTACAGAAAAACACAAGTGATGATCCATAATTTCTGCATTTCTCCTGATAATGAACAGAAAGACATTTCAACACTAAGAGGCATTTATTTACTTGGCATTCAGAAGCTCTAATGATGTTGGCACAGCTCCAAGATATCCAGGCCACGCAGAGATCTTAGCTTCCAGAAACTCCTGCAGAAGGCCTTCACAGACCTACGATAAATGTTCAAGCAATTAACATTTTTCCTTTCATGCATGCTGATTAGATCATTTTATATTTCGGGATCAAAGGTCAGCAGAATAAAGGTCTGACCTGCCTCAGTTCCACCGTGGCTCCCTTGCCAACGTCTAAAGCCACTTTGACAGGAGCCAACACTGGATGCAGCTTTAAAACCTGAAACAGAAGCAGAAAACTGGAGGTCACTAAAAAGAGAAGTATTGGAGATGAGACATGGAGCAGCCTCACCTTTCTCTGCTGCAGACCCTCACCTTTCTCTGCTGCAGACCCTCACCTTTCTCTGCTGCAGACCCTCACCTTTCTCTGCTGCAGACCCTCACCTTTCTCTGCTGCAGACCCTCACCTTTCTCTGCTGCAGACCCTCACCTTTCTCTGCTGCAGCCCCTCACCTTTCTCTGCTGCAGCCCCTCACCTTTCTCTGCTGCAGCCCCTCACCTTTCTCTGCTGCAGCCCCTCACCTTTCTCTGCTGCAGCCCCTCACCTTTCTCTGCTGCAGCCCCTCACCTTTCTCTGCTGCAGCCCCTCACCTTTCTCTGCTGCAGCCTCACCTTTTTCTGCTGCAGCCCCTCACCTTTCTCTGCTGCAGCCTCTTTTTTCCGTCTTCTTTTCTGAGCTGCTGGAGTGAGTTGGACAGGAAAGCCATTGCGCCGCGGTCCATGTTGCCGCTCACAGACACAACGTGGGGAATGGACTTTCGACTGTCTCGAGTCTGGAGCGCAAGCAGCAAGTCAGAAAATGGTTACATGTTATCTGAAACAGCAAAATAATAATTTAACCTGATGGACTTAAAATATTTCCCTGCAGTCTTTTTTTCTGAATGCACCTTAGCTTCACCTTAGAAAATGGTGGAAAGCTGCAAAAACAGAAAATATTACCAAGTATTTTTAGTGTAGTTTCTATTGCAAATATCAATACACTTGAAATGAGAGCAAATTGACTTAGTTTTACTTTTTAGCAGGAAATATGAGCTTGTTTAAAGTAAATAATTCCTTAATATTGATAAAAAAGTACTATAAGTACTACTACTTCTTCTGTAAATATTTCACTTATAGCTACCAGAAGTAGCTATAAGTGAAAATCTTTCAGCAAAACAAGATATTTTTCCCCAAATTAAAACTTAAAATCTCCACTGGCAGATTATTTCACTTACAACTTAGTGCTTTTTAATCTATGTTAAGGACTTATTGATTTAAAATCAGCTCCTAATTCCTGCTGAAAAGTTGTCATTTAATTTAGTCCTGTTTCAAGTGTACTAAGACATTTGAACTAGAAACTAGACAAAAATAAAATAAATACTTGGTAAGATTTAGTGTTTTCACTATTGATTAATACTGCAATGACAACATCAAATGCAATAAATATAAATTTAGGATGATGATGTCTCCACTAATATTCCTGACTTTTAGCATCCAGGTCACTTGGATTTAAATCTAGTGTGTCCATCCAACAGCCCAAATATATAATTGATAAGAAGCACAGAATGAATGCTATAGCCTATCCATTAGTCCATCCAATACTGTGATAGTAACAATGACAACATTTATATTGTCATAACAATTGTGACTAAAAAAGAAGAAAAAAAACTTAGAATTCCACAAATTTTAAGGATTTTTCCTAAAATTATGTCACCATATATATATATATATATATATATATATATATATATATATATATATATTTATATATATATATATATATAGACATGACATAATTTCATGTAATTAGTTGCTAAGTGTTCTCCCAGCTGAATCCTTTCACACCTTTCTACATTTTTAGCCACTTATTGGCATCACTTGTCCACCTATTTTGAGACCTGTAGCAAGAGCCTCACATCTGAAATTAGTTTATTTTGGCATAAAATTGTAAAGTCTCTCAGTTTAAACATTTATTATACTCTGTTCTGAATAAAAATGTTGACTTGCGTGATTTGAAAGTCTTTCGGTTTATATTTGATTTGGGTTGCATCACAGAGTTAAGAGTGAAACAGCACTGCAGAAAGAGGGACTAAAAGATTCAGGCTGACCTGCAGTTTGGTGCGGATGCCCTTGTACGTCTGCAGCAGCTCTGCGTCTCCTCGGCACCACAGCGTCTCCAGGGATTCGAGGCCCCACGGAAACTTGTACAAGATCTTCACCCCACGAGACGTTTTCTCTTCAAGCTCGTTTTCAGGCACCTCAGTGCTGCTGAAGTCAGAGGGAGACGAGGCGAACTGGACGGGTTGAAAGGAAATGACAAAACAAAATGGATGACACATGATAAAGTCTGAGACTGAAACAACCAAAGAGTCGTTAATTTGATCTTGATTGTGTAAGTTGGACATCAATATTTGGTAAAAAAAAAACCTCTTCTTCTATCATTCACTTTATCATCATCATCAACATATTCTGGAAAGTCTAAATTCAAACAATAGTATCTGGTTTTCATATAAATTTAAACATTTCTGTTTTCATATTTCAACTCGTTTCTCAGCAGGAAGTTTTCCCATCGTCTCTTTTATTTGAGTTTCTGTCAACACTCACCTTCCTCCACCACTTCAGCCTGTGGCGGGCCCAGTGATCCAGCCACTGGGAAGAAGAGCGAGGAGAGCAAAACCAAACCAGAGACGTCTGGGTGACCTCAGCGGAGCTGGCAGGAAGAAAGAAACGAGGCAGTGAAACTAAACAGACACTTGACATCTTGTGGAAGCCACAACCAGAAAACCATCCTTTCTATTCTAGAGCTACAAATGTGTCTGTAAAATCAAAATCACTCATCTGATAACTTAATTAAAACCACAACAAGTGCAGTCATAAAATCACTTGTTGATTCCCCTAGATACTGTCGGTTCTCAGCCACAGGTGAAATAAATTTGAGGATGTTAAGCTTGTAATCCGAGGAAGTAACGTAGGGCTGGACAATAAAACAACATTAGCGTATTGACACATGATCAATATCAGTAGATAGGACATCTGGTAGAATATTCAATAATTCCACTGAACTCTGAACCAGAACCGCACAGCATTCTGGGGAATGTAGGCAGAGAAAAGACTTCAGCTGCTCAACCTCTCACTGCTAAGCAAAGTTGGTGGAATCAACTAACTCACTCATTCGTTGGTTACCTAGCAACAACCTGTTCAAGTAATTGGCGCAGCAGCAGTTACACGCTTCCTTACTGCTTAAAAATAAAACAGTAAGAGCATGGGATGAAAACTGTGGATAAAGCTCTTTTAGGTTACACAATCAGCTGGACAGTGTTTCAGATATTTGGAGTATCTGAAGCCTCACCAACCAGAGCCATCTGAAGGCTGGAAACACAGACCGGACTCGGCCAGGCCAAAGGGAAGCTTTTTGTTCACCATCTCCAGAGAGGGCACAAACTGCTCCAAGGCACCTGTAAACACATTGTGAGTTTTACATGGAATAAATCCTGGAGGCACAAATTTACAACGGCATATTAGGGCCATTGTAGATAGATAAACAAGACAAAAAAAAGTTTCAATTTTCACCAAAAAAATTTCAACTTTTTTTTAAATTTGTGATACTGTTGGATTAATCTCACAGATTTTCAACAAAAAAACAAAAACTTGGACATTTCTAATTTTGAAAAGCCAAAATAAAAATGATAGAAGAAGCTCAGAAGGTTTCAAGACTAAAAAATTAAAGTTGTCTTTTGGAAATCTCAAAATTTCTCAGTTTTTTCAAACAAAATTTAAACTTTACAAACTCAGAAATCTCCAAGTTTCTTTCTGGAAAATGTCTGAGATTAAACTAAGAAATATTTCTAGCAGATTTTAAACTATTCAAACTTAGCAATTTTTCCTAGAACATTTCTGGCATTTAAAAATTTCCCATTTTCTTCTAGAAAATATATTTTTTTTACTTTTTAAACTCAGGTGTTTCCAAGTTTTTCCTAGAAAATTTCTAAGATTAATCTCAAAATTTCAGTTTTTTCTAGCAAACTTAAAATTTTTCAAACTCAGAAAATTTCAGGTTATTTCAAGAGTATTTCTGAGGTAAATCTAAAAATTTCTCAGTAATTACTAGTATTTAAAAGAAATTATTTTTCAAACTCATAAACTTCAAGTTTTTTCTAACAAAATTTCAACTTTTCAAAAGCAGATATTTTTAAATTTTTCCAGAAAATTTATGAGATTAATCTAATTTTTTTTTGGAGTTCTTTTGGCGGAAATTTGCTCCTTTTTTCTATCTACATTGTGCAAATTTCCAAAACGTATGATAATTATAGGAGGATGCATTGTTTCTACCTTGAAGTAAGCTTGTTCTCACAGATGGAGAGCTCAGCAGGAGCCTGTTCAGCTTCTGGATCAGCTGCTCTCTGCTCAACTCAGACTGCTCCAGTATCTGCTGGAGACGTTCAGATTCAATAACCCGGGCTCCTCCAGTTCCTCTGTCCGGGTTGCTGCTCACAGTATTCACCCCGAACACCCAGGCCCTGGACCCGGTCACCGAGTGCCACCACTGCTGCAGCAGGTTCCTCCTCAACTCCACGCCCAAAGGTCCGTAATTGCAGCTCCAGCCTCTCCGGAACAGCTCCGAGTTGCTCTCTCCGGGAGAAATATAGTATCTGTCCGCACATAGCTGCAGTAAAGTCCGGACCCGGTCAGAAACATCGGGAGGAGCTGTGTCACAATGTCCTCTGGTGGTTTTCAGTTGAGATTTAAGCTGAGACAGGATGCAGCGTCTGGCGCTCAGAGTCAGCATGCTGAAGGTGGAGAGTAACCCGGCTCCAAATATCAAGCTAAGTCAGGAATAAATTATGATAAAATCATTTATGTGCCACAATTACTCCTAAATCCTGCTGTAATCGCAAATGTTTCCTTCATATGTTTGAAGGAAACATTTGCGGATGACAAACAAAAAGCAGCTCCGAATGTAACGAAGCTGAGCGGCGTCACAAACCGCAACATTTACGGTTTTTACGGTCACTGCTCTCCCGGTACATATGCAGCTATAACATCTGGGAAAAAGGATTGTAACATATAAAACAACTACATCAGGGTCAAGTATCTATGGAGATACATACAGCATGCTTTCCAGATCCGGAACTTAATGATTAACATCCGGGTTATGACGTGAGAGAATCTGGTTACTAAGCAACGAGAAGTGGCTTAAATGTAACACATTTCCAATGCTTCACCTACTTGTATTGGCAACCAATTTGATTTTAATAAAACTATTATAATTTCTGCCGCAATAATACATATTTTCTGTAGTTAAAATTATTGTATTACATATTTTATAGTCAGTAAACTCGAATTAGTTTAAGTTTGATACCATATTAGCCACAGTCATGGCAACTAGTAGTCCACAATAAATACTGTGAATATTCAGATAATTTTATAAATAAAATGAACAAATTATTAAAATATACTTCATAAAATACATGCAAAAACTGGACTTTGTGTGTGCGTCTACATTATGTCCTGGCTCTCTGCAATGGGCATAAATTATTTTATTTGTATGGTTGTGTAGATTTTGTAATTCAATTACAAAATGTAGAAGTAGAACACTGAACATAAGCGTTTAGAATGGTAAAGGTTACCAATCCTTTATTCAATTAAAAATGTCAAAATATTTAATCTGAAATGGACGTTTCAGATTTTTTTAAGACCATGAGCTTAAAATAAAAAGACAATTAGCTAGGACGATTCTTTGAAGATGTTACTGTTGAGAATCAATTTCTCTTTTCATGGCAAGTCTAGGAGGATGCATTGTTTCTACCTTGAAGTAGGCTTGTTCTCACAGATGGAGAGCTCAGCAGCATCTGCATTTTGTAGATGCATGTCTACAAACAGAAGACCAAATGTTCTGCTATTGTTGGGCTTGCTGAAAGTGATCCATTTACATACAAATAGATCAACCTGGTCAGAAACGGTTTACATTTTATTGCAATTCTTGAGGAAAAAACAATCTGAAAATATTACAATTACAGCCAAACTAGTTTTAATATTTATAAACCGTTGTGTGAAGGAATCCTCTTTTCAATGTGCAATTTTACAAATAAATGTCTCCTCCTTTTATCCTTCACACACCTGACACAAAGAGGTTTTAAGAAAAGTATCTAAAAAACATCCCAACTCCCTTAAATATTCAACACAAGTCAGACAAGATTGGATTTTCTTATTTTTATTTAAAAGGGACCCTGGGCACCCTTCAGATACAATTTTCATAACATCACTTTAAACTGAAAGTGAAAACACAGGATTACCTAGTAAAAATAAATTACTGAGGAATGTAACAAAAAAAACAAACAAATCAAATAAAAAAATACAGTCCAGGAAAAGTGCAGCAATCATGTTTACACTATGGGAGACTTATGATCCCATTTACTCATCTGGGTTTACTGAATAATTCCAACCATGCTGTAAGCAAAACAACGTTAAACAAATACAAAGAATAATATGAGAATCGTACGGTAAGATTTCAAGACTCATGTTGGGGTTTGATAATGTGAATTTAGAATATTTACTGAGGGAATGGCGGCGGCATCGGGTAGGGCACCATCGGTGGCGGGGGCGGTGGCTGTTGGTTCTGTGGCGGCGGCTGAGAGTTGAAGGGGAACGGCGGGTGGTTCACGCCGTTCTGAGCGGGCCTCTGCATGCCGCCAAACTGAGGGGGGCCTTGGAAGTTCTGGTTACCAAAGCCGCCAGCGCCGCCTTGGTTTGGTGGAGCGCTAAAGTTACCCTGTCCGTTGCTATTGCTGTAATTGCTGTTGCCATAGTTACCGCTAGAATTGCTATTGTTGCCTCCGTAATTCCCACCGTTTTGGGCTTTGCTTCCCCCAAAGGCAGTTTTCGGCCCGTTGCCGAACCCTCTATCGCCGTCCCTGTCCCTGTAGCCGCCGCCGCCACCGAAGTTACTTCTGCCGCCTGAATACCTATCACGACGGTCATCCCTGTAGCCACCTCTTCCCCCCCGTCCGCGACCTGCATCAGTGGAAGATAAAACAAGAGACAGTGATGAGCACATGAAATCTGAAGATGTTGAGATACAGAAACATGCCAACACGTTAGAATATCAAACTATTCAGTTTTTAAGTTCAAAATGGAAACCCCACTTATAGATACATTATGTTAAGGGACACAGAAAGACTGTTTACTAATTTTGATGAATATGGTTCACAAGTACAGGAAACCCAAATTTCTCTATGCATTTGAATTTTTATGTCATGTAGTGCACACATGTAACATAAGAATGTGTGCTCTAAACACTACAATTTTCCTGGAAAATTACACTACAAAGTAGGCCTGTCAAAATCTTTTATTTTGACAGTATTGTTGTTTTGAGACCATTTTCAAGTAATATAATGGCAATGGTATAATAATGCAAGACCACATTCTGAAAGATCAATAAACTTTAAATTCTAACAAACATTTAACACTGGAATTGGAGGAAATTTTAAATATCCAAAATGACTAAACAAAACAACAGAAATAAATAAATTTGATTATCTGAAAACAAAATTGTCCTTCAAAAAATTAAAGAAAAAAAGGACTAGTTAAGTCTAAAGCACCAGACTGAAAACTAGTTTGCATCATCCAAATGGAAATTAGTAAGGTTGTTTTAATTTATCATGAGATTGATGCATTTCTTGTTTAATGCGACAGGCCTACTACAAAGACCAATTTAATAAAGTAAATCTAACTCCACAGACTGTTGTATCAAGGCATGTCTATGGAAGGTTGAGTGGAAGGAAAAACTGGTGGAAAAAAGGGGCAAAACAGCCTTAAGGGGAATTATGATGATAAGCTTATTCAATATTCTTTTCTGGGGGAATTGCAGTTCATGCGCTACAACTGTCAAATTCCTTATGTTAAGCCATTTCAGAAACTTTCTCTGGGATTTATCCAGTAAAATACTGGACTGGATAAAACAGGAAGCAGTTACGTCACCATATATTTCATGCAAAAACAAAAAAACAAACCCTAATCAATAATTATCAATAAACTCATACAAAACGCTAATATCATGATATGTTTTTCAGCCATATTGTCCAGTTCTACACCAAATAAAAAGAAAATTTTTTCCCTCACTGTTAGAAGTTAAATCAGAACAAAACTTCTCTGGTTTTAGGTTAGTAAGAATTACGAAGATTGTTTCAATTTGCTAAATGCCAGAAAACGTGGTGAGAATATTTTTTTAGAGACTGAATTTTTCTTCTTTTTAATTCAGAAGAATATACGCTTCCCTATCCTTGCAACCCTGTGAAAGTTAAACAACCCACAATCCAGCATCACATTATTGAACAAATGACCAACATTTTCCCCTCCCCCTCCTGAAACACAATTAGCAACAAGATGGCTGCTATTATCAGCTTAGTTTTATTTGTTAGACCAATACCGATGTTAATAATGACAAATACAGCTCTATAAAAAATTAAGAGACCACTTGAAATGATCCGTTTACTTTTATAGATAATATTTGAGTGAGATGAATTTTGTTCTTTTACTCTGTGAACTACTGACAACATGTCTGCAAAATTCCAAGCAAAAATGTAGTATTTATTTGCAGAAAAAGAGAAATGGTCAAAATAACAAAAAAGATGCAGAGCTTTCAGACCTCAAATAATGCAAAGAAAACAAGTTCATATTCATTTAGAAGCAACAATACTAATGTTTTGACTCAGGAAGAGTTCAGAAATCAATATTTGGTGGAATAACCAGGAGGTTTTCAATGCGGTTCAGTGCAGTGGGCTCTTAAGTTTTTTTACAGAGCTGTATCTTGACGTTAGTGCAGATATATTGTGCATCCCTAATAACGAAACCATAAAAAGTTTATTTTATTACCTACAAAAATGAGTAATTAAATTTTTGTTTTAGTTTACCTCCTCTGTCCTCTGCCATCTGGATGAGCTTGGGATTGATGGCCTGGTTAGCCTCGCGCAGCACAGAGATCAGGTCGCCGGCCTGTTTCATGTTGTTGGGGGTGAAGAAGGTGTAGGCTGTGCCCGTTTTTTGACTGCGGGCCGTGCGGCCAATGCGGTGGATATAGTCCTCGGAGGAGTTAGGGTAGTCATAATTGATGACAAATTTCACATCCTCCACATCTGTGAAAGTGTTGCAGTGTGGCAAAACAATACATAGGAGGCCACAGGATTTTGCACACCACAACAGCCAGATCAGAGGGAAAAGTTAGCAACTAGCCAATGCTGAGGGGAGAAAAGTGGTTACTTAGCTGTGGAGGAAAGAGATTAGAGGCAACAAAGGAGTGTGTAAACATCTATTCCATGGGAATACTACTGTGGGAAGAGAGAAACGATGCACACTCCTATTGCTTACCCTAATCAAGAGTCAGACAGTCTCCCTTGACTACAAAAGGGAGTAAAGATAGATTTAAGTCTTACCATAAAAGGAGTATGCATTCACTAGTCCTTTCCCAATGCAGCGAAATCCCCCACATATTGTCAAGTGACATCCAGGAGCTTCTACGCAGTTAGGCCAACCATATGCACTGGGACCTCCTCATGAGCCAATATAGGACCATTGAGTGGTACATTTTTGCAGGTTCAGGTTTTTCCCCAGTACACTCTCATAAAAACCTTGATATTAAAGGCCGCACTGCACGTCTTGCCAAGACAAACTAGACTATGCACCAATTAAAAAACGGGACCCTTTCAAACCACAAACAAAAGAGTCCCAGCATTGACCCTTGTGGGACTCCGATGCAAGCATAAAGTAAAGCCCCCTCCCCCCCACTTCATCAGTTTCATCGAGGCAAGATCTTCCAAGAAGCCAGTGTTCACTTGAGAAAATGTCTCTCGTTGGCAGGTCTCGACATGACTATAAAACGCAGGCGAGGGAGGAACTTTGGTTTTCAGCTTTCTCATTCTCCTCTGTTTAGATGTTCCCACTAGTCCCTCAACACATGTGCCAGGTCTCAATTTTCAGAGACAAAAAAAATTTCAAAACTGCTCTCTCCATTTCACGAAATCCAGCACGAGAAACAAACCAGCCGTCAAATTTTGACAAGCTGACCCCCATGCTACATGAAACGAGTGCCTAGAGATAATGTTTGTTCCAAATCTCAAACAAAGTGACTTGCGTAACTGCAACCTCTTACACATCATGCAAGGCCAATGTCACAGCATCGAGCATATATGTATATTTTTGCATGTTTGAGTTGGAACCAGCTGGATGAATACTTGTTGGGTGAAATCCATGGACAGAGAACAGATGTGTGTGTATTTCAACAACATATCAGAGACAAAGGCTTAGCCACGCAGCCTTTTGAAGATCACTGGCACACAAGAGCTTTCACCTCTCTAGGCCCACTGGGTGGCAAGCCAGTGGAGCAAATCCAATATGTCCTCCTTCTCCCTCTCGAGGCCTGGGACTGTCATGCCTAGCGCCTGCCACAAAGACTGCACCTTAAGGTGAGGAAAAACTCAGAAAATGCATAGAGAAGTTAAAGAAAGCAGAAAACTTTCTTTAAAATAAGGAAAACACTGATAAGTGGAGCAAATCAATGGAATACTGACCTAAACCACGGGAAGCCACGTCTGTAGCAATCAGAATTGGAGCTTTGCCAAATCTGAACTCTGTAACAAACAACAGTTTCAATCAGCCAGCAGATGAATCTGGACACAGTTTATATTCTATTGCTTTAAAGCTGGGGCAAGTAACTTTTATTAAAAATATGCTTTTCTACATATTTGTTAAAACTGTCACTATGTCCTGACAGTATAGTGTGAAACAGGTAATCTGTGATAATCTGTCTTCTCCCAGTACTAACTACAGAAATACACTGCTGAGTCAGAAACCACCGATCACAGCAGAAAGGCGGGACTTAGCACTCTCAATCAATGATAGGAGATAGATGGCTTTCCTGCAATATTAAGTTGTTTCTCAACCATAAACACTAGGGCTGAAACAATTCCTCGAATGATTCGAGTACCTTGATTATTAAAATTCCTCGAGGAAAATGTACCTGCCTTGAAGCTTCGTTAATTTCTGTTTTATTATTTAGCGCACCGTGTTCCGGTTGGGTTATTACTTGCGTTGAGCGGAGCTCTGACTTCTGCCTCTGATTTGCAAACGAAAGCTAAGTGTTAGCGGCATGACGTCCAATTTTCAAGTTCGGCCCGTGGGGATTTTATTGAGTGATGATAATGCCCGAGTTTTTTCCAGTTTGGGGGACCAGTAAGAATCCTTAAAATGACTGGCACGATGGCTGGAGTACGGCAGCTTTTCTCCTCCGGGAGCTGCTGGTTCAGAGCAAACAGCAGGAAGAGAGCTGCAGGAGTATTTATACTGGTGAGCAGATAGACTGAACACGGCGGGCGGCTGAGTAGTTGATGCTTACAGTGCAAGTGTAGCTTTACGGACGAACTGCACAATAGATTTCATATCTTCCCGGTCTGAACAAACGTGTGGCTGAAATCATCATGCCTGGTACATGGCCTTACATGGTCACACTCAGACCTTTGTTCTGAGTATGACGAACGATATCCTGTATAGCTCCCCCCGTTCTTATGTTTCTCCCCTTGTCTACCAGTTGTATTTCCACCCCAGACTTAAGTTCGTCTGTCCCCTGGTCTATTTCCTCCCCCCATTTTACGTTCGTTCGTTCGTCTCCCCCCCACCTCCAGGCGACATTTCCCGTATTCTCAAACCCAAAGCTTGACAGGTATGGGGCAAGGTGAGAATTCATCTATTAAATTGACTGAAGATGAATACACAAACTAAAAGCTGGATCATAGACATTTTTTATCAGCGTATTTGTGAGCCTGCCTCTTTATTATTAAATTGAATGTCATTTCTGATCTTTGTATAACTTTTCTTCAGGTTAACTTAGAAAGCTGTTATTGTTACAGGTCAGTTTTCTAAACTACAAAAAAGTAACTGTTAAGGAAGCTAAAAATGATTTACCAATATTTTATTTGATCTTTTTTTTTATCCAATTACTCAATTAATTGTAAGAATAATCGATAGATTACTTGATTACTAAAATATTCCTTTACAACAGCCCTCATAATCACATTGAGTACCGCATACATGAGATTGATTGACAGCGCCAAGACCCTCCTCCTGGCTCTGATTGGTTTTCAGTATCAATCTAACAATCAATATCAGATTAGAGAGGAGCTGGAAGAGCTTGATATTTTCAAAGATTATCTGTCTCACATTATACAGTTATGATATGGTGACAGTAAAAAAACATTATCAGTTACAGACACCAGCTTTAACATGAAATCTAAAAAAGAATAAAGAAAAATAAAAAATACAGCCTTACCATTAAGAACCCAGTCCCTTTCTTGCTGGCTCTTGTCTCCATGGATACCCATTGCTGGCCAACTACAGACACAGATAACACAGAAACACTTTAATCCAGGCGGATTAAAATTATTCTAATATACAAGCTAAAAAAAAGCAATTTTCACCTAAAATAAACCATACAGCTGGAAATGCTATAAATTCTCACCCATCTCTTCTCATTCTCCTGGTGAGTTCATCACAACGTCTCTTGGTCTCCACAAAAATAATGGTCTTGTTCTCCTTTTCGCTCATTATCTCCTCCAACAAACGGATCAGCCTTAAAACAGCAGAAAATAAAGTTTTAACTGATCAAATCTACAGTAAGAATCTTTGCAGGAATATGATGGGAAGCAGATGCGAGGGTGCTATAACCGATTTCCTTTAGATCTATTTGCTTGTTTGTATACCAACTCATCAAATGTGTCTTTTCCATGAGACCAGTTTCAGTGCATAACAGTTTCTAAGCAGCAGTTTTTTGTATTTCCACAATGATAAAATCCCTGGTTATAGCACAGAAATCTGGAGCTATTCCAGCCCAGTGTGCTGCAGGGTTCACTGAAATAGTAGCCGATTAAAACATGCCTTGTTTAAAACTCCAGAGTTTTGTTACACTTTTGATTTGTCTAATAAAAACAAGCAGCAAAAACAAAGCACAACAGTGATATAATGTTAGAATAACAGAAGCCGACTGTCCCTCTCTCTTCTTTATTTTGAGTAAGCAAATGTCTCGGTTACCTTTTCGTATCACCAGGTGGTGCTACTAGATTCTGTTCTAAAAATGTCTTCATCACTGGTGGATGTCACAGGTAACTGTTTAAAACCAGGTTCTGATATTACAGCGTCTATATGCTGGGATATTACAATACACATTATAGTGGTTGAAGTGTCTCCATGCACTAGAGTCCCTCACAAAAAATAAAACAGAGAGAGAGGATCAAATAAGAAATAGATGAGAGAGAAAAAACAAACTGCTTCTCTTATCCAATCAGTTAAGAACTGCAGCCTCTTTGCTGGAAAAGCTCAGTCTTCTACTCACTTGTCCTCCTTCTCCAGGTCATTGCAGACATCAACTATCTGCAGGATGTTATGATTGGCACTGAGCTGCAGTGCACCAATATTGATCTGGACGTAATCCTTCAGGAAGTCCTCAGCCAGCTGACGAACCTCTTTCGGCCAGGTGGCGCTCCACATCAGAGTCTGACGATCAGGCTGATGAAAAAATAATAATTATAATGTCAATTCTATTTACAGATAAAATTAAAAGAAACTGAGTTATTCGTTTATTTCTTGTGTGATGCATCTATGTCGAAGCTCACCGTCTCCTCTATGAGAGGCAAAACTCACCCGAATTTGTTCCACTATTTTGCGGATCTGAGGTTCAAAGCCCATGTCCAGCATGCGGTCGGCTTCATCCAGCACCAGGTAGGTGCAACGACGCAGATTGGTTTTACCACACTCCAGGAAATCAATGAGACGGCCTGGAGTAGCGATGCAAATCTCCACTCCTTCAACAAAAACGACAACAGCGATCAATAAAAACAGAAAGGAGTTGTGTTTACACCAGAGCATTAACAAAGTAGGCCTACCCCTCTCCAGGTCCCTTATTTGTGGCCCTTTTGGTGCGCCACCATAGATGCAGGTACTCTTGAGACGAGAAGCCCTCCCATATTCAGCAGTCACTTGTTGCACCTGCTGAGCCAGCTCCCGGGTCGGCGCCAGAACCAAGCACTATGGAAAACAGAGTCTCTTCAGCTAATCAACCACATTATTAGTCAATTACTTCAGTCACACACATCTGACGTTTACATTTAGTCTTCATTCACACTGCAGGCTGAAGTGACCCAAATCTGATTTTTATTTTTTTTTTGACTTAATGCGACCTGTCCCTGATCTTTTCACGACCGTCTGAACAACACAGGTCACATTTTTTTGAATGTGACCCAGGTTATATGTGGTCCTAAATCAGATACATGTCTGATCTTTTAAAAGGTGACCCGAGTCTGAACAACCAAATATGACACGTGAAACGCAAACGATGAGCTAGCATCTGCGGGGCCCAGCGCCCCTCAGTTTACGAGAAAAAAAAACAAAACAAAAAAAAGGTTAAAGAGGAAAAAGGAAAAAAGAAATCCCCCTATCCCCCAACTGGGCCAACCGGCACGCACTGACTTCAAGTGTGTAAGGTGTGTGTAACAATAAGTCACATTCATCCGACATTAACGTCATTGATACTTGACTAATGTCACTATTCTGCATCCTGATACGAGCAAGAAGGAAGAAAAAAAAAACCAACCACGACTGACAATAATGAGGATTAAGTTGTTAATGTTCTGCTCTGGTTGAATAACAAATTTAAAATGAAAAGATGTGCTTCACCATTATTATCCACGTTAACTTCAACAATCACTGAGCTCACTCTGTGTGTGAGACATTATTGCGCCCCCTACAGGACACTTTCAGGTCATCTCCAGTTCACACTGGAGAACACATACAGGTCGCATAAACAGCTCTGAAAAAACTACGAGACCACTTAAAATAATTAGTTTCACTGATTTTACTCTTTACATATGTTTCTTTATATGTTTCTTTTATTCTATGAACTACTGACAGCAAAGATTTTGTATTTATTAGCAGAAAATGAGAAATGGTCAAAATAATAACCTCAAACAATGAAAACAAGTTTATATTCGTTTAGAAACAACAACACCAATGTTTTAACTCACTAACAGTTCAGGAATCATTATTTAGTGGAATAACCAGGAGGTTTTCAATGGGGTTCAGTGCAGTGGTCATTTTACCAGAGCTGTATATGGAAATGTGAACAACCATGCAAAAATATTCAGATTTCACCAAAAATCGGAAGGCTGGAATGTGAATGTACCATTAGATTCAGTTTTAAAGTTCTTTGTTCCTATATAGCAACAAAAAACATCCCAGACAATAACAACTCAAGGCGTACTTACAATGGGTCCGTCTCCGTGCTCCAAGAACGGCTGATGTTGGATGTGAACAATTGCCGGCAGAAGATACTAAAAAATTTTAATGAAAAAAGATGCTTAACACCCAATGCATGTCATCAGACGCCCACTTTCTAACATTATCGTTTATCATGATACACTTCTTACTATAAGACTTTGATTTATTATTGTCATAATAAAATCAAATTAATGTTGTTTAAACTCCATAAAACTGTCCGAATATTGTTAGCTTTGCTACTTTCTCTAGTTTGCCTAATGAGTGATCAATAAGTTTGAAAAAAATATTAAATGCAGTTATTTTGTGCAGTTTTGTGACACAAATCACACTTCTTTATGTGACCAGTGTCCTAAAGAAATGAGTATCTTTTTCAAGAGCAGTATTTGTGTTTGTGGGGAGAGTTGTCTAAAAAAAGAAGTTATAAACAGTTCTTATTATCACCTTTATTTTTATCAGAGTAGTACCACAAAATACCATAAGACTAATTCCATATTGCTCATTCCTAAGCTAAATATGTTAAACATGCACTTAAGAAGGAAAGAAAGTACTTGAAGGAAGTAAGAAGCAATCACTTACAGCAATGGTTTTCCCAGAGCCAGTTTGAGCGATGCCCACCATGTCTTTGCCACTCAGAGCGACTGGCCACCCCTGGGACTGGATTGGAGTCGGTTCAGTGAAGTTCTGCTTAACAATAACATCCATGACGTAGCCTGAGAAAATGGGATATTCAAGTTTATTTACTGGTAGCATGGCAGAACTTTCTAATCTATCGGGAGTAAATAATGTTTAAGTCGTTTTGGAGACGTTTCGGCTCACTTGGAAAAGCAGCTTCATGGAATTTGACGATCGGTTTGGGACAATCTCTGCCTTTCACTGTGACTTCTTTGTTTCTCCGATACTCTTCAACCTCTTGCTGAAAGAGGAAAAGAAAAAAACAGGAAAGACCAAATTAGTTTTTCACTCTTGCTTCTACAAAATAAATTTACTTCAACTTACAGGTCGCAGAGGTAAATCAGAAACTCTGAAACAAATCTCTTTCTCACCAGAGGTCTGTGTGTGACGTCCAGGTGTTCCTGGTAGAAGTTCTTCTGAAACTTTGGAAGCTCATCCAGGTTCCAGTGTCTCTTCCTCAGCCTTTCTCCGGGGTTTCCAAACTTTCCTGGAGGAGGGCCTCCCCTGTTGCCTCCTCCACCACCACCACCGAAACGAGGAGGGCCGCCACCATACCTGAAGAAGAAACAAATCATTTCGTAAAGAAAAAAAAAAAACCGTTCATGTCAAAGTCTAAAAAATATCATTTATCTGCCGTTTTAACAAAACCTAAATTTGAAGCTGCATGTCAGAAAAAATATATTCAACTGTGAAACTGTTGCTAAAAATTGCAATGATAATTTCAGCTAAGAATAACATTTGGTAACATTTTATTTGAAGGGGTGCGTGGAAGACTGACATGAAACTGTCAAACATGACATAACAGCGGCCAGGAACATGAAGGAATCTTCATGAATGTTTACACCCGTTGTCATGAAGTGCACTTTTAATGCAAAGTTGCATTAAAAGTGCCATTATTTACTTAATGACATTTCATGACAACAGTCATAAACATTCATGAAGACTCATTCATGTTCATGACTGCCGTCATGTCAGTCTTATGCACACCCCTTAAAATGAAGAGCTGCCTAACATTTTTCTGTGTTTATATAAAATAACTGGTATAAAAGCAAACTTCAGGTTTGGGAGTTCATTACACTGGCCAAACATGTTATCAATATAAAGAATCTGAATACATGAATTACTAATGATGTCTATGCACTCATTTGGGAAAGCCCTTCCACAGTTGCTAAGAGCGAGCAAATCATCCAGCTCTCATGCCAAGTAATAAATGTTAACAAAGCCCAAAAGCCAGTCCCTGTTGTTGGTGTAATCTGCGATAAGGTCAGCTGCAGAAGCAATCTATGACACAGTTCATATTTTTAAAGACTCTGGTTTATTGTTGTTCAGACTCAGGAAATTTGTAGTAACCTTAGTTTTATGGCACACTAACTTTTTAATAAATTCAGATGTAAAGCCATTATGGATTTATTTCTGTTTACCAATACACAATGTTCTCGCTGGGGAAACATTGAATTCAAGCATAGAGCAGTGTGGATCAGAGACAAGGTGCCATACCACACCAACTTTATTTGTGAAGCACTTTATACACCGACAAGACCAAAGTGCTATACACAATCATAAAAAACGATGCAATTATAAAATAAATAAACGTGTACATATTGACTTAAAAGCTCGTTCTTACCAAAGTAGATCTAAACTGGTTATGTGATAAAGCTCTCATATTCAGCGTACTTCCTTATTGCATCTGTTATGGGAGTAGTTCATTGATAAGACTTTCTAGTTGTTCAGTAAAATTCTCTATATCTTCTCTTAGTAGATGCAACCCATGTGCAGCCATTGTTACACCTGTGACTATTCCTGAGGTAATTTTAACCAAATTGGTGCATCTGTTTAAATGTGTTGTAAGGCAAATGTTACCAAATCTATCACACCTTAGAGCATATTATGATAATTATGTCAACAGTTTTTTTTAGCAATATAAACAAATGGAAAAGAGGCCAAATTTGGAATGTTTTGATCTGTCAAACAACCTGCTTTCATCACCTTTCGTCGGGAAACAAATTATAGCTATTTTTAAGTATTATTTTTTTACGCAACAAGATAAACAAAACACCAATCTGTAATTTTAAATGTTATTTTCTTGATAGAAATGGTTGAAAGGGGAAAACTGAATGAGATCAGGGCTTGCGTTGGTGTAATTACTGCATGTACCGAACAAACTGACCGGGATGCAACATGGTGACCTACTTAAAAACACGGTGAATTACGGGAGGGTCGTTTTGCCCCCAGTAAAATACATTCAAATTGAGAATATTGCGCATGAAATGAGCCTATTTGCCAGGCATTTTTGCCCTGCGAACACAACCGCAAGATAAGGGGAGACTGCGTCACAAGGCCGAAGAGAAAACAGTGGAGGCTGCCGATCAGCTGCAGACACAAGGCCTCCGTTTGCTGCCATTTTAGCTCCGATGACCAAACGGTGAATATTTTTCTAGGCTCCGCGAGCCGCACGCGTGCCAACGGTCAACCAACATTCACAATTTAGTACATGAATCTCACTTAGTCACCCAGTATTAACAACTACTCTAAACGTTCAGGATTTTTTTGTGTGTGTGCGTGTGTGTGTAGAAAACACGGCCGTGAAACCGACGTCATCAGTGTCTAAACACTGAGCTGCGAAAACAAAGAACAATAACTGGAGACAAATTGATACATACCCTCTATCTCTGCCCCGGTCTCTGTCTGAAAAGCCAGGCATTGTTTAGAAAATTGCTGCGGAAAGCTAAATTCAGTCAAAAATATTGTCAGTCGGTCTACAAGTCTGGTAAGCGATAGGGGTGTTAGAAGATCCGGGTGAAAAGAAAATGCCGGCCGGCTCACAAACACAGAGCATCGAGGCGGAAATGACCTCAGAGGCGGCGCCTTACATGCATATCCATCCGCATCCGAAAAACATTGTTTGTGGTCCTACTTTGTACCTGAAATTACCATCCAATACTTTTCCCTCTTGGCTTTTTGAAAGGTGATGGTATTTTACCAGTAAGCTTAATTTGTGATTCTCAAGTTCCTTTGGAATATACATGTAATTTGGAAAATAAATGCAAACAAATTAAATCTGATGAAGTTGAAAACAGTGAAACAGGAAAATGCACCGAAGGCTGTAAATCTATAACTGAAGTCAAAAATTGAATTTGGAAATTAAATCAATACAAACTTCATCATGTTCCTGTTTCAAGTTCAAAAACCAGTGCAACTATCCAATGGATATACTCAGTGATCACTGTAACCATTAGCAGCAAAACAAGCAAATAATCTATTTGTTTGTCATTTGCACTTTGACATGTTTACTAAAAGAGGGATAGCCACAATGTGTGACTGATTTATTGAGATACAAATGATTATATGTGTGAATCGATTTCTTTTTACTTCAGGTATCAGTTTATTAAAGGTAGCCATATTGGATTTTGAGGTTGATGTTGATGACTTTCCTACTTAGAATTATGAATTTTACAATCCTTTTTATTTAACTTGAATCTTGAAAATGTCAGTTTCTACGTTAAACTGGATAATATAATTGAACCAAACGTTTCACTCAGTCATGCAGGGCCGTTTTATTGTGTTATCACAGCACAGCAAACTGAAAACAATAAACTGCTTTTTCTGTTTGTAACAGTTTTAAATTGTGTGTTTATAGCACATTGCTTTGGCTTGCTTATGACAATAGAAAGCCACGTTCACCACACCTTCAAAGAGGCCTGTGAGTGTTACAGTTACCTGTCTGTTGTGACTTTTTATGAAATCCGCACACAGCTCATTATACTGTAATGTTTTGCACAGATTGCACATTTATTTGAAAAGTAATGGTGCTAATGTAATGTTTTGTTTTCTACTTGTGAAGCTGAGATTAAAAGAAAATCCTCATATCCAGCAAAAACGGATGCTGTTATTTTGAACAGTTTGCTTCTGCACAGTTTTATGCTTTTGCAGTTTCAGGTCCATTTCCTGACTTTTCCAGGTTTGAAGAGGTTTGTGCTTTTCTGCTGTGCTTTGTTTTGGCACAAAATGGAAGTAAGTGACATGGAAATTGTTCCAAAAACAGCAGGCCTCTGTCCCAATCCAAAATATTTTCTTAGCTGAAGTAAATTATCTCCTGTTCGTTCACCTGAAACAGAGAAACACACATTTTTAAAACCCCAAATTTCACAAATAGAAAATTGAAAGATTTTCAAAAGTGCTTAAACACAAATGTAAAAGAGTAGATTTCTATTACTGTTACAATAAATCCCTTATTTTGGAAGTTGTATTTTACTGTTTTTATGAAGGGGAACAAACAATGCCAAAACTGAGAATAAATATAATTTAAATAAACCAGAAAAGGAGAAATCTAAAACTAGGGAAACCCGAATAAATGATGAAAACTGATCAGCCAGGAAAAACAAATGTTGCAAAAACGAATAAATATCAAAAACACATAACAGAAATCACACGTTAAAAACCAAAACACCCAAGAATTGGGACATAAAAGCTTCAAATTTAAATACTTACTGTTCTAGTTGATGAGATGCCGGTTTAAGTTTGTCATTATGGACAGTCGCCTTTGATTTGTCCTGTGTGAAACAAATAAAATATTCATGATTGGAAACTAGATTTAGACTGATGCTTCTAGAGTAACTGTATGATACGGCAGCTTTAGGTCATCATAAAAAAACTGATCAAATAAAATCTCACCGCAGATTGAATTTCAACACAAGTATTTAATAGCAAAACTCAATCAATACATGATCAGGATATTATTGACCCAACAGAACAGTTAATAAAGTTAAATAAAACCCTTCAAGAATGAAGTGTTTTATTTAAGGATAAAATTTTAGATTGCTTTTCTTCACAGTGTTGCTGTTGAACTGGGGGATTTTTCCATCGGTCACTTTTGGTATAGTTCCACTTTCCCTCAAAAGAAGGAAGCTGCTTTGATGTGTGTGTCTAAGGTTTCAGAGAAAGTCACTCACGATGATTTCACCACTGCAAAAAATGTGCTCTTTCTTTTACACATGTACTTAAATCACAGCATGGAAATGTTGCCTCAATAACTTCAAGTGTCTGTAAGTGGTGAGTCAGATAACCACATTTCCCTACATTAAATTATAGAAAATTTATTTACCAGTTCCAACCAGTTCGACCAGTTGTCGAACTGGTAAGATACCTGGAAGAATCAGGTAGAAAATAATCCAAACTTCAAATGTAAAAGTGACTAAAGGGTGAAATAGCCACCCCCCATTTGGTCTTGGTACATTTTGCCCCCTCGCCAATCCATGCTCTAATTTCTGTGTTTGGTTTTGCACCATTTTATGTCCGGAAATGCCATGAAACTAAAAAGGTATAAAAGTGAGTGGAACAACCAGCATCGCTTTTTTAAAATGTCAGCCACCCCATTTTTTGATCTTTTTTATACCCAACTTCTTTGTACGTCATATCATATTTTTCCAAAATTGGGTTACAGAACTGAGAAATTGGTTCTTTGTCTCAGTTTTGGGCTTTTCACGGCTTTTATTGACAGATCATCTCAGCATACATTTTTGCTGGTGTGGTATCCAACTATTTTACAACTGTCCTAAACATGTCTGTTAAGTTAATTAGTCGTTCTAAATTGTCTTTATGTATTGGTAAATGTGCCTGGTTGTTTGTCCTGTTTTGTCTGGGATTTATCCACCTTCCAATCAACAACTGTTAGAGAAAAGCTCTTGCCCAACAGCAACATTTTAGTGATTATTTGTCTCTGTAATTCACCAAAATACTCAACTAAGAGATTTAAAATAATATCCAATAGGTAAAAAAAAACATGGGTACAAAATGGAGGCAGGTTGAAGGATATAAACAGAAGGATACTATTGATGAATATTATGAAAATAAATTTTTTTTATGCTTCAAAACACATGGAGGATGAAAATCACTGTATCATTTTATTATTTAATCCAAAATGAAAAAGGAAAGAGGTTTACAATTCACTGTATAACAGAAGGAACCACACATCTAAAGTTAAAACCCTTTTAAAGAGATTATATATATCACAATAACGTTTACTGTTCTACTTCCTCTCTGTTTTTTTTAACCTAATTTGTTTTTAAGTTCTCTACCTAGAACTCAAAAAGAAAAAATAATGTGATCACTGTAGTGTGTGTCATGATTTGGATGCTTACCGTAGGACTTATTGCACAAGGTGTATATCTTTTTCCTGAGTTCAGTGTTAATAATAGTTAACTGTTCTGTCAGGTTCCTGTAATCAGAGTTATTTTTCTCCAGCTGCTTTTTGTCACTCTGGTCCTGAGTCTCTGTTGCAACACGAAGGAGAACAAAATAAATAGTCTTGCAGGATGTTCCATCATACGGTAAACAAACAACTTTAGGTATTTTTTCCTTTATTTAAAAAAATAATTACTTTGGACTGCGAGGTAGATGTTTCCAGCCAGTAGGAGCAAACACACCACACCCATGAAAACACAGGCCCATTTGAAAGTACTCCTCTTCACAGACGTTTCACTGCCAAAAGACACTAAACAGGGAGTAAATACCTTAAAACATGTATCTAAAGTAAACTACCAAGGCAAAACCATCAAGGAATATTTTGCTTTTCCTACAACACAGTAGCGTCTACACAGAATCAGCAGCGTTCTTACTTTTGGA
Source organism: Gambusia affinis (assembly GCF_019740435.1). NCBI lineage: Eukaryota > Metazoa > Chordata > Actinopteri > Cyprinodontiformes > Poeciliidae > Gambusia > Gambusia affinis. The sequence goes on along the minus strand of NC_057871.1, from coordinate 13,184,373 downwards.
CTGAGTCTGTGAAAGTCCTGAAGGGTTTGGCGACGTGTCCTCCACCCAGGGGATGTCGAACACTCGCAGGCTTTCTGTACTCACATAGATGTCCACCATGCTTTCCCTGTTGTCCTGTTCAAAGTGAACATGTTTGACACAGCCAGGCTCCACAGACAGGCTCCCTGACATTGTTTCTGCATAGATATTCCTAACAGATACTGTTCTTAGCAGCTGCTGTTCTGGTTTCACTCTTTAGTTTTACTAATCTCTAATGTGGGATGATTTCCAAAAGAGGTAGAGCACTTGGTATATAAAAGGGGAAGAGTTAAAATTAGGAAGTTAAGGTTTGAGTATCTGTTTGTTTTTTGTAGATCTGCATGTGCATCACATTTTCCATTTTGTGATTGAGAACCAGAAGCCGTTTCGACATTTTAGTCAGAAGAAATTGTCGTTTTTAATGTGACTTCCTGTCCTGGTTGGCAAAGAGTAGCTAGTTTCACTCCCAAAACGTTTCCTGTTGCTTGTTTTTATATCAAATAAATTTAACTCCCTGCAGTGTAAACACTTTAGGCATCCCAGGAAAATGCTACTGAATGTTGGGTGGCTCATGACCCTGAAATTAGAGTCATAGGTGACACGATTGTTGATTAAATGTTAAAACAACTTGCCATACAGAGTCTGATCGAAATGTCTCCCAGCCTAATTTAAAGGACGATTGTAAATGTTATTAAACAATCAGGATTATATGTGGGTCAAGGTCATGCATATTTAGAAGAGAGGTTCTTTAATATGTTCAGCGAGTCACCTCTACAGAAAAAAGTAAATCTTTGCAAATTAGTCATTCTTTCTGAAGGTAGACACTATCAAGTTTAGATGTTCAATTTATTATTTCTGACTGTGACAAGACGACCTTTAGCGGTTGGGTTTTTGTTCAGTGAGAAAGAGTCTTGAACCAGAGTCAGGTGGAGAACAGCAGCAGTTTATTTGTCACTCAGCATCAACACTCCTCTTCACAGCTGAAACTGCAGTCTTAAATAGTCCCAGCTGTGACGGACCAAACCATATTAAATTCACAGGGGAATTTCTTAATCAATCTCCACCTATTTACATAAAATACACTTTATTAAATACAATACTTCTATTTACTTTTTATAACTATTTTCCATTTTATCATTACACCTTAAATAAACACCACAAAAACCCATAAACAATTCCCCCCCCTAGTCCTTTCAATGGCCTCTCCCAAAGCTATATATGGCGTCTGGACCCCCGGGGTAGAATTTGTCCAAACACCCTGGAGAGGACACAGAAAAGACAGGTGAGTCACTTTACCACAGCACTCCACACTTAACAGATTATGCACACATTTGCTTAGTTTTTCCTCACCATTAGCTCATTGCTCTGAGTAACAATTGTGCTAGTGATGGCCAAATGAAGCCTCATGAAGCAATGAAGCTTCCGGCCCATTGCTTTGCCCAAAAGTTCATTACTCGATGCTTCATTCATTTCTCACTAGTGACATCTGCTGGTGAAGCTGTGACAGCCTGTCACTCAGATAGACATATTTAAAAACAATTAGTACATGCAATATTGTCACAAAGTTTTTGTCAAACTCACGTTTAGTAACAGGAGAGTCAATTAAATCCTATTTAACTAATCGTTTTTAATTATTAAAATTGTTTGTTGCCAATCCTAGTGGCTGTTTTCTTCTGTCATTGACTGATTTAACAGTAGACATTTGTTTTGGTGTACTTGGAGTTCAGTGCTTGTTGGGGCAGACAGTTTTCTTCGAGTTTTGATTTGCCTCCTGAAAAACTTTCTATTGGCTCTCTGATCTGATCCCTTATATTTTTACTCATAAGCCAGAATTTTACTCGTCCAGCAGCTTCAAGTCTGTTTCTGCTGTGCAAGACTGATATATTTTTACAGAACAAAGAAATAGTGGAAATTTCAAGAAGGTGAAAATTTTAGAGGTGAAGGGTTTAATTATTGTTATTTAAGAATCTTGTGAGTGAATCATCTCAAGTATTCCCTGATGTCAGATTTTTTCTTCTTGCTGGCTCCTTTTCAATCAAGTTTATTTGTGTAGCACTTTCAGCAACAATGCAGTGTCAAAATGTTTTACTTAATAAAAACACATAAATATAAAGTCATAAAATATGCCACAATCAACCATTGAGAAAACTGGTAACAAACATTACATTTTGATGAGTGTCATCATCAAAATCATTAATACACATGAACTATAAAAGGTTCCTTTTATTTCGGCCACTTATGAAGACAAATACTCCACTCATGCGATCAAGCAGCGGCTCATCACGCTTTTATTTTGAAAACCGATACGCAAAATGAAGCAGTCACGTGACCCATGCAATGCGAGGCCTCGTTTGTTGCCAGTCACGTGGTTTTCAGCAAGACGACACAAGCCTCGAAGCGGGGCTTCATCGGACACGCCCCCTTATTACTCGGTACAAGCCTCGAAGCCTGGCTTCAGATAGACCATCACTAAATTGTGCTCCTCCACAGGCAACAGCAACCAACCTCACTCATCAATGAGGAGCAGCTGTGCAGAGCCCAGAACAAAGGCTACATACCAATTGCTAAAATGTTCAATAAATATAATTAAAACTTCTTGTGTGCAAATTTCTGCTTAAAGTGCAAATGCTAATTAAAGTGTTTAATACAGTGCAAAAAATACATTTTTAAGTGCCATACAGTGCTATATATGTAAAATAGTCCCAGTAATGAAGATCTCTTCATTACACTGACCAACAGAAAATCTCAGATCAAAATTTACATATGTAGAAATGTATTGAAGGTTTTAACAACCGTTGTGGAGTATAAAAAGCGAATTTTTGATTTTTTTACATACTTGTTAAAACTATGTTGCTATGTCATGACAATATAATACTAGACAGGTAATGTGAAAAAATCAAGTTCCTTTGCATTCACCTACGGTCTGAACAAATACAGAGTTCCTTCGGAAACAACCAATCAGAATCACGGGGCGGGTCTTCGGGCTGACAATCACTCTTGTGTACAAGCTGTTCACAATCTCCTCCTTTCACTCTGTTATGCAACATCAAGTTCATTGAAACAGTGGAAAAAACCTTTTTCCTGTAAAGGTGAGTTATTTATCGACTGTTAGCACATTGTGTCATTAACTAGGAGCAACACATTTTTTCCAGACAGCAATAGTGGGACTGGGAGAAAGTCTGCTTTGACTTTTCACATATTATCTGTCTAATAGCCACACTCTAAGTTTGAACAAATGTATAAAAAACAAAAAACACAAAAGAAACATTTGTCAAAGTTACATACTGCAGAGACCCTCTACTCTTGAATAAGAAATTTCAGGTATATTTTTAACTAGTTGTTTCTCATTTCACATGTATGGGAAAATGCACCATTCCTGGAAACACTGCAATACCAGGATGATGCATGGAGTGGACAGAGCAAGCCCTTATTCCATCTCCCTGTTTCAAAAATCAATTTAATATACAGTCTCCAAGTGGAGACATATCAGATATTAAACTGATAAGAACAGAAATTTTTCTTTCGAAATTTTTTTTACTTTGGACATTTTATAAACATGGCATGATACAGATATACAGAATTTTTTTCTTTTATTTTATTAAATTCAAATCATCGATTACTTTAAACTAAAAGAAGTTAAGAACAAGGATATAAAACACAAAAGTCTCTGGATATTAAAAATTGAACAGGACCGGGTGACTCCTTACAAAGTTCGGAGCCGTCCTGTTCTTCCAAACAGCGCTGGTGCTCAGAGGGGAAACCTCCCCGAAGCTCCTTCCCTCCTGCCTCACCCGGAGAGCCAGGCCGCCGCTGCTTGGACCTCTGTTCGTGGATCACCGGCTCTTTCATCCACGGAGGCGCAGACGATTCTTCTTGGTGGCTGTGTCCTTGGCGCGCCACCTGCAGCCCTCGATGTTTCCCTTCTTGCTGCCGCCATCCAGATCACAGCCACGGGGGGAAGCGGGACCAGCCACACTAATCAGAGGTCTGATTGAAACGCTTTCATTGGCTGCTTCATCATAACTGAGTTTGTTTTAAAAACATCTCACCTGCGCTATGTTATAATTTAAGAGATACAACGTTATTATTATTTACATATATATATATATTACAACGTTTGTAGGCGATAGTGTAGCTGTGTAAATCTCAAATATCTGCTCGGTTCATCAATGGATCACCTAATTGCAATTGCTCCGACATTTTAGGAGACGTCCTCTCCCGCTGCATTAACAGCTTGATTCACGCTGTCACGGTTGCTAGGCAACATAAATTACGCTGAGGCAGCTAGCTAAAGGCTAACCCTGTCCGAATTCATAACTCGCGGTCTTCGAAGGACCCGGATGCAGACCCTGAACTCTGTCACAGTTTTTAACATAATTCTAGAAAACGTGACGTATTACGTGAGAACATAGAATTCGACGGGTGTGATGCTTATGACGTGTGAACGGACGTCATATACGTCAGGGTCTTTAACTGCTTCTATTTCTCTAACCCTCACTTTGCACTTGTCTGTCCCAGAGATCAGATCAGTACTTGTTGTTCTTGCTATTTGAGCAGAAAACTTGAAGCTTGTTTAGAAGTAAAGTCTACAGTGATCATGCCAAGTGGAATGAGTTCTTCATCCCAGACCGTCACGGTCAACATCCTGCGGAGTATAATACATCCACTTTTCATCCGCTTGACCTGGATTGAGTGTCTGGCAACAGGAAATCCCTCTCGCACCATCACTGGCGTCCTGTTCAGGATTTTGGAAGACATCTTGGAGCTCTTTGTAGCTAATGCTCTGGATAGTCTTCCAAAGGACAACTGCACCACCAAGGCCATAGAAGTAATGGTTGGTAACAAGGTCCCTGAAGCCTTCGCTAAGGTTATAAAGGTCAACGGAGATGTTAGAACCAAACACACTGACAATTTAAACAACTTAATTGTCAAATATGTCTTGGAAAGAGTCAATTCTGACAACAATTCAAGCAATCACGTTAAACTAATCACTGATATGGTTAATGAAACCAAAGTGATAATAAAAGATCTTTATGTCAGATTGAACAAATCCAAGGAATCTGTTGTTGAGCCAAAATCTTTGCTCAAACGTCTGAAAGGGAGCGTCAAGAGCATTTTCACTAAATTCACTAGGAAACATTCATCAAAGGTTGCTCCAATGAATTTAGCACAAGAAAACAAAACCTTTCGTACCTTGGACAACAAAACTAAGGCCCTGGCAGCCTTGATTCCTGGAGCGATGTTGTCAACTAAATGCCTGCCCATCATTCCGTCAGATGATGTTTCAGAGATTATATACCTAGAAAACTTTGAAACAGAGAAAATAGAACTGGAGCCCAGGTTAAAAATCCCACCCAGGGAGGCCTGGGTTCATCCAGAGACCCTGCAGGAAGAGGAGTCAGCAGCAAAGCCCAGCTTTGATGAAATCACACTGGTGGAGCCATTCAAACCTCCAGGTGAGTCATCTAAGATTTATTTTCAAGTAATTGGTTGTTTCAAAACATTTTTCTAGTCGTTAGAACAATGTCAGAAATCATTTCTGATTTCTGACATTGTTTTTATAAAATTGTTAGTAGTTAGGTCATTTTAAAATTGTTTTTTAGTAGTTAGTTAGGTCATTTTAAAATTGTTTTTTAATAGTTAGTTAGGTCATTTTAAAAATTTTTTTTAATAGTTAGTTATGTCATTTTAAAATTGTTTTTTAGTAGTTAGCTAGGTCATTTTGAAATTGTTTTTTAGTAGTTACTTAGGTCATTTTAAAATTGTTAGTAGTTAGGTCATTTTAAAATTGTTAGTACTTAGGTCTTTTTAAAATTGTTTTTTAGTAGTTAGTTAGGTCATTTTAAAATTGTTAGTAGTTAGTTAAGTCATTTTAAAATTGTTTTCTAGTAGTTAGTTAGGTCATTTTAAAATTGTTAGTAGTTAGTTAGGTCATTTTAAAATTGTTTTCTAGGAGTTAGGTCATTTTAAAATTGTTTTTTAGTAGTTAGTTAGGTCATTTTAAAATTGTTAGTAGTTAGTTAAGTCATTTTAAAATTGTTTTCTAGTAGTTAGTTAGGTCATTTTAAAATTGTTAGTAGTTAGGTCTTTTTAAAATTGTTTTCTAGTAGTTACTTAGGTCATTTTAAAATTGTTTTCTAGTAGCTAGGTCATTTTAAAATTGTTTTTTAGTAGTTAGTTAGGTCATTTTAAAATTGTTAGTAGTTAGTTAAGTCATTTTAAAATTGTTTTCTAGTAGTTAGTTAGGTCATTTTAAAATTGTTAGTAGTTAGTTAGGTCATTTTAAAATTGTTTTCTAGGAGTTAGGTCATTTTAAAATTGTTAGTAGTTAGTTAGGTCATTTAAAATTTGTTTTCTAGTAGTTAGGTCATTTAAAAATGGTTTTGTTGTTTGGTCAGTTTAAGCTTGTTTAAAATGACAAGTAGTTAGGTAGTTACTTAGTAGTTAGTCATGTCATTTTAAAATTGCTTAACTAGTTAGTTACTTCATTTTAAAATTGTTTGTTTAGTAGTTTGGTAACTTTAAACTTGTTTTTATAATCTTAATTTTTAACAAGACAATCTATTAAGTATGATAAACATACCTAATAAATAAAAAATGAGCAATAATGCTTATTTTAGATACAAGGCTAATGTTAGCATGAGGGCTATGATTAGCATTTTGATACTATCATATGGACGAGAGTTATCGCTATCACGTTAACTAACACAAAATTACTCTATTCATTATGCTAACATTAGTGTATAAATTAAAATTATTCAAAATGCTAAATTTAGCATAAGTGATGTCAGTAGCACCTATGATGTCACCAGCATTTTAATTCACATTGACTCAATCTATTCAGTATAATAAATATTGCTAATAAATATGAAATTGTGTAAAATACTTATTTTAGGTACAAGGCTAATGTCAGCATGATGGCTATCATTAGCATATTGAGCCACTAGCCTGTAGATACTATCAGTAGGATGTGGGTTATTCCTAGCATGTTAACTAATACAAAATTATTCCATTCAGTAGGCTAACATTAGTGTATAAATTAAAATTATACAAAAGCCTAAGTTTAGCTTAACTGATTCAAGTAACATTGACATGCTAGTGACTCAATATGCTAATGATAGCCATCCTGCTAACATTAGCCTAAATTTTTAATTTTTAGAAAAAATTTTGATTTAGAATCAACGATAGAATAACCAACTCATATTATTTAAATTAGAATAACCATAAATATATTAAGTTGAGCCAACATTTTGATTTAGAATCAACCATAGAATAACCCAACACATTCTCACATCCGACTCGTAATATATTGACGAGTTGGGACGACGTCTGACCATGTGTCACATATTGATGCGAAGGGTAGCCCCTTCGCGTCAATACTTGACGACTTGGGCAGGTTCCTTCACCGTAAAATGTGGACGATTTTGGAAGGTCGCATGTGAGAACGGGTTGAGTCAGCCCACTCCTGCCCAGCGCCTCTCACAAGGGGCAACTCCAGGGAGGGAGAACATCCAACCCCTTTCAAGGAGACTGGCTCCAGAACCAGAGCCATGCACTGCAGTGAGTCCGACTATTTCTAGCCGGAACCCATCAGCTCTTTTTGGGCTCTGTGGGTTAAAGCCCCACCCCCCGGCCTGGCTCCAGGGTGGGACCTCATGTACGGGCCAGCAGAACCACTGTTTCCAATGGTCGTTTTCATCATAAGGGATCTTTGGGCTGCACTTGGTCTGGTTCCTCACCTTGGACCTGTCTGCACTGGGGGGCCCAACCAGAGGCATGAAGCCCCAACAGCAAGACTCCTAGGATCACTGGGACACTCAAACCCCCAACCACGATAAGGTGGCAGCCCATGGAGGGTGTGTGTGTGTGTGAATATGAAGTAACCTATTAATTATGTAAGAAAGAGAGAAAATGAGAGAGAGAGGAAGAAAGTTGTTTTTTAAGATGAGGAAACAAACTCAATGTGGTGGGAAACAAATTCTGACCTTTGTTCCAGTTGTGAGGTGAAGTGTATCTTTCAGTTTTTTAAAAAGGATTTTTAGGCTCTAATAAAGTGTTTTAGGCCGTTATTGAACAGTGGCTGAACAGGAAATTGGGAGGAGAGAGAAGGAAACGACATGCAGCTGATTCCCCAGGACCGGGAATTGAACCCAGGTTGACAAACAAATCCTAGAAGTAACATCCTAAACAAAACATAATTTACAGTTACTAAATCTGGTTAAAATATAACTGAATTAGGCATTTCTTAGCCCCTTTTCCTTCTCTTTTATACAAGCAGACAACACATAAGCTCAACAAGTTTTATATTTATTACAAAGTATTCATCTAAGAATCGATTTCATCCTGTAGTGGAAATTATTTCTGATTAAGTTCTTTGTTTTCAAACTTTCATGGATTGTTCTTCTTTTTACCTTTTCTACAGTTTTTCATGTTAAATGGTACTTAAAAAAAAGTTTCTTATATTATCTTGAATCTGTATTTCTAAATAAAGACTAACAGACATATCACACAGTAACTGTTATTTTTGATAAAACTTGTTTTTTTTCTTATAACAAACAAACCACATAAAACAAGTTTGGGCTTCTTCGTGGTCCAGAGTATTAAATTATGATTACAATTATCATCTAATATTATGTACAGATTAAACTCTAATCTTCATTTAACATCCTGGAACCTGAAGAAATCCAAACCTGTTAAATCAGCTTTTTTATGTTTGGTATAAAAAGAAAAACAGGATTGATCAGAGAAAAACGGGTGAATGGACTGAACTTGTGTCGTGCCTTGCTAGTCATGTTGACCACTCAAAGCGCTTCACACTACGGTCACACCGACATGCAGGTCAGGGGGCAACTTGCCACTAAGTGCACCACCCCGGGGCAGCTCAACATGTGGCTGAGGAAGCTGGAATTGAACTTACAACCTTCTGGTCACAAGACAACCACTCTACCCACTGAGCCACAGTCGCCCTAAATCAGCCACTGCATGATCTTTTTGCTAATCTTTTTAAAATACGGGTTTAAACAGTTTAATGAGCTACAATTCAGTGCAATTTAATATAAAAAGTGCGTAGAAAAGGTAAACTAAAGGACAAACCATAAAAGCACAAGTACAGAAAAAATGAACAGAAATCATTACTATTGATATCATTTAATATCCATCCAGTATGCCTTTAGTGAGAAAGGGTCCCTTATAAATAAATAAAGTTGATTGATTGAGCCTTTAAGAAATAAAATCATTTTGTTTATTCAAAGAGAGAAATAAACAAACAAAACAAATTTTGTTTTAACATATAACATATTAACCGCTGTGACAATAAATGATTTTGAGAAGGCATCAGCTCTGCGTGTAAATGTTTCAACCGAGCAATCTTTTAATTGATTTATTTATGACGGTGTTAACTTTTTCTGTTTTTACTGGGAGTGTTCTGTTACCTCTGTGAGCTGCTGCAATAGCAAGGATTATCTTGCAAAGTGATTTTTAATCTTCACAGGATTCTCCTTGTGAAATAAAGGTTTAATAAAAGTATAATAAAAGTGGAATTTTTTTTCTTCACAAAACTCCAGAACATGACTAGAACATATTAAATTGATTCAGTGCCAAGACAGGCAGAATCTCAATATTAATTAATTTTTTTAACTATTGTTCTATGAAATTATGTCTTCAGCTTGTCTGAAAAGCAAACAGTGTTGTGTTGATTCAGTTTCATCGGTAAAAATGTAATAATTCAGTTTCACCTCTTCACCCTGGTTTTAACTTGTCCTGTGTGTTGTTAATTTGCGCGCGCGGGGATTTTCAAACCAATGATCCTCCGCCTCTCATTGGATGCCCGCTGATCGACTCAGCCAATCACAGTGAAGGGACGCCACAGCTGAATTTACATGCACCGTGTATAAGAACGGTCTCCCGGCCGACAGTTTCATTAGTTACTTAGACTGAGAAGAAATGCCTGAACCAGCGAAGTCTGCGCCCAAGAAGGGCTCTAAGAAAGCCGTGACCAAGACGGCCAGCAAAGGTGGTAAGAAGAAGCGAAGGACTAGGAAGGAGAGCTACGCCATCTACGTGTACAAGGTGCTGAAGCAGGTTCACCCTGACACCGGGATCTCTTCCAAGGCCATGAGCATCATGAACTCGTTCGTTAACGACATTTTTGAGCGCATCGCCTCCGAGGCCTCTCGTCTGGCTCACTACAACAAGCGCTCCACCATCACCTCCAGGGAGATTCAGACCGCTGTGCGGCTCCTGCTGCCCGGCGAGCTGGCCAAGCACGCCGTGTCTGAGGGCACCAAGGCGGTCACCAAGTACACCAGCTCCAAGTAAACTCTCCGCTGCGGAAGTAACACAAACCAAAGGCTCTTTTAAGAGCCACTCACAATGGCTGAAGAGCGCTGATCCTGACACTTTAATCTGATTCGCTGAGGAAGTTTGAGCTCGTATAAGACATCGTCAAGAAATGTGATATTTGTCATCTTTGATGATGTGCACAAACTTTAAGGCTCTGAAACAATTATTTTATGAGCTTTCAGTTTAATAAAGTGAAGAAAAAATGGTAAAAACCATCATGAAATGTAAACTTGTATTGTAGGAAAAGGCACATTGGAGAATTTCTTGATTAGAATAATGAAACGGAAAGAAAAGTGTCTGGATTAAAATACACCAAGTACAACAGGGTTGATTATTTCTGCTTTTCCCTAAAGTAAAGATCTGCAAATACATTAAAGATCTATTAAATGAAAATATTGTTTAGGCTTCCCATTGACATGGGAAAATAAAAATTTTAATCCCAGCTAAAATCAATAGGTTTTACCAAATGGCAAAGGGATTTTAATAAATAGGGTTTCAAGTGAACAGCTAAAGTGTTTCTAAAAACTTTAAGCCCAAAATGGCCTCTACTGACCTACATGTCAAATTTCTTCCAACTATTAAATTCAAAGAATTTCATGGAGTTTAGAATCTGTCAAACAAAAAAGTCTTCTTACAATATTAAACACTTGTTTTTTTGGGGTTTTTTTTTAAAGCGTTTGTAAAAACCAAAGTGTTGTCCCTTCTTGTAGCTCAAAGTAAAACATTTATTGATTTAGTTAAAAAAAAAATCTTTAATTTTGCTAAAAAATAAAACGGTCCCTAAAATAAAATCACGTGACCTAATAAATTTGTTTTTGCATTATTAAACAGGCAAAAACAAATTTAAGCTTTCATGTCCAAAATGTGCTTTTTTCTCTCTTAAAAGGAATTATGGAATATAATTGATATGTCGTATGATTTCAAAACTCAATGAAAAATAAATGTAATGAAAATTAACCTTCTGTTCAAGATATTCTTTCAAGTTTGTTTTTCCGTATAGGTTTTATAAGATGTGATGAGAAAAAAAAACAATCCTGGTTTTACTTTAAAAAAGTACATTCTGGTTTTCAAATTCAAAAACACCAATTTATTTTACAGCAAGCAGCAATGTTCTGACGTTTACACACATTACATATTAATCAGTGGGAAAGTTTACTGAAATCCTTTTTTCTTGGGGCTCTTACAATAAAAAAAGTCTTAGAACAATGGTTTTGATCCCATATTCATAAAGAGTGAAATGTTTTTATCCTCTTTGAATGTTTTCTCATCTTGCCATATTACAATATTAAAAATATTTATTCTTGTTCACTAGGTTTTTATGTAAAAGCATTATACATTTGTGAAATAGAAGGAAAGTGATACAAGCTTTTGAAAGTGTCTAACAAAGAAAAAGTGTCTTCACTACTCCGTTAATAAAGTCCAATGCAACCTAATTTTTAAAAACATCAACTCTGCTCTTCTTATAATTGCCATGTGAATATTTAAGCACATTGCTTTATTTTTAAACAATATTTAAAGAAAAGTGCAGAACTGTTCTAAAACTCCAAGGAGAAAGTTATTTAAGGTCTTAATATTGTTTCCTCCTATGCTTTAACTGTTGTTTTGCTGTCGATTTTACTTGGACTGAAGAGCAAAATCTTACATCCAATCTATGTTTAATTAAAACCCATCTTTTTTTCTCTCAGGATGTAATAAAAAATGTGGCAATATAATTTTGAAAAGAGATTAAAATAGAGCTAATTAAGAAGCAAAACAATTGAAGTCACATTTTATTCAGGCACACAAAGGAAGCTAAAAACACAAATACTCTGTTTCAGACTAACTTTGTAAAGCTCTGCGCAGACTGACAAAGTGTAGAAAATACTTTATTCATTCAGTTCAAGCTCTGTTATAATCCAGAAGTTTTTTTTTAAATGAATTTCAGGGGTTGAGAGCAGAAAATCTGACTTTGATTATCACTGCCAGGAAGTCTGGCAACACCATGAGACGCCATCATCAGTGTGTTTGCTGCTGCTACAATATCTTCATTTTAGGACGAAATGAGACTCAGCGGCTGGTTGTTTTAATTCTCAGGCTTTACATGAACATGTTAGGAAGCGATCAGACAGTATTTGATAAGGATGTTAGGATCTGACGAGGAGAAAGGACGGAAAACACAGCGATTATCAGCGTGTTCCGCCGTGAATCGGTGCAGTTTTCAGGCTCTGCTAACAAAGAGCAGAAACCCTCGGAGATTTCCAGAAGCTGAACACGAAGAGAAACTTGTCCGGTACGGAGCCGCTTCACTGTCGGTCCGCAGCGCAGCTCCATCATGGAGATTTCAGTTGCTTTATGCCGCCGAGAAAACACAAAGAGAAGCCGTCCTTGTTGCTGCGAGGAGCCCCGGACACGGTTGAGTCTCCATGGTTCTCATGGTGTGTTTAAGTGCTGCGCGCTGCTCCGGGTTTCTCATTTCTACTCGGACTGTCGTTGAATCGCAAACATAAGATGGCAGAAGTCGCTCCAGCTCCACCGCCCGTCGCCGCTCCGGCCAAAGCGGCCAAGAAGAAGGCCTCCAAGCCCAAGAAGACCGGCCCCAGCGTCGGCGAGCTGATCGTGAAAACCGTGGCCGCTTCCAAAGAGCGAGGCGGCGTGTCGGCGGCCGCCCTCAAGAAGGCTCTGGCCGCCGGAGGATACGATGTGGACAAAAACAAAGCTCGAGTCAGGACCGCCATTAAGAGCCTGCTCACCAAGGGAACCCTGGTCCACACCAAGGGTACCGGGGCCTCCGGCTCCTTCAAGATGGGCAGTAAGGCCGACACCAAGGCGAAGAAGCCCACGAAGAAAGCCGTTGCTAAAGCTAAGAAGCCCGTGGCGCCGGCCAAGAAACCCGCAGCGGCGCCGGCCAAGAAACCCAAGAAAGTAGCAGCCAAGAAGCCTGCGGCTGCCAAGAAGTCTCCTAAGAAGGCCAAGAAGCCAGCAGCCATCAAGAAGGCAGCGAAGAGCCCTAAGAAGGCGGTCAAGAAGGCCACTAAGAGCCCTACGAAGGCAGCAGTCAAGAAAGCTCCAGCGAAGAAGACCGCTAAGCCCAAAGTCAAGAAGGCAGCAGCCAAAAAGTGAACTCCATCCCTCACAGACATCAGCTAAACAAAGGCTCTTTTAAGAGCCAACACTTCAACGCATAAGAGCTCATTCCATCTCTTATAGTCAACATAGAGTACATATTTTCTTCAAATAAATAAGTTTGTAGGATCTGGTCTTGAGTATGGTCAGTAAAAAGACTTGATTACTTATTTTCCATTCATGTATTGTGAGTTAAATAACTTAATACTTCACATTTGCTTATATAGGACTTTGAAAGCACTTTATAAATACAATTATATATTGTAAATATTAAGCTTTCAAATATTTATTTAGGATGCTAACTATTTGGTTCCCAAATAAATTACATAACTAAATTACTGCTTTTATTTTTATTAATTTTTTTCTGTGTGACTTATAGCCATTCCTCCAGACGGACCAACCAGAAGGTATGGACACTAAAACGTGGAGGGAAAGTTGCGCGGACTTGTTCAAAGGAGCTTTCTCCAATAAGCAGCCACCAAAGAGCCCGGAAGGCCGGTTCTGCAGGCGGAGCTGCATCTGCTCACCAATCAGGAGCTGAAAACTCAAAAAGCGACTCCGCCTTCCAGCTGCTCCTCCTTTTTAAAAACAGCGAGGCTCCGAACCGCTGCATATTTTCTCTCTGAGTACAGAGAAAGTTTAAAATATGGCAAGAACCAAGCAGACCGCGAGGAAATCCACCGGAGGCAAAGCCCCCAGGAAGCAGCTGGCCACCAAGGCCGCCCGGAAAAGCGCTCCGGCCACCGGCGGCGTCAAGAAGCCCCACCGTTACAGGCCCGGTACCGTGGCTCTCCGGGAGATCCGCCGCTACCAGAAATCCACCGAGCTGCTGATCCGCAAGTTGCCCTTCCAGCGGCTGGTCCGTGAGATCGCGCAGGACTTTAAGACCGACCTGCGCTTCCAGAGCTCGGCCGTCATGGCTCTGCAGGAGGCCAGCGAGGCCTACCTGGTGGGGCTCTTCGAGGACACCAACCTGTGCGCCATCCACGCTAAGAGGGTCACCATCATGCCCAAAGACATCCAGCTGGCCCGCCGCATCCGTGGAGAGAGAGCTTAGAGGCCGCAGCAGCTCATGCAAACACAACGGCTCTTTTAAGAGCCAAAACACACACCTAGGGACAAAGGCCTTCATTCAGTTTTTCAATAGGTGTACTCAACTAAAAATTACTGCGAGTGATAATTCTTGTTGATGTGTTAGCATTTCAGAGCCCATAACATATTCTAAAAATGGTCTTTTCAGGCTCCTCAATGTGAAATTAAGTTTGCTGGGGCTCAGTTCTGCCCTTGGTATGGTACTTCCCCCCCCCCTCTTACAGATTTTTCCTTACACATTTAAACACTATTTCAGAGTCAAAGCAAACTTACGTTCTAGGATGTAAAGAGACTCCTATGGGCATGCTAATGATGGTAAATTTGGCTCTGCTCCCAAACTGTTCTTATGAATGCCCAAAGTTATATAACTTGAAACATTAAACCCAATAAGGTCCAGACAGACTAATGAAGCCATTTTAAAATCAGTTTATTATGTAATCAGGTTTAACATGTTATTCAATTCCCTGGAACAAAGAACACCAGAATAATATCTCTAGCTATTAATCAAACTGTGGTTGAAAAGCTCCTAAATATGAAAAACAGTACTGCAGCTTTAAAATCACTATAAAAAAAATCTGAATATATGGTTCTGCTTGTTATTTCATTCCAAACACCTTCAAAGGTCACAATTAATTCCTGCTGGTTCTGTGTTCTTACAGAAACACAAGTTTTTTTATTACAATCATTTATGTTTTCTAAGATAACAAGCAGCAGCTTCCCTCCACCAACCCAGAAACACCCTAACTTATCTCATGCTGTCAGGTTCTGGATTAATTTAAGCAGAACCGATGAAGGATCCAACCCTACACGCTCACGCTGTTCTCCACCACCTTCGGGTCCAGGTATGTGTAAGGCAGGTCAAGATCTTTGTTTCTGTCTTCGATTTGCAGACTCAGCTCTTTAAGTTGCTCTTGGAAGACCTTTATGTTGTTCAGGGGAACCTCTTCAATAAACCGCTGCTCTGGGTAGTAACCCAGACACTCCTGTTGACAACAGAGGAACGTTCAATCTGGTTTCCATCATGGTTTCAGACATTATTTACATACAGGTCAGAGTAAAAATACATTTGTGAAATTTGCGGATTATGTTGAGGACGCTGTATTAATGTACATCATCAAAAAGAGTGTCATAGACTGCTCCGTGATGGCTGAATGGAGCAGAGGTTCTGGTCACAATTATCAAAAAAGGAAAACCCATTGCTATATTTCCACCTTTTAATCAAAAGCCTTACATGCAGGGTAATGTTTTTGCTAAAGTCCTCCTGGATGCGTCTTGGCCAAAGTGTGTGTCAAGGGCCCAAACGGGGCCACACACTCCAACCCCTCAACAAAAACACACATTTGAAGAAAGTGCTTAAGGGCGGAACAAGGGTGGAAGTGTGAGCGTTGGGGCCAGACTATCGTCATTCTCAGAATCTGATGGGGTTAATGTCAACGTTATTGCCGCCTGGCGGGATCACACAGTGTTTGTGACCAGAACCAACCGGTGGAGATCAGGTCTCAGTTAGGAGACATGTTAACAGAACCGGGGCTACTTACAGCGTCAGTGGACTGCTTGCTGAGCAGCCAAACTGTGGCCATTCCATGCACGGTAACATCAATAGAAGGCAGTGTGTCCAGAAGAGTTTCCTCTGTAGCTTCTCCCTTTTTGGAGGGTGGTGGACATTTCAGGGTCATTGGGGTGTTGGGCATCCAGCCAATGAAGTCATACTGCAGGAACCAAACCCAACAGACACCAATCAGATCCAGCTGCAAGACGCTCTGTTTGACTAGATGAGTCTTGACTTTTCTTTGATGATTAGAGTTAGAATAAAAATACATCAGCTGTAGTTTGCAAAAAAACATATCTTTTTATCCAGGATTAAGAGTGATGTTAAACGTAATCCTATGATAATTTATCTATTAGCTCATTTAATCAGTTTGGCCAAAAACAAAATTTTTCCACATAGAAAATAATCTGTAAGCAGAAGAAAATTATCTTGACTAATATCTAACAATCTATAGATCAGTGAATTATCCATATCAGCAATGAAATAAAGGAGGCGTGTACCCTTGGGATTCAGACGTAAGGAAAACATCCCATAATATTGGTAACGTTATGACTGTCAATTATACTGTCAATCCAATGTGGATCTAAACTCCATCAGAAGTTAAAATGCTCGAAATGATATGCAGTGAAAGCTGCTCAATATGGCAACAGATGCTAACAGTTAGCATAATGCATATCTGAGACCAGGTTACTATGGTAACAGCTACCAGGAGGAATACCAAACCATCCCTGTGAATCTCCACTTAGACGATCAGTCAGAAACGTCCTGAACAAGCTAACATAAACTTCCCCTGTAAGACAGAGACCTCTCTTTGCTTCATACGCTGATCTTTGTTTTTAAAATAGGACTGGCTCTCACCTTCTAGCTGGACCAAGAACAGCCCCAAAGAAAAGACCTGGACACCTCTGATACTCTGCACCAGAACTTCAGCAGTTTGAGAAACTCACCTGTCCGGTGTTCACAGCCGAGTGCTGAGCTGAGCCGGTGAAGATCACCATGGTGACAAACTTCACCAGCTCGTCTACGGTGTCGAATCTCATTGGAATACCTGAAAATTAGTTAAAGTGATGTTCAGTATTGAAAGAAAGCCGACATTTCAAGCCAGGATGAAAACATTTACCGACCTGTGTTTTTCTCAGAAAGGAACCCTTTTGAATATATATCACCGATCCACTGCTGCAGAGCCTGGTCTTCCTGGACCATCTGATCGCTCTTGTAGTAATACTGGAGGGTTCCCTTCACAAAGCTGCAGGAACATTCAGAATTCATTCCCACTGCACTTTACACTCAGCACATCAGCCCAAAGCCAGGCTGATGTTTTATAAAAGAAATATAAACATTTTCCAAAATATGTCTAACTTTTTATCATTTTTTGTGCAAAATTGTCAACACTTGCTTATATTCTAACTTATAAGAAGAAATGAAAACATTTGATATTCACAGTAAACCTAAGGGCTATTTTTTTTTTACAGTAGTTGCCTGCTTTGAAGTTAAATTATAGGTGCAGTTTTTTTTTCAAAAATAAGCCTCAATAAGTCACAGAGGGACTTTATAAATATACTCCAAAACAATTGAAGGTGGTTTAACTTGAAAATGAAAGTCCACCTGCTGCCTTGAAAATGCAATTTAAGTCGACAAGAAAATAGTTTTAGTTTCAACTCAGAAACTAAAGTTCATGAAGTTGATTTAACAGCAACAGACAAGTTGTTTAAACATTGTTTTTAAGTTCATTAATCTTGAATTGTGAGTTTTAACTTAATGCTGCAATTTAAACCAAATAATTATTTCACAATAAGCAAGAAAAAAACTAAAGAGCCACATTTCTCTATTATCAAGTTAAAATAAATACTTATTTTACTTTAGAATAATTTAAATTCTTGTTTCAACAGCTAGACCAGAACTTTCAGTTGATTATTATTATTATTATTTTTACCTCAGGGTTAAAAGCAAACAGTCTGTACCTGTAGATGATGTTCCACAGCTTCAGGCCATCGTCTCTGTAGAAGAAGTTGGGCACATCCTCCAGCCCACGGTCAGAGATGTCATCCGGTAAACAGAGGGATCTGTAGGTCATGGAGGAGAGCGCCTTCCGCAGAATGGTGATCATACCTTCACCACCAGAAGATGCAAACTAAAGGGGAGACAGTGTCTGTAACTTGGTGATGTAGGTGTGGACATAGTTCCTGACTCAGTGATTCTCCTTTACGTACCTTGGTGAAAACACCATCCTCAGATATGAGAAGTTTCCGTGCCAAGAAGTTGATCATCAGCGTGTAGCGAGAGTGAGGCATAAGAAGCTGGAATAGGTAATTTATTAACATCACCATTACCTTTGTGTGAAAACGTTCAAACTAATGATCAACCAACCAGCTCCCAATACCTTGTAGAGAGGATGCATCATGGGTATGTGGCGCAGCAGAGCCACTGCGAACACCTCAGCCAGCAGGTGGGTGCGCAGCAGGTGAGAACTGAGTTCATGCATGTTAAAATCTGCATTTCTCACAAACGTCTTTGCCAACAACCAGTCCCACCGTGAGTCAGTGGGGAGGAATATGGGGTTGTCCTCTGCTGGAATCTGTTTCAGCTGCAGAATGAGCACAGAAAATGATCCACAATCATTCTGGTCCACTTGATGACCCAAAGTGATCTATGCTAATGAACCAGTACAAAATGTAAAACGGATCAAAGGCAGATCCAGGTGGCAATGCATATACACCTTAAGTCCAGGAAAATGAGTTTCATCTCACAAACTGTCATTAATGCAGACTTAAGAACTTCAGTTGTCAGATATACAGCAGTTCCCTCACCTATATACTAATGATGCATGACTTAAACGTGAAATAGCTTTTTGTGTATATTGCAGCATCTCTTACTGAAACTTCTAAGAAACCAATTTAACTGACTTTTCTGACTTGTACTTTACTTTTTTGAGCATATCGGAGAGTTTTGAAAATGTTGAGCAAAGTTCCCTGTCTTAGAGCTACAGTGATAGCAAATGAGGGCTATCTAATCTATCACCTAAGTTTGGACGAATACCTCACCTGGATTGCAATCGGCATCAGTTTGTCATCAGGAGTTTTGTGCAGCAAAACAAGAGGAGCCACCAGGTACTGCTGCTCCCCATCTATGACGTTTGCCTTCACTCCATCCAACATCTTGTAGTCACACAAGAAGATGTTGCCTTTCTGTTTGTAAATTTCAGCAGAAAGTTAGTTACCAGGAGGCTTAACAGTCTAAAAACATGACTCACCATCAGATACCCACCTTCATCTCATCTGTCAGACTCTGATTCCCATCCTTGAAGACCATCTCATCGGTCACTTGAAAGTTCTCAGGCAGAGTTTTACAGCACTGGATCATCATCGGGTTTACTCCGTTTAGAAACTGGTAGCCGAAGAAGGAGTCATCCTGCCAATTCTGGCAGACATAGTCTGAAAAAGATTTCATGTTTTAGCAAACACCCTTCACTGCTGTCTAAATCTGACCAAACTGCAAAGACCCTTGGGTCAAAGTACAGAATGCCATTCCTGAAACTGGAATCAGCCTAATGATTACTATGGGATCAGTGTGGTGATGCCAAGGGGTCAGTAGATGGTATTTGTGAATGATGAAGTGTCTACCAGAACCAGAAACATGCTTAGTGATGACGCAGTACCAGATATTTCAGTGCGATGGCAGCAGTACAGGTGTTTTATATCTTCAATATTAGTCCACTTTGTCTTGTGCTCAGCCCATTCTGACAGTTTTAGCTGAAGAAGCCTAAATAATGGAAATAATCATTAAGTTCAACAACTAAAACCCATTTAAGATGGGAGTAAAACCAGGGAGAGAAATCTTACGCTATAGCTCCAGTGTACACCATCTCTAGTTCCTTGATGTTGTAGAAACGCACATCAAGGGGAAGTGAACTACAGGACTCGGCTTTCATGTTGTGTGGTAATCCATCTTTAAGCTGATCCCAGCTAAGACAAACAGAAAAGAGACAACTGGCTTTAGAAAAGGAGAAATCAACGTTATGTTTTCAGGATAACTGAACACCGATGATGTTCAGTAATAGAGCTACATTTATAGCAATGTTTCCCCTTTCAGAGGGTTTATTAACCCTTGCTGATGGGGTAGGTTGGATAGGCAGGTATAAAGGATTGAAGGGTTGGATGGTTCTTACCAATAGAGGGCCTGCTGTTCTTCGAGATCTATTGTCCAACATAACTCGGTGATGTTATGTTTTTCTTGACTGAGAAACTTGGCTAAAGAAGGAAAAGTGTTATTCAATAAAATTTGTTGGAAATTTTTCTTCCTCACATTGTCAGTGTATTCCTTCTCTGCAAGGTGCTCAACGTGAACCAACCTGATCCCTCCTGGAAATAGTGATCCTTGGAGTCAGTGATCCATTTGTAGATCGGGAACTGGTAGATGTCTCCCATTGGAGATCGCACCTCCACCTTAGCAACAAACCACGGGCCTTTTGAGAACACCAGATGGTGTTCCTTCTGAATGATGATCACTAAAAGTTCACCAAGTGGCTTGGTGCATTCCACATTATGAGTATACGGCTGAAAAACAAGGAAAACATCTCAAATGAATTCCCCAAGATTCAACCAACCTATTCCAGTGGTTGAGGAGAAACCTCAGTGAACCAAACTTATAAAAGAGCCTGCTTTGGCTGAGGATTTCAGAGAGTGGTCAGAGTTTAAATCATTCAAAACAAAATGAAAAGTGCAGAGCTTGAAGATGAGGAGAAAGTTTTCAGACTTACATTCTGTGTAAAGGATGGGACCCATGTGCTGAGCTTCTTGCAGTCACTCCTACCATCCGTCCCCACCAATGTGATGTAGAAATCATGGAAAGTGCTGCAATGAGCAGCATCTCCAGTGTAGATGGTTACTGAGTAGTCCACCATGTTTTCCTAGAGAACAGATGAAACCTGACAGAGAAAAAACCAAGAACCAACATTAATCTCAGAAGAAATCATGGCTTGCATCAATACAAACCTCTTTGTTCAACAGATAATTCTTACTTGCTTCAACTTGACTAAGGTGATTTTCTGAAGTCCTGCTGGAGCTGATGTAAGACAAGGTGGTGGATCAGCCTTTTTATACTCTGTTACTGTGGGAGTGGCCTGGCTGAAACAGTCATATTGGACAATAGCTACTAATAAAAAATTCAACTGAAATACCTTAGAAATGTTCTCATAACACCCACTCAACTGAAAGTTTATTCTTCAGAACATTTCCTCAACAGAAGCTGGTTTGACTGGATCACTCCTTCCTCAACATATAGCTTGGACAGGGCTATGTGGGTGGGAACAAGGAAGACATAAAACCTACTCTTTGCTGAGTCCAGAGAGGTCCTCTTACTGGACTTTATGTGAGGGCAGGAACTTTTTTAGTTAATAAAAACATAACTCGGGAGTTAAACTGCTTCCTGCTGATTACGCAAAGATTTATGACGTACAGAAATGAGTTCAAGAGAAATGATCCGAAATGGCTTTATGGGCCAAGTTCAGGCAGACCCGCATGGAATCCTTCTACACACTATCTTTCTATCTTCACAAGGCTTTTGCACTTACTTCTGATCATTTTTAATTATTTTTCTAAAGACCCTTAACACGTGACGTCACGCTTTTCGAAACTCTGCCCGCTCCTCCATAACGGACGTCAAAACTATCTGCGTTAAAGCCAGGCAAAAACCCCCGCACATCTGGTAGCCTAATACCGCTGTTATTTAGTTGATTTCAAAGTAAAAATGGTCACAGGGTGCTACGCGTTCGGCTGCACAAAAAGACAGGGGTGGAAAAACAAACTTGTCATTTTATTTCATAACTTTTAACAAGGATAGCTGCGGCGGCGGTGGATAGGAGCCAACTTGACCATTATGGTAAAAAAAAAAAAAAAAAAAAAATTTGACCATAGCAGTGTAACCGGGGATTTGCAGCGGACTTTTTTTTTTTTTTACAAGGTAAGAAGATCAACGTTCATATACTTTATACGTATGCTATTTATGTATGCTTAGAAAGATATCAAATATCGCATTATGGAGAAGGTACGAGTCTAACCGTCAGTAACCATGGAAACAATGCCCCCACCGTCCTGTAGCCTAGCATGTACGAAAAAAAAACAACAAACAACTGGTTAGCGTCTTGTCTTCTGTACGTTTGTAAGGCTGCTCCGGTGTAAAGGGAACCGCTGTTTACGACATAGTGATAAAAATCATTTGATGTGAATTCAGCCAAAGTCGGTAATTTGATCAACATGTCAGGAGGGAGGAAGTAGCTAGCTGTTTCACGCTTCTGTAAATACCTCCATTTATGAACCCCCAACCAGGTGTGTTACGCGCAAAGACAAATGAACTCAACCCGAACAAGAAGAAGCCAGGAATAGACTGACAAAAACAACTTCAGTCGCTCAGCTCAACACTCCAGATCCTCACTTCCGACGTCCGTCATGGCTCTTTGAATGATTAGTGACGTAGGGCCAATAGCCTGACCTTCTTCCCATCTAGATCTATACAAGTCCTGGAGAAGTCCTAGGGAAGTTGAGCCCTGATAATCCTCTCAAAAGAACTGACTGTTCTGCAGTCTGAACCTATCTTCTTCTGTGGATGATCCAGACCACAAAGTGATGAATGAACACAGGACAGGCTGGACAGTGGAAGGCCAGACTTCTTGAGTTGTTTCAGGAAGTCCAGGTTCTATGTGTGAGTATCATCTCAGGTCCAGAGATACAATGTAAAATCTAATTAGTTCACCTTACTTAAAAATATGCAAACTCACTGCCCCAAAAGAAAATCAAGTTTAAGTTTAGTTAACAGAACTGGATTAACTTGATAATTTTGAGTTGCATTAACTTGTGAAATTTCAGTGACCATAACTTAAGCTAACTTAATAAATCTGAGTATGCTGTAATTACTTAATCAACAATCAAAGCCTAGCTTTTGTTTACTCCAATTGCTTATATAATAAGAAATTACTTGATTGAAACACTTCCTGGCTTCTGTTTTTTATTTGCTTCCCTGCTCAAACTTTGACAGAAAATATTGAAAATATTGATACTTAAAACATTTGAAGCATGGTATTACAATATTATACAGAAATTCTTTTCTTCATTTTCACTTTTTCTTAATAAAACAATTAGTTAAATTAAGCTAAAGGAAGATAAGAAAATTAAATTTTTAAAAGTTTCTGTGTGTTTAAAAGTTGAGTAGGACCGGGATGACTTCTTACGAAGTTCGGAGCCGTCCGGTTCTTCTAAGCAGCGCTTGATAGGTCTTTTGTTCTGTTTTTTTGTTTGTTTTTTTCAAAATATTTTATTGTTACTTGGGACATTTTTTAAACCATGACATTGTACAGTTGTACAGAAATTTTTACTTTTCTTTTAATAAATACAATTCCTCAATTAAATTAAGACAAGATAAGAACTCTATGTTTAAAAGTTGAGCAGAACCGGGGTGAATCCTTACAAAGTTCAGAGCCGTCCCGTTCTCTCAAGCAGCATCCATGACAGGTCCTGGAGTCTGTTTGGAAGGACAGGATGGCTTACTATCATGCAAAAGTACATCATCAAGCAGAGTGGTGGTCATGAAAATGAACATTTGCAGTTTCGTGCAAATATAAATGGTAAAAACTAGCGAATAAGCGCTCTGAAAAGTAGCGTCATTCTTGATGAACTGGCTGGATTGATGAAGCCTTGGAGTCTGTGTTTTCATCTTAAACATCTTAAAACCAATTTTTGTAACACATAAAGTGATTTAATTAGTTGCTGCTGGTGGTGGCCCAATACATTGTGGAATACCTTACTACCCTGCCCCTGCTGTCATATATAAACCAAAGGCCTCAAGAGAATCAATTATTCCAATATGTAAAAACCAATAAAGTTATGTTGTGTGATTTAAGTATTACAAAACTTGATACATTTTGTTTAGCTGTACATAAAGCAAACAGCAAAGAAATCTCGACATTGTAAGTTATGAGTGAATAAGGTCCAGACTTTTTCATGGAAAACAATATTGAAGTGTCGCAGAGATGCAAAGTGTTCAATGTTGTCCTCTGAAATTTAGTGAGGGGAGAAGTATAACAGAAAAAAAACTAAAGTAAAGCACTCTTTACATGGATGTAGTATTCTTAAGATATGTTCCAGAACAAAAAAGAATCACAATCATCAAAAACGTTCTCTTTCTAAATTCACCTGAGTAGAGTGAGTTGGTGAAACTTTTCATCCACAAAGTCCAAGTAACTTATTAAAAGTGAGTATTGTTAGGAATTTGATAAAACTGGTTTACTATTAACTATTAAATACAATGTTTGCAGTTACAGTGTAGGACGGTTCCTAGGAACTGAAAGAAAAGCCCACAATCTTCCTTGTTAATGTAATCTGGGAGATCTCCACACCCTGCAACTGTTTTTTTTTCACAGAAAAAAACAGTTGCAACATATTTCTATTGTTTGGTAGAAATATGTTTAACGGATCCAGTATCTCAGAAAGCCACCAGTAAGGGTGTGCCGTGGTGGCGTAGGGGATGGCGCAACCCATGTTTGGAGGCATTGAGTCCTCGACGTGGCCGTTAAGGGTTCGATTCCTGGACCCAACGATATTTGGGTCCAGGAATGTCTTCCTCCGTCTCCTTCCCCCTTTCCTGTCGGCCTACTTTCATATAAGGGACACTAGAGCCCACAAAAGACCCCCTGGAGGGGAGGAAAAAAAAAAAGAAATCCACCAGCAAAATATTCTGAGGCTGTTTGTCTGAATGAAATAGTTTATACACACAAGCTCTGTTCTGATTATAAATCAGATGAAAATTTATAATCATGTAGTTTGACTAATTGTTGAGAAAAGTAGGGGTGATATTGAATAAAATAGAATCAGTTTCACATCTATTATCTGATTTCTTCTTAGTTCCTGCTCTTATTGAATATTACTACTTTCTGCCAGATTACATACAGTTTTATTCATGTCTCTTATCATTTCTATGTTTAAAAGTACAGCTATTTGTACGTTTAAATCCTCTAAGTTTTTTTTTTAATTGTTAAGTCTGACGCTCTCTTCACACCGCAGTCTGAAGTGACCCAATTCAGATTTTTTTGCCTTAATGCAACCTGTATCTGATCTTTTCATGTCAGTCTGAACAACGCAGGTTGGATTCTTTTCGAATGCGACCCAGGCCTCTTGGGTATCCGACACGTCTCCGATTCAAATGTGTCGTGAATCTGAACGGCCAGGTCGCATTCATCCCGCCTAGCTTTGGGAAGCAAAGATAAGCACATAAAAATAAACCTACTAATCGTTTTAAATTACCAAGTGATGAGACAAGAGCACAAAACTGCTCTGCTTTGCAAAATGATGCTCCCCCTCTTAAACATTTCAACATTTTATCAAACTTGGCATATTTAATGGGATTTATATAATAAACCAACAGAGAGTAGTGTGTAATAATAAAGTGGTACATGATTTTAAACAGTAAAGAGTTGCCTGCAGTTGTATTTAGCCCTGATTAAACTGATAACACCAAATAAAATTCAGCCATCAAATTAGACTGATTCAGATTTCACAGAATTCATAGAGTCCATTAATGATGGCTAATCTACACTGGTGATACTCGACAAACGGCACTTATTCTGCGTCCTGATATCTGCAACCAGCAAGAAAACAACAACCATTGTGGACTATAATGAGGATTAAGTTGTTAATATATTGGCTCTGGTTGGACAACAATTTCAAAATCTTAAGCTATGCTGGTAATGATGCCTTTGAGACACTATATAAGTCTGATTTAAATAGTCTTTCTGAACTGCCTGGTGTTTCCTGAGCAGAACCATGACAGAGTTTCAGCAACCGGATTCTTTCCTGCTCACTCAGAACAGAACCAGTGAAGCTGAACAGAAGAGGTTCTGTCCTCAGGCCTCCAGGATCCACGGCTAAACCTGATGAGTCAAAATCAGAGTTTGTATCTTTGATGAAACTGTAAATATCTAAACAACAGGATTTGAATGAACATCTAAACCAGGAGAACAGGGATTGTTGGTTATGGTTTGTTTTCCAGAGAAGCTGCTGCTGGATATTGTGAAATCTCCTCTGTTTACTTGTTTGTTTTCTCAGAAAGTTTTACCTGAAGGAGGCCCATCTCCTGCAGGCTGTCAGTCGCACCCTCCACTAAAGCTACTCAGTTTGAACATTTTTTGGATCATTCTCAGGCACAAACGTATTTAATGTGTATTGATCATTTTAATGTCCGTTATTGGTTTTCTAAATGTTTATTATGTTCTTATGTTTTCATGATGTAAAGCACTTCCTAGTTGCTACAATGTCTTGTACAAATACATTTGAACGCGAGGCTTGAACTTCAAAACAAACAGAAGATAATGGCGTTTCAGTATCAGCTTGTGTTTTTAAGCTTCTCTTGAATGGGTCTCTCTAATGTGATAATTTAATTCATAGAAATGGTTTCTTGAACTGTTTCATCTGATTTTCCTTCGGCTTCTCATTTTCTGCTAATGAAACCAAATGTTTGTCTTGTCAAAGGAACCAGCAGATGGCAGTCTCAGCTTAGACCACCCTTAGATCACCATATTTCAAACCAGATGTCTGTAAAATCCCTCTAATTACTTTGTTTCATGGGTCTTTTCCTCTTGTTGATAATTTAGTCAAATGTTTTAATTACAATTTGCCTTTTAAAGAGTGGAAAATGTATAATTTTTACTTTAATATGCATTCTACAGCATGTTTTCCTTGATGACAAACCAGTAAAGGTTCATTGTTCACTAGAGATTCCTAGTTACAATTATGCGTGAAACTATCAGAACCATTACTCCAGTGGTTCTGATCTTAATTCTTTATGTCCTTGCAAAGACGATGTTTTTAGAAATCAACGAGAAGTGTCCTGAGTTCTCCTTTGTTGACATCAAAGTCAATTCCTTTGGCTCCAGGCGATGATAAATGATCAACAGAGAGGAGAAGAGGAGGAGGCGACTTGGTATGCAGATGGGATTGGTCCCAGTAAATACCTGAAGCCAGAGGGGAAGAAACATCTTATTCACATGCAAGTCTGATGCTTGTGAAATAGCTTTTTCCATCTACTTAACACCAAAGATAGCGGTGCATCTTTCCCCAGCACATCCAGGGTTCACTCTATCTTCCTTTTTTTCTTTTTTTTTTTTTAGCATATTATGTAATTTTCTGCAACGGGCGGAAAGGCCTCTGAAAAACGTACACTTTTCTCCAGCTTGAGATCATCACTTCTTGACAAAAGAGTCCTTTCACTCCAAACTGCAGGGTACTTGCCGATTTCCTAAAAGCTATTGATTGGAAGTGGTGCAGCTGAGGAACGGCAGAGGAGCCATGAATGGAGACAGAGGAATCTCATTTTTATGTTCTCCAGCTGGGAGCTCTACTCCTCGCTGCATGGTATTTTAAAAGGCAGATTTAAAAGATTGATTTAAAAAAAGAAAACAGATTTTCTTTATGTTCTACTTTTTGTTACCATATCTTGACACTACTGACTCATAATGTCTAATAATCGGCTGTTCTTAGGGAAATTCAGATGTCAAATCAGTGGCGTCGACACATTAACCTCATTACATCATTATGTAACAGAGCTCAATAATCCTGTTTGTGCCCCATCAGCACCCCACACGCTGACAGAAAACCGAGTGGGAGGAAGGAATGTCATATACCTCAGCATTTTGTCCGCAATGGCATGGAACATGACAGATTCCCCGTCTGGGTCGCTTAGCACTGACGGCTTGCAGGGAGGTTTCGCCTGTCTCCTTGGCTTTCCTTCAGTTGCCCCTTAATTCTGCTCTGTTTCTTCAGATGCTCCCCTACTCTCCACCCCAACTCCAACTCTTTGTCAAGGCGCTGCCATAATTATATAAGACTTACATAAACCTTTATTTAGCTGGCAGACAGTGAGGAATATCTTGCTTTGAGACGATACTTTACACAGTGACAGCAGTGAGAAATGTTCGCCTACGCTTTGTGAAATTTATCATTTAAAACTAATAAAGTTGTCACGGTTGGGGGAGGATCTCCGAGGCTCATATGTTTCTGTATTATGCAGCGGCGACGTGAAGCCGAAGTCGGGTCTGAGCTGAATGTTAATTTCTACACACTAACATTGTGCAGAAATTATTCCCAACTCCTGGAGGTTTTGTACATTTTGTCACCACGGTGACAATTTTTCAGTTTCAAAATATTTTTTTCTTTTTCCAACGTCAACATATTTTGGTGGATGTTGTGTGACACATAAGAGTGCATTGTGGTGAAGCGGGAAGCAAAGGATGTGCAATTTTTCAAAGTTCTTAAAAACAAAAAAATCTGAAAAGCATGACATGCACTTTCTTTATCCTTTATTTTACTCTGATAATGCTGAACAAATGCAAAAAACTGTCTTCAGTCCGGTTCAGCTGCTGTGGTTCGCTTTTAGGCTGCATTGCATGAAATGAACCAAACACTTTGAAAAACTTGTTTACCCACGTCACCTGTGGTGGCGCTGCACCAAGAACTACTGACGGAAACAACACAAAAACCTCTAAAGAAGACACCGAACGCGACTTTGTCGTTCACATAAAGTAAACAAAAATGGAGTGGCGTTAGATTTCAGCGGTTGTCCTCTACAATCACTTGATTTTTAATTTTAATAAAATTAGCTCTTCTCTGGACTGGAAGCAGAGATGAATTTAAACTCGAAGGTGCTCCCTCCATAATTCTTCAATTTTTACAATCCATTCTAAAACATTTACATGGTGGTTTTAGGCATTCCTAAAGCACACAAACAATAGTTTATTGGTGTTTTTACACCTCATAGTCCAGTAAACTGCTTGATACAGAACCACAATGACAACATTTTCAACCCCATGTGTCATTCACCTGCTTTCCCTGAGGTTCCCTTGACTTGGACATAATCCGGAGCGAATTTAGTCCAGCTCTGGTGCAGCTGCAACCCAGCAGCTTTGGGACATACACAGACCCGATTCACCCACTGAGCTGAAGTTATGCCAAGAGGAAGAGACGGGGGAAAGCCCAGGCCTCCCTCTCTGTCCTGGGAGGCGGGCTTGGGGAATCACCCCTTGTTACATGTTGGTGGTTTTTTGGGTCACCGCCATTTTTACAGCCTGGTTTCTGGACTGTGGCAGCGCAGGACACCGGCACAGACACTTGATGCTATTGTAAGAGTGAAAATTGGAGTTATGAAAATGTAAAATGTTTTGGAAAGGTTTTATTTTTGAAAGACTCCCCGGATGGGGGGAAGCGCAAACATTCGGTGACAGCTGATTGAGTAGCGGAAAAGAAATTAAATACTCGACACTGAGAACGAGCCCAATTGTTTCTGTGGATTATTAAACTCTTAAATGGCAGCAATATTCTGATCATGGAGTGTCACTGAAATGTGATGGGCGAGCCAGACGCTAGGCGGAGCGAAGCCAAGTCTATGGAGCTAAATTGGGATGATAAATTTTGTAAAAAGGAAAAAAAAAAAAAAAAGAAAATCCCACCCTTAAATCTAAAAAGTAGTTCTGGAAGAACAAAAAACAAACAAACAACAAAAAAAAATCAGTTTTGCACTGTTTTATTTTTAGTTTAAAAAGTTTTATTTAATTTCAATAATTCAGTTTCAAATACAGTGTTTTTTCAGTTTCAAAATTATTTTCTTTTTCAAATATTTTTTCAGTTTCTGAAAAACAATTCAGTTTCAAATATTTTTTCAGTTTCAAAATAATTTTTCAGTTAATTTTTTTTAGTTCAAAATAATTTTTCAGTTTCAAATATAGTTTTTTTTCAGTATTTTTTTTTCTTTTGAATTTTTACTGTTACTTGAGAAATCTTTTAAAAATATGTTTAAAAAATACATATTTGTTAAATATGTATTTTTACTGTACAGTATGACTGTCGTACTGTACAGTATGACTAGCATACTGTACTCAAGTATGCTAGTCATACTTGAGTACAGTTTTTGGGTTCTTTGCCCTCCTCTGGCCTCAAACTAGTGATGAGAAGATTATTTATTTTCTCCATTTTAGGTATTCATTGAGTGGCAGATTGGATTTTGGATTTTATTTTGGTTGTATCAGAATAAAGAGGGATAAGTGAAAATGCATTCAGGAATTATCAGATGGAAAGATTGAAAAACAGTTCAAGCAGTATGAATGCATTTACAAAACACTGTGATCAATTTCAAGCCGCCGAGTGAATAATAAATACTCTTGAGTGAGACATATTGCATATTGTTGCACTTTTTTCTCACGTTCAGATTCTCTGTGACTTTCTGCCCACACATTTTCATTTCTGTGCTGTCCTCTCTCCGTCACCTCGCTGTTTTCTCCTTACAACTGATCGGGTTCCCTTCCCTTCACCTCCTGTATTCTGCTTCTTCTCTGCAACACCGTAAAAAAACCATACAATCTGAAAATCCATTTTCTCACTTCGTACCTCTTGCTCTGCTTGGTCGGATTGCCTGTCCTTTTTTGCTCTCCTCTCTGCACACCGGAGAAAATAAACACTAAATCCTTTCCAAACTGAACCTGGTGGTTTGTAAAAAAAAAAACAAGAAAAAGAGAAAGTTGATGTTTATTCACTAAAATCCAATCATTTTCAAATTAGGGATTGAAATCATGCAGAACTGAAAAGGATTATTTCATCCAATCTGTTTTTGTTCTTTGGAAAATGTGCAAATGGCTCTAGACTTTAGCAGTCAGTCATCTGAGGACAGTTTGCAGCTTGATGTTGTGATGACGCCGTGGTTAAAGACTGCCTTACGTCTCTGATGTCACATCAGACTGCTAATTTGCAGGGTTGATTGTGGCCAGCGATGCCAGACAGTATCAATGCAAACGGGCAGCAACATTATGCATTAAAGATGACTTACAATCTGCATAACAACTCAAACAAGACATAAAATAAAGCGCTGCACATCATTTAAAGAGAAAATACTGAAACATATGTGATCAAAACCAAAGAACTGAAAAGGATTTTAAGAAAAACTATGTCTGTAATTCACATTTAGCATACCCAGATTAAGAAACAAGCGGCTTTGGGAAGCAGAGATAAGCGCATAAAGATAAATATACTGACAAAGATCATTTTAAATTACTAACTGATGAGACAGAAGCACAAAACTGCTCTGCTTTGCAAAATTATGCCACCCACCCCTCTTAAACATTTAAACATTTTATTATACTTGGCATATTCAATAGGATTTATGTAATAAACCAACAGAAAGTAGTATGTAATAATAAAGTGTTACATGGTTTCAAACAGCAAAGAGTTGCTTGCAGTTGTATTTAGCCCTGATTAAACTGATAACACTAAATAAAATTCAGCCATTGAATTACACTGATTCAGATTTCACAGAATTCATAGAGTCCATTAATGATGGCTGATCTACACAGGTGATTTTAACGACTTGAACTCGTAAATTTTGACTTCAGAATGCAAAGGGAATCCATCGTTTCAATACCTGAGATGACGGTTTTATCCTTCATCACAGATTGGGAAGAAATCAGCTGGTTAGTTTAGTTCCTGTCGTTTTTAAACGTTTTGTTTTGTAGCTAAGATAAAGAATGCAAAATATGGGGTTAAAAACAACAAAAGTTGAAAAATTGACATATGATACCATTTTTATACAACCAACCTTGACAACACATTCCTGACCATTTGAAATCTGCTATGACTTCAATGCATATTTTCATGGTAACAACTTAAAAATCATAACTAAAAACTGTCAAAAGGAGTTTTGGAGTGAATTATGCATTTATAGTACCAAATTATCCATGGTGTGTTATGCAAGTAAATACTCCCTGCCTCTCACCATTATCTCTAACGGAGCCAGATCAGGTTCTGCTTGTGAAATGGACTGAACTTTCTCCCGGCCTCATGCATGACCTTTACATAATAAAGCAGTTATTGCCACCAAAGGAGGACCAACCCATCTTAAAATGATCAAATTCATATCCAAGATAGTTTTTTATTTTCATTTTCTGTCCACACATTGCAGTGTTTTAGTGGCTTCACTCGGATTTTGGGGAAAAATCCAGTCCAGGAGCCATTTTTTTAAAAATAATTTCATTTTTATACAAAATTATAATTTTTTGTACTTCCATTTGGCTTTCTACTGCTTCTAAAAACAACCCAAACTCTTAAAAAGACATCAAAACATTTTATATTTTATTTTATTTTATGGGCAATAGATCAAAAACCTCCAAAGTGTAACATCACAAATCAGCAATCACTGCCCGTTACCTAGCAACCCCAGTGAAGCCCAGCCAGTAACATAGCAACCCAAGTAGAGCTCCCCAGGACGTTACTTTCAATACAATTCCATCCATCCATCCATTTTCTTACACCCTTCTTCCCTAATGGGGTCGGGAGGGTTGCTGGTGCCTATCTCCAGCTGCGGTCCGGGCGAGAGGCGGGGGTCACCCTGGACAGGTCGCCAGTCTGTCACAGGGCAACACAAAGACATACAAGACAAACAACCATGCGCACACACACTCACACCTAGGGAGAATTTAGAGAAACCAATTAACCTGACAGTCATGTTTTTGGACTGTGGGAGGAAGCCGGAGAACCCGGAGAGAACCCACGCATGCACAGGGAGAACATGCAAACTCCATGCAGAAAGACCCCGGGCCGGGAATCAAACCCAGGACCTTCTTGCTGCAAGGCAACAGTTCTACCAACCGCGCCACTGTGCAGCCTCAATACAATTCAATTCAGTTTTATTTATATAGCGCCAGTTCACAGCAAATTTCATCACAAGGCACTTTACAGAAATCATTTCAATTCAATCACACAAGCGTTCCGAGTTGTCAAACGGTACAGTAAGCTTGGTTAATTGTTCAAAGTAGTTCAAAAGGTTTCTGTGTAAGGATTAACAGATGTGTTGTTGATTTTAAAGCAGTCCTGTATACTGAACAGGTATGTTCAGTATACAGGACTGTGTACTGAACATGGCGACAGTGAAGAGGAAAAACTGAACCTGACTAAATACAAGCCACCATCTGCCTCGACCGACTGGCGGCTTGAGAAGATAAAGAAAATACACAAAATGTACCTGCAATTTTAACCAAATAATTATTTCACAATATGCAAGAAAAAAACTGCCATCACCTGGTTAAAGAGACACATCTCTCTATTATTTTACTCACATTATCCAGTTAAAATAACAACTTATTTTACTTTAGAATAATTTTAATTCTTGTTTCAAATTGCATGAACAAAATTTCTGATCTGATGATGAATTTTATTAAACATCTCAATGAATTCAGCTCAAAAACATTTAGTGTGAACAGAACATTATCCTCAAGCTTTAAAATAAACATTTTCCTTAATAAAACACAAGAGTCAGATCAATGTAACGCTCTTCCACCTCAGGATACAGAAACAAGCCGCTAAGCATTCTGGGAAATAGTTCCCACTCCTGTCTTTTTCTTCTTTCATTTTTTTAAGTGCTAACCTAAAAACTCTGGTTTATTAAACTCTTGGAGGTTTGACAATATTAATAAAAAGTTAATGCAACTTACTGCTGTAAGTTTATCTTTCACAAACTCACATTTAGGTTCAAAATCTAAAACTTTTAATTGATTCGACTTAAAGACTAGAAGATAGTCGACACAACTAAATGCAACTCAAATGTTTTACAGTGTGGATAATGATTAGTCAGATTGATGTTGACTCCTATGTTCAATATTCTCATGGGTGTGGTGATGTGTGTTGCACTTTCTTTAACTTTGAAAACTTTTACGATTAAGCATTTAAATAAATTATTGGGAAATTATCTTACTAATTGAGCCTTAACTCATCTTCATCTGTCGTTGTCCCAGTCATTATCAGGCTGCAGCAGCTATTTTTAGAAATGATTTCTCACAGAATACTGTTATGGTTTCCCATCATCTAATTTCCTCCATTATAGAGTCAACTGCAGGGTCAACTCTCACCGCACTTACACAACATGAGGAAGAGCTCCTCTGTGGAGTCCTGCTCATTTTCTCAAGAGGCATCCTGCTGGTCCTGAAAGCAGAGAACAAACATATCATGCTGCTGGAGAGGACACCTCAGGATTCTCAAAACCTCTTCAGCACACTCAGTCCCTCCGACAAAACTACAACCCATTAAGGCACGGCGCAGCAGAGAGCTGGTGGGCGTCTGCATGTGGGCGGCTGAGTGACGTCCTGAGAAAACTGAGCTTGGCTTTGATAGAAGGGAGTCACAACTTTCTGCTGCTTTTTTTAAAGGTTATTTAAAGTCCAGGAGGAGACCTTTAAATTGTAGATGTTCTGAACAAAATTAAAAATGAAGCGTTGTTTGGTTAAAAATGATGAAATGCCAGCATATGGTCTTTCTGTGCATTAGAATTGACATGATAATAAGATTTTGAAAGATATTCAACAAGTAATTGGTCCGGATAATCCATCAAGAAAAGCTTTTCTTCTGAAGTCAAGAAATTGAAGTTGAGAAAAACACAATTAGATTGTTTGTCTCAAGAAATTGTGACAGTTTTAACAAAAACACTGTAAAACGTTTGGGTTGCATTTAGTTGTGTCAACTACCTCCTACTCTTTAAATCAAATAAACTGATCCAGTTTTAGATTTTGAACCTAAATGGGAATTTGTGAAAGATAAACTCACAGCAGTGAGTTGCTTTAACTATTAATTAATATTGTCAAAACCTCCAAGAGTTGGATAAACCAGAGTTTTTAGGTTAGCACTTAAAAAACTGAAAGAAGAAAAAGACAGGAGTGGGAATTATTTCCCAGAATTCTTAGTGGCTTGTTTCTGTATCCTGAGGTGTTTGTTCATGCAATTTGAAACAAGAATTAAAATTATTCTAAAGTAAAATAAGTTGTTAGTTTAACTTGATAATGTGAAAGTAATCGATAGATGTGGCTCTTTAACTGTGTGAGGACAGTTTTTTTGTTACATATTGTGAAATAATTATTTGTCTTAAATTGCAGCATTAAATTAAAACTCACAATTCAAGATTAATAAAGTTAAAAAACAATATTTAGACAACTTGTCTCTTGTTGTTAAATCAACTTCATGAACTTTAATTTCTGAGTAAAAACCAAAACAATTTTCTTGTCGACTTTCATTGCATTTTCAAGGCAGCAGGTGGACTTTCATTTTCAAGTCAAACCAACTTCAAATGTTTTACAGTGCATGTTTAAAACATTTTTTTTTTTTTATATAAAAGTTACATACTTCAGAGTTTGAGTGTTTGGGCTCTAAATACATAATACAACCTTCATGTAAATTCATGAATTTGGAAAAAAGCAACAAAAGCATTCTTTTAATAAATGGTCTAATCCTAATCCTAATCCTACCTGATTTTTAAAATAGCAACAGTCAGTAAAATCTGCTTCAGGACTGAAATATGACTGAAAAATGTCCTCCTTCCCATGTACAACGACACACAAACATGCAGCTAACAATGTCTGGAGGCGACGTGTGTGAGATGCATGAGAACCTAAAAACAGGCCAGATTATTGATGTCTAACTGCACAGCGTGTTTCCAGTGCAGTTAACAGCCCCGCTGTCAGCAGCCCTTTTCATGTCTGCTCTCTTGGTTTTTCTGTTGGCCTTGATCTCAAACTACAGACACGATCGGCACAGAGAAAAGAGGACGGCGAATTAGAGTCGCCATCAGTGCCCTCTCTTTCTGCATCTCTCTGTGCCCATTAGGAACCAGAGCTCTGTCCCCCGTCATTGGATTAACTCCCATGGTCTGCCAGAGTGTTATTACCCGAGCTGCTCCGCTTTGCCGAGCGCACAGAAACCCCGCTCTCACCTAGTAATTTGAGTCAGACAGGCTCATCGGGGCAGGAGACAACAGCGAGACGGGAGAGTGCTGCTGCTGCTATCGGCAGATATTTGTGTCCTCCAACGCCTTGATTACACAAGCAGATAGAGTGCATGCCTGGCAGAGCCGATGGTCATGGGAACGTATCATGCTCATTAGGCTCCAGCTTCCTGCAGGTGGAGGGATCTGATAGTCGTCAGGAGACAAAGAGAAACGCTAACCGAGCCGCTAACAGAGAGGATGAACGACACCCAGACACGGTCTGCTCACTGAGACCACAAACCGGAAAATGTTTCATATGAAAGGTGACCTATTAGCCTACGGCCGACACAAAAGATGTTTATGACATCTTTTAGTCATCCTCAGATAATGAGATTTTGTTTATATTTTGTGCCCTAAAACAATGAACCGTTTTAGGGCCTCTTTTCACTTCCAAATCCAAATAAGCAACCAACTCAACATTTACACTGTGAAAATGTTTCAGAAGATGAAAAGCAGAAGTGGGGCTTCCTACGCAAGCAACAAGAATCCAGCAAGTGGTTTCTGGACAGTAAGTCAACACCAAAACACTTGTCTTTTCCAGCAGCCATTGTACAGCACATACAACAGTAAAACCAGCTGACCAAATGTACTGGAGCTCCACTTGGGTTGCTAGGTGACGGGCTGGATTCACCAGGGTTGCTAGGTAACAGTGCAGTGCCCGTGAGAACAGCTAATTTTCCAGACACCAAATGAGATTTTTTTTAAATTAGCTTTTTGCCAGAAAACCGCTTTGTCTTTTGTGTGTTTTTTTTTAAGTGCTTGAGCTGTTTTTTAAAAGCAGTTGAGACTCAAATGGAAATAAAAAAAAATTAAAACTCTCAAAAAGTTCATTCTGCTTCATTGGGTCCCGTATAATCAGTAAGACTCACAGTGATTTTTTTTTTTTCTCCTGTAACAGATCTGGAGATTTTACCATGTTGGGAATATTTTTTATGCCCAGCATGTTGTAAAATATTCCAAAAGTGAATTTTGAATCATAATAAAACCTCAGGGTAAACTTTGAGTCATTATTCAGGCAGGAAGCAGACAAAGGGAATGACTCGGCTCGTAAAAAGAGATTGGAAACAGCTTTAATTGCACAGGAGCTCAATTGTTACAGTAAACATTTTAGTCATCATTGGAGATGTGCATGAGAAACAACGCAAAGGGAGAAATCTCCGGTGACACGACACGACAATCCGCGCATCGTGTTTAGGAGCTGCAGAGAGCGTGGGAGTGGATTTCCCCTCAAATGGAGACGCAGCAGGCCGTGAACGTGCATCACACCAACACTGGCTTCTCTCCGAGACGAGATCAGCCAGGATGTCCTCGCCGTCCCTCTCCTGGTTCTGGAGGAAAGGCTTTCAGCAGAGCAGGGTGACGGTCTTCTCTCCAGATCAGCGTGTTGGCAGGGCGTGAAAGCTGCTGCGCCTCAGCTGGTTCCACTCTCAGAGCACAGAGAGGCTTTCTGGAAACTGAGGAGGATAATTCAGACTGGCACTTCCCCACCAACATTACCATATAAAATACATTATTTAAAAACGCTCCTGGCAGAGCAGAAGTATTATTCATAGTTCCTGTATCGCAGATATCCCGTATTTTATCAACTCACCTGTTCCATCCCCACGGACCTGAGCACAGCCTAAGGAGAGAGAGGGAAAATCAAGGTGCTGCAGATGAAGAGTTTCATCATTTACAGGGAAATATTGCAGAGTGACTTTTCTTTTTCTTGCTGCTTTTGATTGCTACAGTCAGTTCAGAGCAGACAGGTCTGCTTCTGATTTTTGATAAAATATCAAGCGCTCAGGGGTTTTCCAAACTTTCTGTAACACAGGTCATAAAGGTCAAGTTGGAACGACACAATTACTAGTATGTTTTTGGGTTTTTTTTGAAAATTTTTCATTTTTTTAAATGATTGTAAAAACTATTTTATTTTATTTTTCTTTACATGCTATATAAACGATAAACTCAACTCACAGTACAGTATTGTAATGAAATAAGCAAAGCAATCAGATTTCTGTAATTATTGTAGAGTTTGAACAAAAAATGCATTTTGCAGGTTTGCCAAATTTAAAAGTAAACAATAAACCATATCTTATACTTTTAACACTGATCATATTTTTCTAGATTTTGTCCAGTTTTGTTTGATTTTTTCTACGTTTATTGAATGGTCAGAATTTCAGTGGAAGCCACTGGATATTTTTGGCAGCTATTATTAATAAATTACATTCAACTGGAAGCAAAATACTTTGATGAAGACTTTGTGTTGCACAAAATTTTCCATTTTAACATTTTAAATGTTTAACGTCCTGCCATCAGTGAAAACCTAAAATTCAGACTATTCTCAAACAGTGACCAAGTTACATATCAGCCGATATAATTTGTAATATTTTTGAAACGTTTTACAACTTAGAATCAAAATGTAGCTTGTTTGTTTCTCAGTGGATGAAGGTTTTTTTTATACATTATTATCCACATCATTTAACTCACAGCAGGACTCATGTCTTTGCCGAGGGGCTGAGTTCTCCTTCATTAGTTTTAACCACAACCTGCTGTGCATGGTCAACTTT
Source organism: Gambusia affinis (assembly GCF_019740435.1). Lineage (NCBI taxonomy): Eukaryota > Metazoa > Chordata > Actinopteri > Cyprinodontiformes > Poeciliidae > Gambusia > Gambusia affinis. The sequence continues at coordinate 13,145,892 of NC_057871.1, read as the reverse complement.
ATTAGACAGTTTCATTAGATAATTATCAAAACTAATTAACTTATTAATTGGTGCTACAAAGGCAATCACAAAGTTTCTGTGTTTTGCTACTAAAAGGCTTTACGGCGTGATAAAAACCTTTAGCCGACAGACTTCTGCGTTTGTTTTTTGGCACAATTTAATGTTTCAAATGATTAAATAAAAAATGACCATATTGAATACAAAAAACATTTTAAAATTATGATTTACTTTATGAAGGTAAAATAAAGCTGCCCAAACCAACCTGGTATGTTTGGAAAATACTTGCCTTTCTAATTTGGAGGCCATCAAACTGAGTTAAAACTTTTTGCAATTAACATTTATCCTAAACAGAAACTGACAACACAAAGTAAATAAAAAAAAATCTCAAAAAGCAACACGTCACGTTTCTATTTTAAGACAATTAAAAACAGGCACTTCAGTTAAGACCAACGTTTGTTATTCAACAAAAGACAAACTAAAATGGCATCTAAGATCTCAGGGGAAAATCACAGCAAGAATAACACAAAGTTAAAAAAAAACAAAACAAAAAAAGAAACAACCACACACATTTTGATGATTCCCAAGATTTAAAAAATATGTTTTTACATTTTTTTTTATCCTGTTGCAGCTCAAGACAAACCAAACAAGCATTTCAGAATTAAAAAAATAAATCAAGATTTTGTAGCAGTCTAGTCAAAGTTCAGACTTTAATCCTGTTCAGCTGCCACTGAATGATCTTACCTGATCTAAATCATGCTTTTATTAACTCTTTTTTTCAATATTCAAAGAAAATATTTGTTTTTGTTTTGTTCTCTAAAGTAACCAATTCAGTTACTTCTAAGTATTTCTTAAAGTTTCTTAAAGGCTCCAGAAGATATTCAAGTATAAAGTTCATAACAGCAAATTAACATTATCTGTATATTTTTTTCTGAGTGTAAAGGATTTGCTGCTATGAGACAGAAAGTGCAGCAGTGATTGATCTTCTGCACAATTACCTGTCCATCTAAATGAGTTTGCATTGACCGCACCACAATATGTTTATGTTGTTCTGTAAAACCACAGTCTGCATTTTCTTCTATGTCATATAATCTCCAAACCTTCCCAGACCATTTTACGTGGTTACACAAAATGGTCTGAAATAAAATAAAATAGTAATTCATATAAATCTGTTATAATAAAGTGTTTATTTAGGTCTGAAGTCATGAAGTCTCTATCCAGCTGGTTCCTGTTTTTCTCTATTCCCCTATGAAACCTCATTTTACAGCGTTTGAAAGAATAATCGATCCTTCTTGACATTTTTCTATGACAACATGACATGCAATTTAAACCAAATATTTATTTCACAATATGCAAGAAAGATACTAAAGAGCCACATTTCTCTATTATTTTACTCACAATATCAAGTTAAAATAACAACTTATTTTACTTTAGAATAATTTAACTTCTTGTTTCAAATTGCATGAACAAAATTTCTGATCTGATGATGAATTTTATTAAAAATCTCAATGAATCAGCTCAGAAACATTTAGCGCTCTTCTATCTCAGGATACAGAATCAAGCTGCTAAGCATTCTGGGAAATAGTTCCCACTCCTGTCTTTTTCTTCTTTCAGTTTTTTTAAGTGTTAACCTAAATTTATTCAACTCTTGGAGGTTTGACAAAATTAATAAAAAGTTAACACAACTTACTGCTGTAAGTTTATCTTTCACAAACTCACATTTAGGTTCAAAATCTAAAACTGGATAAATTTGTTTGACTTAAAGACTAGAAGATAGTCGACACAACTAACTCAACATAGCTCAAATGTTTTACAGTGTAGAAATTCATTTATGCGTTCATCTTTAGTTTAATTAATTACAGCAGCCAGAGCCGGATTTAGAATAATAAGGGCCCCTGGGCTAGAACCAGTTTAGGTCCCAAAGAAAAAGCAAAAATGCATTTCATTATTATATTATATTATATTATATTATATTATATTATATTATATTATATTATATTATATTATATTATATTATATTATATTATATTATATTATATTATATTATATTATATTATATTATATTATATATTAATTTTAAGGTGCACAACATCAGCTGGTTTAAAAACATCCCATCTGACATGACTCCATTTTGGTCCCCAAAAATTTTATCTTCAGAATTTTCAAGCATTTTAAGAAAAAATAAAAATAAAATATGGTCTTATAAGTAGGCCTGTTGCAATAAATCAATTAACCAGATGACAAAATAAAACAAACTCGAAGCTTTCTGTTAGTATTATTGGTTGTTTTCTTCCAGCTAGCCTGTTATCTGAAGGAGAGTTTCACTAATACAGAGTTCAGGATCCATTTTATTTCTTTTGGTTGTTTTGTTTGTTTATTTTTGGACGTTTAAGATGTCAAACCCAACAGTGTGTTCACAGGTCTGCCTACAGCGTCAGTCATCCAGCTGCAGCTGATCCAGAACGCTGCTGAAACCATGAAGTGATCGTTAAATAATCTGTAACCAGTGTGTCACCTGGTGGCGCCGTTTCATTCAGGATCTTGGCTCTGCACTGTGGGCGGCTCTTTTCCATCCACGTTTTTAGGAAATCTTAGAAACAGAAGGAGATGAAGGAGCAAAGTCAGTTAAAAATGCAAACCTGTGTCAAACTCGAGGCCCACGGGCCACATCTGGACCACCGCAACTATTTATGTGGCCCTCAAGACTCTAGCAGGGGTGTCGAAATATAAAAGGTTTTGCCTGTTTGCTAAATTAAAAGAAAGGCATCTTGTTTTCACATTCTTTTGGGCTCAGTATAACAAATTTATTATCAGTTATAAGAACAGACTTTAGGGCCACTTTCTTTTGAAATGCTCGCTGTATTTAGCCAATTTTAGTGACTTAAATAGAAGTTGATTTTGCTTCAGCAAAGTCAGTAAAAATCTCTGTTAAACAAGAATCTACTTGTACTAAAAGCTTGGTTATTAAAAAACAAACACTTTGTATTAGAAATAATTTTTCCCATCATGAGAAAATTATGGAAATAATTTCATCCTGATTTAAAAATAAAAGATCAACTTGGCCAAATTTCTATCATTCTCAAACTGCTTTTAGGGCCACACAAACACAGACCACGGGCCACAAATGGCCCCCAGGCCGCACTTTGGGCACCCCTGCTTTGGAACGCCATAAACATCAAATCAGGTTTTTGCATGGTGTCAAATGACAATGTGAAAATATGTTAAATATGTGATTTTAAGATCTACTCATCATATGTTGAGAAAGCTAAGGCAGTTTGTTGAAAGGTGGTTTTAACAATACATTTTGCCATAACCAAAACATCCCTACATTTTTTAATTCACCTTCCAGGTGATTACACTGAAAGACAACAATCTGTTTCCGGTTAGCGAGGGAAACCGACAACCTCTCCGCTCTGCTGAGGCTCAAAGGTTTGGGAAAACGTTGTTTCTGCTGCAGCATCGGTTCCTTTAAAAGCTCTGCTTGCTGCAGAGTTGCTCTGTCTCGGTTTCATCAGCAACACAAGAACGAGATTACATTTCCTGGGAAAATTGATTTAACCCAGAGGTTAATTCTTCAGGTGCAGAAATGAACATGTTCTTTCTTGAAAGAAACAAAACGGAGGATGATCTCTGGACAGAGAAATGGTCTCACATCATTTCGCAAAATAAGCAGAAGAGCAAACGTATTCCTGGAATAGTAGAACAACAGCGCAACTTTACATCTGGTAGTTACCGGTGTTTATAAGACACCACTGATTTTAGTTATGGCTGTTATTCTTTTAAAAACTGTCTGGGATGAAACCTTCATTAGGCTGCACAGTGAAAATGACTCGTAAAGGTCAACTGACACGTGTGATTGACGTTTTTCTAATTAGCTCCTGGTTTCCAGCTCTTGCTCCATTTTTAAATCATTTTCTATTTTTACCCGTGAATACACGGTGCACAACGTATTTCTGCTGCTCCATAAGAAGCATTTTCTGCACCAGATAAAACCTTCGAAAATGTGAAAACAATTTGCACATCAATGCAAAAAAAATCTAAACTTGACTCTGGGCGTTTTTAGATAAATGATGAAACACGCCATTACAAACCAAAACCCGTATACGTGTATTTTTATCCCTCCCGTTTAAACTTGATTTAATTCAGATCATTATAATTAAATTTCTTGGTAATAATTTCTTTACTGAACGTCTCATATTCAGATGAGGGGAAAGTACTCAAAAAATAAGAGTAGCATCACTTTAAACTTATTTTTACTCAAGTAAAAATAAAAAGTGGCCGTCCAAGAAATTACTTAAGTAAAAGTAGAAAAGTATTTGGTAAAACGTTTACTCAAGTACTGAGTAACTGATTAAATAATTAATCATTTAATATTTAAAAATTGTGTCATCAGATGGACCAAAATATAACGCTAAGTAGAAATTGTGGTGTTTTCCATCCATCCATCCATTTTCTTACACCCTTCTTCCCTAATGGGGTCGGGAGGGTTGCTGGTTCCTATCTCCAGCTGCGTCCCGGGCGAGAGGCGGGGTTCACCCTGGACAGGTCGCCAATCTGTCGCAGATTGTGGTGTTTTAAGAACAAAAATTACAATAATTCATATAAGTAACAAAAAAATATCAAATTCAGGCAAAATAAATTTTTTCCAGGTCAGTTTCTTTCAACCAAAAACTTGTGAAACTTTAACAAAAACTGCAGGTGTGTGTCTGTGTTTGGGGGATTTTTGGTTAAAACATGTTTATTCATTCAGTGAGTAGAAAATCCTGAAGTATTACAAAAGTAAGAGTAGATTTACTTCATAAAAAAATTGCTCAAGCAAAAACAAAAAATACATTGTAGTAAAAATTATTTTTTCAACAGTTACTCAAATAAATGTAACTAGTTTCTACCAAACTCTGTTCGTATATCACAACAGAAGTGACATTTCTAGCTTGATAAAAGTCGTTGTTATGAAAATTGCTTTTTGTGTCGCCTGGCCCTTTAAAGCCGATAAAAACAGGAACCCAAAATTATCAATCTGAGTCTGTCGTTCTGACTGCAGCTGCAGGCAGGAGAGCGTCGCATCAGCGTTTAGTATTTCCCACCTTCTAGTTGGTTAAGAACAGCATCATGTTCTCCAAGCGACAAAACACTCACAATGAGGCTCATTAACATAGAACATCCAAAACATTTCGCCGAAATCCAGGCCTGTTTTTTAAAAAAACACACACAGTGATCTTGGATCCCGTTCAGGTCCTAAACGAGGATGTTTTTCACGTCTCATAATTGCTTTGTTGCTCCAAAGATGCACTGAGGTAACGATCCGGGGTCAGAGTCGGCCTGGGGGGATCAGGGTGTGTGTGAGGCAATAGGAGCTCTTAGAAAATGACTCATGCTGTTATCTCATCACACGCTGACACAAACAGATCTACACGTAAAATATGCCACCACCCGATGATGACCAATGCTGAAGCCGACTTTGAAAAGGAAAAGGTCAACAGATTGGGGGAAGTCAAACCAGCTCATGTCAGGACTCTGGGTTTTTGGGTTTGGTTTTGATCTTATGTAGCGTTTTGTTTTAGCTCACTTTAGCTTAGCTCTTCATGCTAATTTTAGTTCTTATTTGGATGTGACTTGCTTTCCTCTTTTCAGCCCCCTGTAGTATTTCTAACTATGTTTACTTTTCATCCTAGTTTCAGTTATTCTTAGATGTCTGAGTTTATGTATATCTTTCTTCATTCATTCTAGCTAAGTTAATTATTTGGTCCTTCTAGTTATCCCTTATTTCAGTCTCCCTGTAGTGTTTCTAGTAATGTTTATTTCTTAGTTACTTCATCACTCTAGGTTCAGTTATTTCTTACATGCCTGAGTCTAGCTATACCTTTCTTTAGTGGTTCCAGTTAAGCTATTTAGTCCTTTCTAGCTTTTCTTGTCTGGTTACTTTAGTTTTGTTATGTCTGCATTCATGCCCATCTTCCTTTAGTTGTTATTATTGGTTAATTTGTTTAGGTTTGTTTGTTTTTTCCTCATGTATTTTTCTCTTCTAGTTTATCAGGTTTTCTTTAATGTTAGTGTTTCTTTAGTTTTAGAAGTACTTCCAGCTGCCTGGTGTTTCCTCCCTCTTGTTTTCCCCAGTATTTCTCCTCGCCCCTCCTGTGCCAAATACTCACACCTGCAATCAATCATATCATCTAGTGCGGTCCATTGGTCCAGTTGCCACCTCCCAGTATATAAGCTCCTCTATCCCAGTCACTACTGGCCAGTCTGCCTTGTTACCCTGCTGGTCCCTTATGCTTGTTATGTCTCTTAAGCTCCTTAGAATTGCCTTGTGTCTCAGTTTTGTGTTCCCCTTGGATGTTCATTTTGTTGTACGTAGAACTCTGATTTTGTTCTTTAAATATTCACTACGTTTTTACCTGCTGCTTTTGTGTCCACCACACCACATCATGACAGTTTGAGCTTTTCCTGAAGCAGCAGGTGAGTCGAGCTCAGTTTCATTTTGAAGATCATGAATGCTCTTAAAAGGCCGGTTGTGCCAGAGACTGTTGCTAAAATCAGTTAACAGACTGTTAAAATGTAAATCAATTCTTAACATTAAATAATATTGAACATCTTTTCAGTCCCTCCAGGATTTTGTGATTGTTTTGGGGATTTAATGCAATAAAAATCAAAGTGTTTGTGGTACTAATTAAGAAATATTTGCTTCTATGTATGATGGGAAATGTGACTTTTTATTACTCGTTATGGATTATAACTTAACATCATGTTAGGCAGAGGCAGCTGTTTCGTAGAAGTAAGAAACAAATCCACCTGCAAGTGGGAGCAAAACGATCCAACCTGGATCCAAAATTTTTCACCATTTTTGCCAAAAATCTGCAGTAAAATTGTAATTATGAATTAGCGTGAAAAAGTGGAGGGATTTGTTGATTTTTGTGTGAATTTCCACGATAATTTGGAGGAAAGTGGAGTGACTGATGTAATTTGATAGTAAAACTGCTTTGATTTGATTGATAAAATAATATTGAAGCACACTGTTCTCTTGACGGTTCTATTTATAAGTTTAAAGAGTTATGGCAGGCCAGATTTGGCCCCCGGGTCTTGAGTTTGAATTTCAGGCTCTGTGTTCAAACTGGACAGAATGTTATTTACACACAGAGTTTGATACAAATTACATTTACTTGAGTAATTTCTTGGGAAAAAAAATTACTTTTAGGAGTATTTTTACTATGCTGTACTTTTTACTTTTACTTAAGTAACTTTATTATGACGTATCACCAGAGCCGGTCCAAGGCATGTGTGAGCTAAGTGGCTGATTAGGGACCCAACATCAAAATTAGCCCCTCTGGAATAACATTTATTTTATTTTCCAATGATAGATTGCAGGTTTTACACATCTCTTCCAAATTAAAAAAAATGTATATCAAACTTGTTTACTGTAAATTAAGTGTTTGTCTGCTGCTAATACTTTCAAATAGTTAAATTAAAATGCCACACTTAAACAGCACTCTGTCTTTCAAGATGGGAATTAATTAGAGCATCATTGCTTGTTTGCTTCTCCTGTAAGGTTGAAATCAGCAGCGATAACACCGGTATGATGTAAGCTAAACAACAATAATAAGTATGTAGCCTAATAATAATAATTTCTGCTTCTGGACATTAGACTTTACAATCCCCCAGTAACTTAAATCTAATTTTCTGTTTGCACTCATTTGTAGATGAACATATTTGCATGTAAATGCTTATTTATTCATTTTTTTGTATTCAGTTATACTGAATTACTTGCGTCACTCTCAGGTTTACATATATATTATTAACTTTATCTCTTATGGTTGTATTTGTATTATTAATGTTTAACACCTCCCCCCTTTGGGGATCTATGAAGTATATTCTGTTTTACTGTTACACACACAGTTTAGCCTAAAAATGTTAACACGTCTGGTGTCGACTTGTTGGTGTTAAAATTTGCTCAGGGCCCCAGAAAGTCTTGGGCCGGCCCTGAATATCACCGCTCTTAATTTCTGGATTCTCTGCTCACTGTGCTTTACTTCACTGAACGAAGAGCAAATTTGTTTCAACCAAATATTCACCAGAAACCTGCAGTTTTTGTTTCTTTTGCTCAACTTTATTCTGTAATTACGTTTTTTTTTTTTCTATTAATTATTTTCAATTTGGTCTTTAATATATGAACATTTCCACATAACTTTATGTTTTTGGTCCTAATAATGAGGCAATTTTAAAATATGGAATGTTTTGATAGCCTTTCTACCAAATACTTTTTTTATTCTTGAGTAATTTCTTGGACGGACATTTCTACTGTCGAGTAAAATTTTTGGATTCTCTAAACCTCTACACACATTTCCTTTAATCCCAAACTTGTGAAAATGCTTTCCAGAGTTCATACGCTGTTTTATTTTAGATATTGTTTTATTTCTTCGTTTTCTCAGACTGAGCTGCGTTTGTGACTCTGTCGCCTGAAGTGGGCCTGATCCATTTAACACGATAAGGATAAATCCTAATTACGTTAATTTATTTAGTTCATTAACCTCTGGATGTGAACCACTATCTGTAGAAAAAGAGAAATTAATGTGATTTTTTTTTTTCTTTGCAATTTTTTTTTTTTTTTTTCTTGATTTACTTTATGAACAGCCTGATGTTCCTCTTATGTGTTTTCTGAGTAAAATATTTGGAGCTGCTTTGGTTTAATTATGAAACATAACAAGAGATTTCTTTTTGTAAAGAAGGTGATCTTCTTACTTTTGGGTTTCAGATTTGATTCATATTTAGCACTTGATCAGGTCAGACACATTTAGTTTTTGGCTATTGGATTTCTTCCATTTATTGCCCTTGGACTGATTTCATGTGGCTTCCATCTGATTTATTTTAAATCAGAGTAAAATTGTCACTCAGTTGGTCTTGATGCAATGGAAAATGTTAAGTACAACACAAAGTATTTGTCATTTTTCAACCAAACTGTTGTAAGAAGTAGAACCAGGTCTATCCTGAGACTTTAACTGAATTTGTTAATTTGATTTGTTGAACGTGGCTAAAAATAACAAGTGTTTCAAAACAAAGTGACCCAAATCTTGTTTTTATAATTGAGAATAAATTTGTTCAAACAAGGACAAAATAATGTGAAAACTACATTATTTTCTTATAGTATAGAAAATGTGTAAAATCCTAGTTGGAATAAGACCCTTTCCTACAAGGTAAATAAATAAATTTGTCTACTTTATTTTCTTGTGCCTAGTTTTTTATTTTGTAATTTGGATGTGATGATTTGGACACCCCTGCTGTAAACAATTGTCAGTTTTCCTCTTATGCTTCGTTTGAACGTGTTTAAACTGCAACAGCACAGAGATGTGATTTTTATCCCAAACCTTCCTTTGTCTCGACTTTGCAAAATTGTTAATAAAAAAATGTACCGTATAAGCCGCTACTTTTCCCCCCACGGTTTGAACCATGCGGCTTACATCCGGTGTGGCTTTTCTGTGGATTTTTCTTCAACCACCAGGGGGCTCTTTAGCAGGAAGTGATTTATTGGAAGTCAAAATTGGAAATCAAAGAAGAAAGCGCTAATTTTCATCTAGTTCAAGGACATGCTAGCAGCAGAGACGACGGAGAAATTTCTTCAAACTCATCATGGAAACCACTAGAAGAAGTTCACATTGTGATGATGCAGCTTTCAAGTTGAAGACGTTGATCTGGCAGTACAGGAGGGAAATGGAGCCTCTGCATGTCAGCTTGAGGTGAACAAAACCATGGTTCGGTGTTGAAGACGGAGGGCTGCGACCTTGATTAAACCGAGAGGAGATACCAGCGGATTTTAGCCCGGTGCGGCTTACATATGTATGTACCCAGTTTTAAAGATAAAACATGATGTGGCTTATAGTAAGGTGCGCTTTATAGTCCGGAAAATACGGTAACATTGACAGTTCTAAACACAAGTCGTTGTTCCGGTTTACGTCCAATAAAGAGGTTTTAGGTAGGACTCTGAGATAAATTGATTTTATGATTAAAATTTATAATTTTATAGAATATGGGGGTTTTGAAGATTTAATTTATGGACAATATGGATTTTTTTTCCAACAATTCATAGTTCAGGGTGATATCAGAACACATAGGGCGGCCATTTTAAATGACAAGCGTACTGTACAGCTACCATTTATTTTTTACAACTTCTATTTATTTGGATTGTGGTCAAATTTAGGCTAAGATTTTTATTTTTAAATTGAGAATAAAGTCAATATTACATGAATAAAGTAGTAATGTTATAAGAACTTTAACACAAGAAATAGCAAAAAAAAAACAAAAACAAAAACGATCCGAGCTTTGTTCTCATTGAAACAACTTTTTCTTTTAATTCTATGACTTTTTTTCTGGTAAACTTGTCTTTATTCTGCTTATTTTAGAACTATATTGCTGTAATTACACAAAAAAATATTATAGTCTGTCCCTCATACTCTGCCGTAAAACTCTCAGAAAGGATGATTGAAGTAAAAGCCAAGAAAAAAAAATGTATTTAAATCTGATCTGGAGATAATTGGAGGTATTATTTTGAAGTTGCACCGCCAAGCCCTTGGTTGTAGGCTAACACCATGTTGAATTGTGATTTTGATTGATTGAAAAACATAATTAATGTGCAACTTGGATTAAAATTTTAAGATTTGCTACCGAAAAGTGCGGGGAAGAAACCAAGCAGCCACTCACGTTTTGCCTCGGCTGAAGAGACGCTGGCGCAGTAAAAAGGCCAAAGTGGAGAGAACCATGATGGTGGTGCACATGGTTCTCGAAACCTTCCTGCTGCTTCAACACAAACCATCCATGCTGCAAACAATCCAAACTGCAGAGGCGACGACTGTTCCTGTCAGCAGTTGTTTGTCTTTCCTCTGTCCTGCTGCTTGGATCAGGAGCACTGCAGGATTAGCAGATTATACAGCCTAAGCTACAGTGTGGTGTGTGAGCATCCATCACTCACAGTTTGCATGTTCAGAGTCTTTAATCAACATCTTCACCTGTTGATTGCTCCTTGTTACAGTAATGAGCCGCCTACTGCTCTGGCTCAGCCAACCCACACGTTTAGTTTAAGACTTTCATCCTGATTTCATGTGTTCACAACTTCTTCTGATAAGGATTTTATGAGACTTTTTGGGCAAATGTGGTGCAGTAAAGGTTTGTGGATATCACATTAAGACAGTTTCCTCAAACTTTTTCATGCCTAGGACCACTTAAAGTAAGGTCTTTTTATTTATGTAGCACATCTTCAGCAAAAAGGCAGTTTAACAGGCTTTCAATGAATTAGAAGGAAATACAAAAAAATAAACCAAAGACAAAAAGGTAAAAGAATAAAACTACATAATACAAAAAAGTTGTTTCAATGAAAACAAAGCTTGGATAGTTTTTTTTTGTTTTTTGTATTGACATCCTCATAACAGTACTACTTTATTCATGTGATATTGTGACTTCATCCTCATAATTTAAAAATAAGAAAAATCTTAGCATGACACTTGTATTCCAACCTCAATTCAAATATCAAATAAATAGAACTTGGATTCTTGTTCTGATAAAACAAAATTTTGGTTCTCCAGGTCTGATTCTTGTTCTGGGTTGTTAAATATTTTCTATGTTTGTTCTACGTTTGTAAACTAACGGGAGTTTTTCTGCGTCTTGCTCCTGTATTAAAAGCATAACGCTGAACAGTTTATAAAAGTAATAAACTAATAATTTTTCTGTGTTAAATAAACACTCACAGACCAACTTGAAATTTCCCCACAATAACGCGACATTTTAACATAATGAAAATATTCGTCTCTGTACTCCTTGTCTTTGTTCCTCCAGACGTGAAGGTGGCGCTGTTTTGTAAATGTGGCACGCTGCTTCTTCAATCTTGAACACTGAGTGCATTATGTCTTCATTTGGAGTCATTTGTGAGCTTTTGATCTGATCTTTTAGTAATTTTGCTCCATATTCTCTCCATTTAAAAATGCTTCACTGCACAAACACAAAATGTTACCACATAGTTTTGGTCGAGTTTATTGTGCGAATATCTTGGTACACTTGAGACAAAACTAACTACCGAAATAAGTAACTTTTCAGAATGATATAAGAGCTTGCTAAAGTCAATAATTCCTTAATATTGACTTTAAAAAGTGCTTGTTCCACTGGTAGATCATTTCACTTATAACAAGATATTTTCCCCACGTTTTAGTGAAATAATTTGCCAAACTAGTGATTTTCATCAATATTAAGAAATTATTGACTTTAAACAATATGCTATATCTTGCTGAGAAGTTACCTGTAAGTTAGTTTTGTCTTATTTCTAGTGTAATAAGATATTTGCACTAGAAACTAGACCAAAAATGGTGAGATTTTGTATTTCTGCAGTTTTACTGGCTTAATCCTTTCCATGTTTATAGAAGTTAATTTCTTTGTTTTTGTAATCTGCTTTTGAATTTCTTCAGATGTGGCTGCAACGTGTTGCTTTTTGAGATCTTGTAGTTCATTTCATGTTGTTTTGATCTGAGGAGTGACATTGAACCAAAATATAAGAATAAACACAGTTTCGCTTTTCACAGAGTGTCAGACAGGTTTAAACTGATTTAAAAATATTGTCTTCAAGTTTGTTCAATTTTAAACATTTTACAAAAACCAAAGAATTATTCTATAGAACAAATATATTTTCGCATCACTTTAAACTTTATGCAGAGACTCTCAGAATTACTCTCTTACCGCTTTGAGCCATTGGTGTTTACAAAACACTGTGAATCTTCAGCCCTAATTGTCAGGAATCTCTTAGTGTCTCTCCACTGACACAAAGTTTGAATAATTGGAGATTTTTCCAATTAGGTGGCATGAGTTTGTCCCAAAGCTGCAGATGAGATGCACAGCCACATCGCTGCAACTTGACATTCCCTGAAGCCCTCCATGTGAGTGTCTGTCTGCATGCGCTGTGCAGATTCGCTCACTAACGTTGTGACGGATTTCAGAGGATCCACGTCTCGCTGCCCAGAAGAAATATAACCCGAGTCCAACAGGACGGGTAAAGATCTGATGTGTGAGTATTTATAGGCATCCTGATTATGCTGTCAGGGTGTTTGTTCCCATTCAGAGGTCATCAAAGTGGATCTGGAAGTGTAAAAAAGGTTTAACTGGCTTACTGAGTAATGAAAATAAGAAAAGACTGTCGATGAGAAGAAACAGAATCAATCCGCTGCTCCGCAGACTGTCGCCTAAACGGGATGAGTTGTGATCCTGCGTGAAGAACATCGAAATGCGTCGGCCAGGAAATGTTTGGTGTCTTTCCACAACTATGATGCTGCTGATCTGAGCTGCTCTGATCTAAAGGGTCACTGTAAAACACTAGAGCTGCATTTAGTTGTGTCAACTATCTTCTACTCTTTAAGTCAAATAAATTTATCCAGTTTTAGATTTTGAACCTAAATGTGAGTTTGTGAAAGATAAACTTACAGCAGTAACTTTTTATTAATATTGTCAAAGCCTCCAAGATTTGACACTTAAAAAACTGAAAGAAGAAAAAGACAGGAGTGGGAACTATTTCCCAGAATGCTTAGCGGCTTGTTTCTGTATCCTGAGGTGGAAGAGCGTTACATTGATCTGACTCTTGTGTTTTATTAAGGAAAATGTTTATTTTAAAGCTTGAGGATAATGTTCTGTTCACACTAAATGTTTCTGAGCTGAATTCATTGAGATGTTTAATAAAATTCATCATCAGATCAGAAATTTTGTTCATGCAATTTGAAACAAGAATTTAAATTATTTTAAAGTAAAATAAGTTGTTATTTTAACTTGATAATGTGAGTAAAATAACAGAGAAATGTGTCTCTTTAACCAGGTGAAGACAGTTTTCTTCTTACATATTGTGAAATTATTATTTGATTTAAATTGCAGAATTAAGTTAAAACTCACAATTCAAGATTAATGAACTTATAAAACAATATTTAGAAAACTTGTCTCTTGTTTTTAAATCAAATTCATATATTTAATTTCTGAGTTAAAACCAAAACAATTTTCTTGTTGAGTTAAATTGCATTTTCAAGGTAACACGTGGACTTTCATTTTCACGTTTAACCGCCTTCAAATGTTTTACAGTGTAGTAATTAAGAAGCAATCATTAAGAAGAAGAAGAGTGGAGCGGATTCCATTGTGGGACTAATAGTTCTTATGGCCGGAGGCACAGCGTTATAAAATTAATTACATTTCATAGAAAAAATACGTGACATAGTAGCTGCATTTGCTTTACAAATATGGGAAAAACTTTGTTGGTACTCCGCTAATGTAAAATGAATTAAATATGAAAATAATTACCCATCAAATCAGTTTGTTTCTAAAAAAATATGCTGAGCCATGAAGATCCTCCTCCTTCATCTTTTCAGTTGCTGATCATGTGACTCATGATGGAAAAAAGTGTTTTATGAAAAACTCTAATCTTGACAAAATCCAAAAACCTCATCCTATTGCAAATTAATTTTTTTATTTTTGTCATAGTTAAGTAAAATTTAAGGAAATGTATTTTTTTAATTCCAATTTGAACTATTATTTGGTCAATAAACAGCTGGTTTCTCATTTTTCTCCACTTAAAGGCCAAAATGTGGAAGCTGTTTTCATTCAAATCCTGTTTGGGGTTTCAGACGACACTTTGTTTACTCCATTAGTTTGTGTTTCTGTTTATTCAGCGTCTGACCGATGTTTACGTTGGTCACACAGCACACTGACAGCATGCGGTGCTTTTGGACCGAGATGAGAACCTGCCTGTTTGAACACAAAGCTTGTAAAGAGAAACAGGAAAACATGAGGACACAATATACACAAAATGTGTAAAAACAGCTGCAGTGGACTGTGTAGATTGTTTCCTCTGGATTTCACTTTAGTGAAACTATTTAAACTTTAAATTTGCACAGCTTTGAGGACGCCTCGCTGATTACCAGCATCAGACATTGGATGTTAGTCTGAGGGAGCTTCATAAGCAGCTGTAATAAACAGGCTGAGACACACAGAGGTAATTTATAATCATTTGTGTCAGACTATATCTAGAACACCTGGCGAGTCACAGAAACCCTCAGCACCTGCTCACAAAAACCAATTAATGAGGGAATTTATACACAATTTTTATTATGGAAAGTTCATTTACAATCAGTGGAGAGACAGGAGATGGAGAGTACAGCCTTTCTAAAATATGAGATCTTTCACTCTTGACAACGCAAACTTTGATATATTTTGTTTGATTTTTATGTGATAGACCAACACAAAGTCGATTGTATTGTGAAGAGGAAAGAAAAAGCAGACTTTTCAATGAGAAATGTGAAAAATAAAATAATTTATAGAATCATCTAAGGCTGCCATTACAGTTATACCTCTGTTGGTGTCTGTCTCCATCTGGATGGCAAAACCTTTTACCAATTTATCTTTGTAAAAGAAGTCAAAGTCAGTCAGATTGAGTGGAGAGTTTCTGTGTATTAAAGGTACATTCACACCAGCCCCGTTTAGGCCGCTTTAATTAAATTTGAGTTTGTTTGTTTAGAAAGTTTGTTTGGGAAGGTGTGAACGTGTAACGGACTACAAAAACAAACTCTAGTCCGCCTACAAATTTAAGTATCGGTTCGGCTGCAACGAACTCTGATGTGGTAAGGAAAAGGTGTATGGGGAAATTTTTGTGCCATTATTCGAGAGCATACGTTTTCAGTCTGAAAGCAGTACAACACTTTACCGCTATTGGCTGAGAGGTTGCCAGGCGACGGAACTTTTTAGTTCCAAGTGAGAGCAGAAAATGTTTTGCAAGCAAGCAGAGACACGTCTTGAGCACAAGGGAAAAGTTTTGAGAAAGCACAGTGAATATTTGAAAGAGAGAAATTTTGAGTTCAAGCATTACAAGTTTTGAGAAGAAAGACATAAAGTCCTGCTTTCAAAATGAAAATGTAAGCATAAATATTAGACGTTTTGAGAACAAAATGCATGTCATCCTGCTTTCAGACTGAAAATATGTGCTTTCGAATTATGGCACAAAAATTTCCCCATAAAAGTGGACCAGAGACCGCTCAAAAAGCAGGAAGCGGAATATGGTGCGGTGCATTCTGGGTAATGGCTTGCTTTTTGTTTTACCAAAGATAAAGAAAGAAATCCCCCATTTCTCTATTTTTATTTACACTTTCTGAACAAGGAGGTTGTGCTCAGTGTCTTTAGAGGTTTTTGTGTCGTTTCCTTTAGTGGCTCTGGATGGAGCGCCACCACAGATGAGGAGGGGAATAGGTTTTCCTATTAGCTTGGTTTGTTTGACAGTGGAATGTGAAAGCGAACCACACCACCTCAAAATGTAACAAATGTTGCAACTTTTGCCACAAATTCACAATGTTTCAGTCTAAATTATTCCTTTGTAGCTCTGGCTGTACGTTAAAATGGTTTTTAGTCTCATCTTGTTGCAACAGCTAACAGGTTTTTTTTCAGGATTATTCTTTCCTTTCTAAAAAAACTCCATCTTCTTGTTGGAGGGAAGGTGCGTCCTGATGTGCCACCATCCTCAGCTGACTCTGTAAATGTTTGAGCTTGTTCAGGTGTGTTTGGGCATCATGCAGCTGTTTCCTGAAAATGACTATAAGAAAATGTGTCGCCATGGTGACACGTCGTGTCAACCCTCTAGTTTCTGAACCTCGTGATGTTGTTTACCTGTTTCGCTCGGTTTCTATTATCGCGCCAGGCGCCGGAGAAGTAACATTGATTTCTGGAGCGTTGCTTCGATTCGCACCAGATGATAGAGACATTTTCAGCCCAGCTACAACAGATTAAGCAAAACATGTTTTATTTTCTTTATCAGGACTTCAAACTACCACCCTGCTCAGACTAAACCACGAGTTTCTCCAGCGCTTGGTATTAAAGTTTGTGAATAAATTACTTTTTGTCTTCTTCCCTGCGTGAACCTCCCACTGGAGCCCCAGAAAGAGTCTCGCCTGAAGCGTCAAACGGTGAACAGACAACCATTAATCATTGATTAAGAACATTTACATCTCGTTCCTTTTAATTATTTCTTCTCAAATCAGCGGGGCTGCTACACAGAGTGTCTGAGCCGAGCAGAAGCAGACTGGAGACGTGCTGAGCTGGGTTATCTGGGTCAAGTTCACGTTTGGCAGAGGAAATGAGATTTTAAGAGCAGTATGTGACTGGAAAGACAGAAAAAATGTTGCTTGTAGTCAGAAAGCAGAATCCTTTTAACATCAAGAGATAAAAAATGAAAGCCATTGTGTTGAGTGTGTGCCATTAGAGCAATGCAGAACATTTACAGATCGGTGCTGCAGCTTCACAGGAGGCCAAAAAATTGATTTTGAAATGCTTGTGGTTTATCAGAGGCTGACTGGCTCAGGGTAAAACCTCATTCTTGATCTCCTGCGATGTTCTGAGCTGTTCAGCAGACCATGACAAACTCTAACACTGTCTAAATTACGCCCTGAAACTTTCTTCTGTATATTTGTATTTTGACTTTTTCCTTCACTTTCTACCCTCCTCAGCTGTGACCCATAATAGTTATGTAAAATTTTGATTGCTGAAGCAACTAAATGCAAGTAGATTCTACCCAATACTCACAATATTTCTGTAAAATGATACATTATTGTTTTTTTACTTTATCCTGTGTTACTAAATTGAACATTATTTTATCAACTATAATCACATTATTGGTAATTTAATGTGGTGGAAGTGAAGTGTTATATAAATATATATATATATAAACATGATTTTAGAGTGTTTGTATTTATATTTGGACTACATCTCTGCAAAGTTTATAAAAAATGGCCTTTATATTTGCCATCTCTATACCTATTGTGATCTGAAATTTGAGTTGAAACCAGAAGCTTTAATCCATGCATAAAATGTATCTATAAATAGACACAAAATCGCACCAAGCTGTTCTTGTTTCCGGTCAGTTAGAGTTACCTTATTCACTTCTTTTTGCTAAATGCCAGAATCGCAAGATTTCTTTTAGCCACATATTTTTCTGAACATCTTTAAATGTAGTTTCAAATAATCACTCTCTGAAGCGCAAAAGTGCAAGCTTTCATCCTGTAGAGGGCGATATACAATGTTGCAACACGTCATTGACACACAGTAGGTATCAAGTATCAGCATTGCTGAGTTTAGTTCTTCATTAGATGCTAAATACCATTTTGGCATAGCGTTTTATCATTAGCTCCCACTAAACACCATGTTAGCATGGTGCTTTAGCAGTAGCTACTTCTAAATACCATGTTGGTGTAGTGCTTCACCATTACTTTCTGCTAACTACTGGGTTTATCATTAGCTTCCATTGAATTGGCCTTTGCTAAATGTCATGTTCCTACATTGTTTTAGCATTAGCTTCTGCTTAATACTGGGTTTTATAAGTACTTTAGTGTTAGCTTCCACTACACACCATGTTGGTAAAGTACTCTAGCTTCTGCTAAATATCACGATGCTATATTGCATTAGCTTCTGCTAAATACTATGTTTTATAGAACTTTAGCATTGGCTTCTATTACACACTATGTTGGTATAGCACTTAAACTAGTCTTTATAATCGGTGCTTTAGGGTTAGAGCAAATAGCGGTTTAGTTAGCAATGCCCACAATGCCAGCCAGAATTATTTCGGAAGCTTGTTGATGGTGATGAAGAAACGTAATTAAGGTATAACTTTCTGGGGAGCCTTCAGATAAATATTACCAGGGAGTAATTAATTAATCTGTGTGCATAATTCTGAGTGTTTGTAAACTTTTCTGTAGTCACAGTAAATACAAACTTGTGCTCTCATTTCTAGTTTTTTTTACAATGTCATTGAAGTTGGATTATCATTCCACCCTAGAAAAACAGTGGCTAAAATGCATCTTAAAATTGCAAAAATTAATATAATATTCATGCCTTGAGTGGCTGCTGCTCTTGTCTGCATTGTAAATTGTAATACTTAAATAGTACTTTGTACTTAATCTACTTATTTTTAAAAATAATAATTTATTTCACAAAACTCATCCTCGCTCATTTGTTTTTTATATTGCTTTTTTAGATTAATTATGGATCTGGGGTAAACTGAACCTTCAGAAATAAATTATTCTGAGTCTGTCCCCTGAAGAAGAACATCAGGAAAAAAAGCATTTTCAAAAACAAACTAGCTGCTTCATGTTTCTGCATAATTTACATAGCAAAACTATCAACCAGAGTATCTTTTATCCAAGCAATGATTTCTCTGTGATAAAAGCAAAACTTCACAGGCGGTCCATCTTAAAATGCAGAATAAATTCTTTATCTTTTCTTGAAAAGGTTTCCCTACAATGTGTTTTCCTCCAGGTAATAAACAGTCACCTTTACTGTTTTACTAATTTGTTTTTATGCTCAAAAATACTTAATTTAATTATTGCCTGGAAAAAGGGTAAGTGGTATTTCTGATCGACCATAAATGCGCAGGGAAAAGTACAATGCGAGGCCGAAAGTGCCACTACACACTGATAGGGGGCAGTGCTGAGCATCGGAGGCTTTTCTTCTACGAATTGAAAAGATTTTGACCGGAAAAACAAAAAATGCAATCCTCCTTGGCGGTCTTTTCCATTGACGCGACCACAATTAACAATGAGGTTAAACTTTTACAACAGAGTGACGGAAATGGGTAGATGCATGGATTTCATGTATAAATAAAGGTAAGATCTTAAACAATTTAAAATTTTGTTTTTAAAAAAAAGAGACAGTAGCCAAATAAAATAAAAAAGCTAATTTGATATCATGAATTATTTTTCTTTCTTGATTATCATATTGTTGAGCAGGATTAATAATTAGAAACCTTTAAAACTGTTTGAATTAACGTCAAAATGGAAATGTTGGCTTGCATTTTCAGTTTTATATTTTTACCCAACAATTCTGATTTACCGGTACACTTGCGGTTCAGATCAAGAGAAAAACACCAAGTCGTAATCTGATTGCAGTAGTCTTAATTAATTAATTTCTTTCCTGTCTTTCTTTCTTTCTTCCTGTCTGTCTTGTGGCTAGTTAATTGCACTGGATTTTATCTGTTGCTATCAGTGTAAAGGGAGTTAAATACAAATGCACACCTTATTTTTGCTAGTAAAAATAAAAGATTAAAAATCAGGAACCCATTTGGTTTTAACATAACATAATAAAGTACATCTGGAATAATCAATATTAACCATTTATAGTAAGCTGATGTTGACTTTTAAAGACAGAGACAGAATAAACTTAACAAGCAAAGTTTATTGGGTTTTTTTGTTTGTTTTTTTTTCACGGCGTGTGTGAAGGTACAAGTCTGCAAACATGCTCAAACACCACAAAGCCACTGCAGTCGCTTCCACCGACAGCGCAGGATACATTAAAATAAACAATATTCAAATACATAGAACCCTTCTAAAGAGATAGTATTTAGAAAAATATAAAGTCCCAACTTTTCAACTGAAAATAGCTGAATAGAAAAATACACTGTGAAAGAACTTTATGAGCAAATGATGTACATTTGTTTTACCTAAAGTGTGTGAGCTGGTTCGGAGGTACTCTGGTAAGGTTAGCTTGACTAATTCCCCCCTAAGGGGAAACCTCAGGAGAAAGATGATGCTGGAAGTCGAGCAAAAGAGAGAAGAACCCTTTTATAAGTGAAAACATATTTGTGTTTTATTTGCCTACCGTATGTATTTTTATTCACCTGCCTGACTCATCGTGGTGTGCCTTCATCTTACATGTCCCTAATTAAGTTGAATATCTTTTTTTAGAGGAGTCTGTTAACATCTGCCAACATAAGCTGTGGGTTTAATTACTGTTCTAATCTTTTCTCCTCAAAATATGTTTCTTATACTGGTCCACAGCACAAGAAATATCAGTTTACAGCATATGTAAAAGTGGGATGTGGCTTTTAGGGTGCATTCACACCAAACCTGTTTAGTCCACTTTTACCAAACTGGTTTGTTTGTCTACAGGGTCCAGTTCGTTCGGGGATGTGTGAATCAAACTCTGATGCAAACACTAGATCGCCAAAAGCCTGGGTCTCTGTTCGGTTGAGGTGAACTCCAGTACAACTCAAATGCATGTGAATGCCAAGCAGACCAGAGACTGCAGGGCATTCTGGGTAAATACAACCCAAACAAATATGTGAGTTTAGCGCTAGTGGGAGAAATGGCTCTCTGTTTACCAAAGGCGAAAGAGAAACCCTACAGCTGCTAAAATCTGACAGCACTCCATTTTTGTTTACAATTCGTTACGAAGGAAGTTGCACTCAGTTTCTTCTTCAGAGGTTTTCCTGTTGTTTTCTTGAGGAGTTCTTGGTGCAGCGCCACCACAGGCCAGGGAAGGAACAGATTTTTCAAAGTGTTTGGTTTGTTTGACACAATGCAGTGTGAAAGTGAACCGCAGCAGATGAAAATATAACAAATGTTGCAGCTTTGGTCCTTAATCGAACAGAGTCTACCGGACTATCAGGAATGAAAACACCTTTAAACGACTGTTTGTGTGTTTTAGCAATGCTTGAAAACCACCGTGGAAATGTTTCTGTTTTTCCCAAAGTGAGGTCGAAAGAACTGACAAACTGAAGCATCATGGAGGGGCTATTTTTTGAGTTTTGCTTTCAGCCAAGAGAGGAGCCGATTTTATACAATTATCAAAAGACAAGTGCAAAAATTAGAGATCCCACTAACAAGGTTAAATCATCCCAAAAGATTCGGCTGTGTTGAGTTTGGTGATGGATGGATGGATGCTTCAAGCTCGGATCAGTATTAAGGTACATGACTGAGTGCCATGATTAAAAATAATCTAAACCTTTCATCTCTAACACGCACAGTTGAACTGAAGGTTTGACTATTTGGTGGATATTTCTACATGCCTGGCATGTTGTAAAACTGATTGACGGTGTCTGTCCATCAGGATTGAAACTAAAACAAGCCGTTTACAGTAATAACCAACAACAGTGTTACCCGTGGCTGCCAGGGAGATCACTGCCTTTCAGAGAAAAGTAAATATTAGTCCTGGAAATCCATTTCACAGACCTATTAGAATAGAAACCCTCTGCAAAGGTTGGTTTAATTTGAACATTGGCCATTTTGCTCCGTTGCCATGTCAAACCTTTGCACTTTTGTCATTTCGTGCCAACTATTCGTCAGTTCCTACCTCGTTTAGGGATATTCTGTTACCCACTTTGGCGTCTATTTCTTTATATACTTTTCTAAAGATTTTCTGCCTCTAGTGGGCTGTTAGTAACCTGACAGGAAAGGGAGCAGAGGGGTAAGACGTTCCTAAAGTTGTCCAGGACCAGGAGTCGAACCCTGCATGTCTCAGGGCTCCTGAGTTACCACTGAGTCACATGGGGTCCAAAGTTTACTGATTTCATATATATATTTGTTTTCTCTGCCAAATTATAGCTGTTATTGTTTTGACTGTTTAACTTTACCAGTGGTAGTAACTGGAGAAAGAACATATTAACTGCTTTATTTCAGATTTAATGTCTCTGCTGTTTTGATATAAATAGGTATTTACTATTAATGTTTCCCCAGTTGGTCATAGAGGAAATGGGTTAGGGTGAAACTCATTTCCATTTCCCATTTTCAAGTCATTTTAACACTGTGAGTAGGAAAGAAAAGAGAAACCATTTAGACTATCCACTCTGTTGTTTCATGGGATTTTGACTGCATTATCTTTACTGTTGAAGTGGAGCAATTGTTGAGACTATTAGTTCCAATTATGCTCTTTTTTTCCATGGCAATTTAAATGTCACAGTCTGCTGTGAAAATGCTATTTGAATTTGGTTGTATTTCTTCTGTAATAGTAAATCAAGAGAAACTGTAGTGTATATGAAGACAAAAATGTAGATTTAAAGGGAAGAGATGGAAATAATCAGAGTTCCTAGAGCAGGGTGTCAAACTCATTTCTGTTTAGGGCCAAATCAAGATCTTGAATGATCTTAAAAGGCCGGTTGTTCCAGAATTTATTGATACAAACTCTTAAAATATCAATGAATTCTTAAAATTAAATAATATTATTAAACATCTTTTCAGTTCCCCCAGGATTTTGTGATTCTTTTTGATTTTTGATTAGTGCTTGTGGTACTAATTTTGAAATATTTGCAATATTTGCGCCTATTTAAGACGGTAAATGCAACTTTTTATTACTCATTGCATAGATCATGTATTGTATCAAAAAGTCATTTGGATCAAATTAAGGCTGTTTAGTACAAGTAAGAAAGTTTTTGACAATTTGAGAGAATTCTGCAATAAATTCCCAATTATGTATAATGCGAAAAAGTGCAGGGATTTATTGATTTTTGCATGAATTTTCACAATAATCCTGAAAAAAACTGGATGGACTGATTGAAATAATTTGGCAGTAAACAGATAAAAACTGCATTGATTTGATTGATTACATAATTTTTAGTCTCGAGGGCCACATAAAAAGATATGGCGGGCCAGATTTGGCCCACAGGCCTTGAGTTTGACACGTGTCCTCAAGAGTCTGAAAATATGTTAGCATCTTTAAACTTTATTTGCTGAATCACTGTCTACATCATCCCTTCATCCATATTTATATTTTCAGACTTTTTGCATCCATTCTGTCGTCTGTGATCAGTCATACTTCTACCAATTGATCAGTTTATTCATCTATGTATTTGTTAATTTGCTCATCTAGCCATCTTTTTCACCAGATAGTTATTCACGTTTCCATAAAGCATTGAAACAGTGTTTATAATTGCAAACCTTTGTCAGTGGAACCAATGTATTCCCTTTGAATATCAAAAGTTTGTATTTTGAGTTTGTTTGTTTTGTTACCAATTTCCAAAGGAAAAAGTTTGTAAATCCAATTAGAATTTGACTATATTGGAATCATTTTCATCTCAATAAATTCCCATTTTTGTGAATGGCCGACGGTTTGCGGCAGGTTTAAGACCATCTGTCCAGTCATACAGATGTTATGTCATACAGACTGTAGGACTGGTAAAATTGTTTTTACCCTCATTCCCAGCAGAGACAAAAGGAAGCTACAGGAGATAAACGACCCAACGAGGTAAAGAGGAGACTCATTAGCTCCTTATTAATGCCAGATGCTTGTCGGGGTCATGTGGGAGATGTGGGACGTCACCAGAGCAGATGCAAACTCGAGATTCGATCAAATGTCCATCCTAAACAGATTTCCTTGCTGTGCGGAGCTGAACTGAGTGGATCGTGATTCACAGATGGCTACTGATACAGAGCAGGTTGAAGTTGACCAATATAAAGTAAGGTGGGGGAGGCAGCTTGAGCATTTTCATGTATTTGGAAATCACTTTATAAGATAAACCAACCAGAAATCTTAAGTTACAGGCCTCTTTTTTTATGGACCTCTTAAGTGGACTTCTAAGGCCCCTAATGGAGACTTTAAATCCAGGAAGTAAACCCTCTGACAATAATGTAAATATTAACATTGAAGAAAGCGTTTAGTTTGTACATTTGTGAATGTGTGTGATTGCTAAAGTTCTCACTTTCACACTGTTGGTAATTGTATTCTGAAATGACAAGCGAGACAAAAACTCAGAAAAACCTTCAACGCCACAGCATGTCTGCAAGTCACTGAGCTGTAGCTGTAAACAAATGCAGGAGAGTGTCCACATGTGCCCACTGTATACATTTACAAAGAACACTCCAGCAAAGTTAAACAAGACATTTAATAGAGAAAGAGAAAGGGGTGACCGTCCCCTGAACATGAGTAGACTGCACTTGGAGACAATCAACAGTCAGCAGGTCCATGGTCCCGTTAGGAGCTGGAGCTTCAAACACTAACAGCCCACTTCCTGTTTCACTGCGTCATGATGTTTTATTTAAAGGAGCCACTTTTAAAGATGCTTCTTGCAGGTTTTACCAGAGAAAAAGCTCAGCGTTTGGGAACATTTTTATATAGAAACATTGATTTCTATTCTAGTTGTTTCAGTTTAATACAACATTAGCTTAGCAACAGTAGCCATGTGCCATTTAAAGTCTGGATTTTCTTGAAGTGATGTTATCTGTTATTACCAGAAATGGTTTGCTGAATGCAGACTGATGTTTTATCGCCATAAGTTTGAGGAAAAGAGAAAACACAGAAGATTTATAGTTAGTTAAACCAACCAACCAACCAACCAACCTTATTTTAGCTGGTTTTCAGCTGCAGACTAAGTTGGTATTTTAGATAATCAATTTTATCTTAAATGGATTGATTTTAGACAAAATCAATCAATTTTTTTTCTAATTTATCTAGTTAATATTAGAGAAAATGTATCTAATTTTATCTAAGATTAACTAGATAAAATTTAATAAATTTTATCCAATTAATTGTAGATACAATTAATTACATAAATTTAGTGAATTAATTCAGATAAATGGATTTTTATTAGAAAAAATCTCTTGAAAAGGTTTTTGAAAATGTTTTCCAGGTGGAAAGTCTTAAAAACTGTTTTTGGTGCATTCATTAGGACTGCATATTTGTTGTTTTATTGGTGCTGCCTGGCTCAGTGGTAGAGCACGTTCCCCATAAATGGGCTTATAATAATCAGTGCAGCCATCCAGGGTTTGACTGCTAGACTTGTATGGTAAATATTGGCCCAAAAAACAAATATCTAGAGGTCGGGAAACGTTTTGGTTAGTTTTCTTTAATGAAAAATTACCTAAAAGCGCCCTTTGAACATTGCCAGTCTGACTTTCTGCGTTATGATTCACAACAGTGAAGCCATTTTTTAAAAATTAGTTATTCCAACATTTTTTCCATTAAATTTTAAATGTAAAAATATTATATAATATATGCATTTAGCCTAGCAATGCTTTAGCCATGCTTAGTATGTTTTCTCTTTGAACTTTTATGTAGTTTGTGTCATTGCCACCTGCTGGTGGATCATGTGTATGACAGCGTTTCTGCTTGGAATCCAACAGGCTATACAGACAGTTTTTGTTTTGCAAAATCTGAGGAGAAACGTATCTGTTTTAAAAAGACACCAACTCTGTGCTGGACTGAATATAGATGCTATTAAGTTGATGGGGGGAAAAAACTTTTGTTGCATGCACCAAAACTGTGCGCATGGGAAGCCTCTCTTTACAACTAATACATGTTTTAGATTGTATATTAGATAAAACGGTTAATTCAGAGATAAAACTCCAATTGTTGCCTAGATTAGTACAGAAAATGCGTGGCTTTACCTTGACTTGTGCGTTAATAGAACATTGATTAAATCTACTCCACTTCATCGCTACCTTGTTGTGTTGCTACCAAGAAGAAAGAACAAGACATAAAGTTTTGTAGGTTACATGTCACCAAAAAACAGGATTGAATTGTAACATATAAAATCATTCATCTCACAATGCCAGAATGTCATCAAATACTCTTACCATTTAATTATAGCCTTCTTTGAGAAGATAGGTCTCCCAGAAAATAAAACATCTGAACCAATATTTGAAAAGACAAGATTTGTACATCTGTTTTCATGTTTAACTACATGTGTTCTCATCTAAAGCTTAACAGACCTTGAGATACAGCTAAGACTGACCACCACAGAAATAAATGAAATCGGAAAGCTTTCAGAGTTGCGTGCCTAAACACGTGGCAGTTCGTTAATAAGAAAGCACTCATGCTACACACAGAGTCATGGTTTCTATGATCTGAAGCAACAGGAGTTACCTGTAGAAGAACTGGATGATAGGTACTAAAAAAACAGCCTTTTTCCCCCCCGCTAAGACGCACGTACCAAAACACCACTTACATAAGCTAAGGTGATGTCTAGTTGTATCGCTTGGTGTCCAGCTGACTTCTGCAGCGTAGCAACAAAAGCTCAGCACCAAAACGCAACCAAAGTGTGGAAGAATGTTGCACGTATTACTGCGTTAATCTGATCCATATCTGTGAAACTAAACTCCCAATCTTTCACACATGCAGCTATTTATTTCTCCAACAAAAACTTCTGCCATCTTCCTGATTTCTCACACTGCTGAGCTGGAGACCTGGAGCCAGCCCACGTCAGTGTAGGCCCCTGTCACATGCCAGTACAGCGCCCCCATCAGTTTGGTCCACACCAACTGCACCTCAGCTGTGAAGAAGTCTGGGAAGTCTTCAGACAGCACCTCCAGGATCACTCCGCTCAGGATCTGGGTGGGACAAAGAGAATGAACAGGTTAGGATACATTTATGGGTTATACAAAACATGTTTATTACATTTTTTCATAAAATTATTCTTAGATAATGATATTTTACTGCTCAGTCATTTCTATTTCCATCTCCTTACAGAATGAGCTGCTTGAGGGCATCTTTGAGGGTTTCACTTTTAACCCAAAAGAGCTCAATGTTTACACGCCCACATGAAAATGGGTGCAAACAGATGCGCAAATATACAACCGTACATCTTTGAAAAGTAGAAGTGGAGCCTCCTGCACAACCAACAACAAGGCAGCAAGGGGTTTCTGGATGGTAAGTCAAGAAAAATGCACCTGTCTTTTCCAGCAGCCATTGTACATCACCTAGAGCGGTAAAACCAACTTCCCGAATGTGTTGGTGCTCCCCTGGGGTTGCTAAGTAACGGCGCAGTGATGGCAAATGTGACTTAACAAATCGGAGGTTTTCAAAACATCTAATTTTCCAGACACCATAAAACATGAACTAACTGCCAAAAAAATGGCTGGGTGTTTTTTTTTTTACATCTGTTTAACTGCTTCTATAGTAGAAACCCAAGTGGAATTACAAAAATGTGTAGATCCCCTTTAGCTTCCCATCATAGCCATAGTTGATACCTTGAAATTAGCCTCTGTGTCTTTAAGAAGCTCCTGCCTTGAGGCTATCCGTTGATGTCGTGTACAGCCGTCCTTAGGAGCATCGTAGTTTGTATGACAAGTTAAGTGGACTATCAATTCCACCAAGTGTTTGCTAAATGCCGCTGCCGCTAGTCTGATGGAGCCGAGTGGCTCATAGGAGGAGCATTGGGAAAACATTCAGTGTTTTGTATTAGCAAGCATTTAGACA
The DNA here is from genome assembly GCF_019740435.1 of Gambusia affinis. Lineage (NCBI taxonomy): Eukaryota > Metazoa > Chordata > Actinopteri > Cyprinodontiformes > Poeciliidae > Gambusia > Gambusia affinis. The sequence continues at coordinate 13,117,956 of NC_057871.1, read as the reverse complement.
CTGCAGAATGGTTGCCATGGGAGATGGCAACTAGATAAACTAACCAAAACTTTTCATCCATGTTTCTCTTTTCAGAAACATGGATGGAAGAATTAAAGCAACACTCCAGGTATGACAATGATGAGTCGATATTGCATAATCCTTCTCCTTTAAAAGTGAGGTTAACTTCACGTTCCCAAAACTTGCTGTTAGGTTAATCCTAGATTCTGCAGTGGTTGTGTGCTGCTGTGATGGACGTTCTCACTCTGTTCACACGCGCATTCTGCCAAATAGAGAATATAAGAGAGACAGAAACTGCATCTTCTTCTACAATAGAAGCGTCAGGCTTCTGATCTGATTGGATCCACATTTAGATTTTGGAGCAATAGAAATTTCATCACAATACCTGAATAGACCCAATCAATAGTTTTCTGGGAGTGATCTTTGTTTGGATAATAACAGCTATTAATGAACAGTTTGTACCATTGTTGTGTTTGGGATCATTATTCCTGGTCTGGTTTTTTAACCATCGTACAGCATAAAGAAGCATCACTAAGCTTTGTTGAGTTATGAGCCATCTCAGATCATTTATTTACCAATTAAAATAGACAACCTTGAACAAATTTTAAAAAGCAGTAGAAGTGAAAAAGATGTTCTAATCGCAGCTGCATTCCTGATTGATCTATAAAGTGCAGATCTACTAATAAAAGGATATTTCTAAACTTATTTTGTACTTTTTTTCCAGAGTTCTGCGTCTAGCAGGTGTGTGGCACATTACTGTAATATTACCCCAGCCATTTTCTCATAATTGCCCAATCTCTGATCAACTAGAGGCTTTCACATAACTCCGAAGCACCTTTTAAACTCTTTAAAGAACATTTAATACTGGAACAAACTTCTGTGAAGCGACTGGGAGCCTCGCTTCAGCTGACCTCCAGGATCATTTACTGTGCTGCAGTAATGCGAAGGAAAAAAACAGCCTGAATTAGGTACTTTTTTTTTTTTTGCCATTTTACAGCTCGAAACATACAGAGAAAAATGCACTTTTTCTTTAAAACTTATTGCCCAGGTTTTTCCTCATAACTGCATCTTGAAAGCCAGCAGTGGCCTATTAAAGGTGACCTATTACACTTCCTTGAACAGGTTAGTTTATGTTTGTGGGCTTTATGAAACATGTTCTTTACATTTTTTGCACAAAAGCATTCTCAGATAATTAGATTTCAGCCTGGTTAGTTCTGCCTATTTCGCCACATTCCCCAACTCAACGTTTACACTTACAAAATGGCTGCAAACGGATGTGCAAATATACACCCAAACAGCTTCGAAAAGCAGAATTAGAGCCTCCTGTACAACCAACAAGAACTCACCAAGTGTAAGTCGACAACAAAATCAGTTGTCTTTTCTAGCTGCCATTGTACAGCAAATAAAATCAACTGACCAAACGTTCTGCAGCTCCACTTGGGTTGCTAGGAGATGGGCGAGGCTCAGCTGGGGTTGCTAGGTAACAACACAGTTCCTGTTGATTGTGACTTAACAATCAGAAGGTCTTTGAAAGGGGTAATTCAAGCATAAATGTTTTGCAAAAAAACTGCTGGGTATTTATTTTTTTGCTCTCTTTTTAGAAGCTGTAGAAACCCAAATAGAAGCACAAAAACATGTAAAAAGTAAATTTTAAAAATAAGCACAAATCTGCAATCTAAAACTGAATGGAGGACAAGTAGGAAGGAAAAGACATTTGACCATAAGACAAATGTCTTTTCCTTAAGACAGTAATAAGAAGGAAATGTTTTCGTTTTTTCATCTCTACCTTAAAGTATATGGGTTCCACTTTGTGTTTGATGGCGTGGGCCTTTCCCACCACGGCCAGCACCGAGGAAACCTTCTCTGGGTCGTTGAGGTTCTCCACCACAGAGTTGATCGCGTTCATCACCCTGCAGGCATGCTGCCGCAGCTGGCTGCTCTGCTCCATCTCCTCAGGGTCCTCCATGTCTTGGAACTGGCTGAAATACTGCTTTGCAGACGGGAAGTTGACAAAAAACCTGAAGGAAAATAATATTTCATCATGGATAATGGGGGGTGGAGGGGGTGAAGCTAAATAAATAGATTTATCTTTCATGTAAAAGCAAAAGTCTGATCACACTTTTCCATTCACTCTCATGGAAAAACACCCAAAAACAAAAAATCTTATCAAGCACTTTAGTGCAGTTTCTAGTGCAGATATCTTAGTAAACTTAAAATAAGACAGAACGAACTGTCAAGTAACTTTTCAGTAACATTTCTTCACTTATGACCAGTGTTGGTATAGTTACTTTGAAAAAGTAACTTTAATTGGACTACTGATTACTCCTTGAAAAAGTAACTTAGTTATATTACTGACTACTTGATTTGGAAAGTAACTAAGTTACACTAAAAGTAACTTTTTAGTTACTTTCAGCGTTGTTAACAACAACGCTCCGCCTCCTGTGAAAATAACATTGATCTTTGCCAAAACTTAATTGTAAGCTATTTTAAAATGGTAACATCAACAATGTGTCTCCACTGATAAGGCTGAACTGAAGAGGAGATTGTAGAAAAAACAGTACAAAAAAATAAAAAACGTGAGTAATTTGTGTGGTCCACTGTTGTCTGGAAAACTCCAAGAAGGATTTTAAAGCCCCCCCTCTCCCCAGCCTCCAGGTTCTGCGTTACGGCCCTGCGTTTGGTCTCACAGCACAGCGCCCAGATCTCCTCCTGAAGCTCCACAACTCAGATGGCTGCACAGATTTGTGACACTTATCGTAATATTAATAATTATAATGGCGTTAACTTGCCATTATAATTATTGGCAACTACGGACACGTTCATTCGTGGCTGTTTTCACGTTTATTACGCTGTTCATATTGCTCTCGATGTTTGCAGTTTTCTGGAGCGCAACGCGAAGCTTGACGTCATTCAGAGGTAATACATTAACTTGACATTAACAAAAAAACAGCGGGACGGATCATCAGGGAAATGATGGACAGAGAGAGACTGACTAAAACTACCTTAATGACGGACAAATTCTGGGATTTATTATGAGTCTCTGCTTATTTCCAAGCCCAAATGAGCAACTTCACGTTCAAAAACGAGCCCAAAAAGGCGCAACCCGCCGCTCATTAAATCTGCAAGCGACTTTAAAAAAATGAAGCCCAAAGCCGCTTATAATAATCGGACTTGGCGACAGAAACTCAAAATAGTTCCAGTTTTTCCACCAACAAAATGCGCATCTCCCTCCATTGTTTACATTTCTGTCGCATAGAGACGTCGGTCACTCGACAAGACGCGTAGAGGAAATACGATTAAATAACAAAAGAAGATAGTAACGCACAGTGATTTTGATAAGTAACTGTAGTCTGACTACTGGATTTGAAGTAGCAACGCGTTAGATTACTCGTTACGGAAAAAAGTGGTCCGACGTCAGTAACGCGTTACAAATTAACGCGTTACTGACATCACTGCTTATGACAAGATGTTTTCCCATGTTGTAAGTAAAAAAAACAAACTAGTACTTTTTAATCAATATTCAATAACTATTGACTTAAAACTAGAGACCCATCGATCCAATATTAATACCTGTATTGGTTCCGGTATTGATACAAATTCTAGATTACATAATGATGACAATGTGCCTGATCCATAAGGGTAAATCTATTCAGTTTAACTCTGTTTTGTGCTTTATTATTTATATTATGTTATATTTAGGATCCCTAATTACGCTTTCTGAACCATTTGAAAGAAGGTTAGTTGCAGTTTATTTTTTTTACAGATATAATCAAGGTAGTCAACCTGTTAATTTCAGTTTCTTTATTATTCATTTTACATTGGCTGTTGTTCTCATAATTGCACTGACTGAACAAATTAAAGTTGTGTTGTTTTCACATGTTTGACCAGGCCTGTGAAGCTACTGGTGTATTTAAGGTTGTAGAGATATAAAATAAAAATTTAATTCAGTACATTTATGTCTGCATTTGTAAAAAAGAAAAAAGAAAGAAGCGTTTTAAGTCAATTCAGCCTTTCTTTTTCTGTATTTGGATTAGTATCGGCCGATACTAAACCTCAGATATCGGTATCGGCCGATACTAAACCTCAGATATCGGTATCGGCCGATACTAAACCTCAGATATCGGTATCGGCCGATACTAAACCTCAGATATCGGTATCGGCCGATACTAAACCTCAGATATCGGTATCGGCCGATACTAAACCTCAGATATCGGTATCGGCCGATACTAAACCTCAGATATCGGTATCGGCCGATACTAAACCTCAGATATCGGTATCGGCCGATACTAAACCTCAGATATCGGTATCGGCCGATACTAAACCTCAGATATCGGTATCGGCCGATACTAAACCTCAGATATCGGTATCGGAAGTGAAAAAAGTGCACTCAAAACAAGCTCCTATGTTTTGCTGAAATGTTACTTGTTGGTTAATTTTGTCTTATTTCAGGTTTTTGCATTAGAAACTAGACCAAAAGAAGATGGCCAAATCAAAGCCCAAAGGTGTGAACATCTATGAAGCTCACACGGTAATAATCGGTGAGACGTGAGTTGGTCTGTGGGAACAATGATGGCCGTGATGATGGCAGGGTGTGTTGAACATAATCATTTGAAGCAACTCTGGACTCCAAAAGGCAAAGAGGGATTTTCTTCCCCCTCAATGTTTTTAAAACCCTAATTCTGAAAGACACAAATGCTTGAATTATAAATTAAAAGAACAACCCATAAAAGAATTGACTGAAGGAACAAATTGCAGGAAGCTAAAACCTTTAATTATAATTAAATGCTACACAGTCCACAGAAGATAATTGTGAAGCGTTTAGCTGCTCTCTTCACCATAAATCGAAATCAGCGTTTCCCTCCTCTTATCTCGGAGTGCAGTTCAGTAACTTACATGAGTTTTCTTTTTTCTCTGCGAGTGAGTGTGTAATTTGGCTCTGCCCCATCGGTTCAGCAGGAAGTTCCCAACAGAGGCATTTAAAGTGCAGAAGCGCTGATGAGACGATGTAGTTAAGATTGATAAGACGCTCGCAGCATAATTGGATGCAGGTGTGCAGAAAGTGGCGTCTAATTTTCGTGGAGTTCCAGTGTGAGAGTGCACCGAACAGAATGGCACCTATCTAGGATGTATTAGAGAGAATAGTAATAATAATAATAAAGCTTGAAAGATGTTTGAGTTTTCACTGCTGCTCAGAGATGAAGAAAAGAGTTTGGGAGGAAATCAATTTAAAAGTTGAGGAATAATGGTTGTTCTGTTTTTTATGATTGTTGTATCAGGACTTAGATAATTAACACTTTTGGATGGAGTTGTTAAGTCGTTAAGAGACAAAATCGCTCATCAGGCATCCATCCATCCATTTTCTATTCACCCTTCTCCCTAATGGGGTCAGGAGGGTTGCTGGTTCCAATCTCCAGCTACGTTCCGGGCGAGAGGGGGGTTCACCCTGGACAGGTCGCCAGTCTGTCGCAGGGCAACACAGAGACACACAGGACACACAACCATTCACTCACTCACACCTAGGGAGAATTTAGAGACCAATTAACCTGACAGTCATGTTTTTGGACTGTGGGAGGAAGCCGGAGAACCCGGAGAGAACCCACCATGCACAGGGAGAACATGCAAACTCCATGCAGAAAGACCCCGGGCCGGGAATCGAACCCAGGACCTTCTTGTTAACTGCACCACTGTGCAGCCCTCATCAGGTATCTTACTTGATAAATAGCTGCAGTAATAAAAATTTGACCCTGCTTATAGGGCTGTAACGATTAATTAGATTGATCGTGATGAATCGATTATTGACATAAAGATTAATAGCTAACTGGAGAATACAGACTCAAAAAAATGCAATTTGCTCAAAGAACAACACAATCAGAGCTTTAAATAAGCCAAAATGATATAAACATTTTGCATTTAAGATAAAAAAAAAAAAAAAAATTTTTTTTATCTGTAATTATGTTCTAGCCAGAGCCTACACTGTAAAACATTTGAACATTTAACTTGAAAATGAAAGTCCACCGGCTGCCTTGAAAATGTCATTTAAGTCGACAAGAAAATTGTTTTGGTTTTAACTCAGAAATTAAAGTTCATGAAGTTGATTTAACAATAGACAAGTTTTCTAAACATTGTTTTTTAAGTTCATTAATGGTGAATTGTGAGTTTTAACTTAATGCTGCAATTTTGACCAAACATTTATTTCACAATATGCAAGAAGAAAATCTGCTCTCACCTGGTTAAAGAGACACATTTCTCTATTATTTTACTCACATTATCAAGTTAAAATAACAACTTATTTTACTTTAGAATAATTAAAATTCTTGTTTCAAATTGCATGAACAAAATTTCTGATCTGATAATAAATTTTATTAAACATCTCAATGAATTCAGCTCAGAAACATTTAGTGTGAACAGAACATTATCCTCAAGCTTTAAAATAAATCAATGTAACGCTCTTCCACCTCAGGATACAGAAACAAGCCGCTAAGCATTCTGGGAAATAGTTCCCACTCCTGTCTTTTTCTTCTTTCAGTTTTTTAAGCGTTAACCTAAAAACTCTTGTTTATTCAACTCTTGGAGGTTTTGACAAAATTAATAAAATGTTAAGAAAACTTACTGCTTGCTGTAAGTTTATCTTTCACAAATTCACATTTAGGTTCAAAATCTAAAACTGGATAAATTTATTTGACTTAAAGAGTAGAAGGTAGTTGACACAACTAAATGCAACTAAAATGTTTTATAGTGTAGTAGCATGGGGTACTATGTACCCTGAATAACCAACAGATTTTTCCTGCATTGTTTTGATTTTAAGTCAAGCAGAAAGTGCTGCGTTTTTTACGTGTTGATGTTAGAAATATGTTTTAACTGCAGATGCATCCTTTGCTCCGTTCACTAAAGAAATGCTGCAGTGTTGCATTTTAGGCAATAAAATGTTTTCTTTTTTATCTATAAAAGGAACTGAATTATTTGTTTGCATCTTTTAATGTATTTCTAACATTGAATTAAATAGAAAAATCTACATAATGTGCCAGTTTCTGTATCCAAATAATCGTCAGCATAATCAATAGACTAATCAATCACTAAAATAGCTGTTGCTCTAAAAGCAACAGCGGCTAACAGTTTATCTTGGTACTTTTATTGAAGAGATTATAAATTAAATGAATTTCTTATAATGACGCATACTGGCACAGAAACTGTAACTAATTGGTCACTTGGACCAATTTCATTATTTTACCTTCAGTTTAACACTTTTTATTTAGATGGAGTCACAGCTTTTATCTAAATCAGGGTAGAGATTTGCTCTATGGTTCACTTAATAAATTAAATGCCCTGTTTTCATTCTTTTTTTTGTGCTCCTATAAAAAAAAAAAAACACCTGGAAAGATGTGAAAAAAGCCTTGAAATACATCCACCTTTTATAGAAGTTGCATAATTAACATGCATTTTAAAATCATACAAATCATACCCAAATTATTAGAAAACCTGAATAATTTCAATAAAATAATCCCAACATCTATAAAGCTAATTGTTGGAGATGTGCAGCACAAAGTGGCCTCTTAAAGCTATTAGGCCTCCATAGCAACCATTAGATGTTCTCCACATGCCAACTGGTTGTTTGTTTTGCCAGAAGAAAGCCTTTTTTTTCTGTCCTACTGTCATAACAACCATAAACACGTTGAGTTTGGTAAACGCTGCCGCCAGTGAGATGAGGCCATGTTCACACTGCTGGTATAATGTTCCAATTTATTTCACTGGAATCCAATTTTTTGGTTGGTTGTTTACTTTAGAGTTTAAATGCAGCCACTATTGGACACCAACGGAAACAATCTCTGGCCCTGAAGCGACCCACATCTTCAGAGGAAGATGTGAGGGTGATGTTTAGCAATTCTGAATCTTCAAAGTAGCAGAATTATTAATGATTGAATCAACAATGTCTACCATGTCTGTTTGTCTGTTGCAGTACATTTAGTCTCCCTGCTTCCTGCCACCTGTTACACCTCAGTGGTGTAAATTTTAGATAAATGTGACGTGACTGGGATCAGGCTGCTTAACAAAAATCTGCATTTGATTGTAGAGGTCACATATCAGGGTGTCTGCAGGTTTCAGAAAGTCAAATTTAAGACTTTTTAAGACTTTTTAAATGCCAGCTTGAATTAAATTTAAGACCAAAAAGCTGTAGATGCACAGGATTGTTGTGGGAACTTGCAGTATTACAGTCCAGCATGGCAAAAACTGAAATCTGGCTTTGCGCTAACGGAAGAGATAAAAAAAAACAACTAGATAGCAAGGGTATATTAGCAGCTAGTTATTGATAGCCTCAACTGCAATTATGCTACAGAACTCTATGAAAGCATTTGCATGTGATTCAAACATTTGCCTGACAGGAAAAAAAAAAAGAATGTATTTAAGGCCAGCTAACATTTTTAAATTAAATTCAAGACATTTTAAGGCCTTAATTTTAGGTATAAATTTAAGACTTCTTTAAGGATATTCAAACACCCCTGCCATATATGTGGATTTTTCCACTTTTGCCAGCTGTGTGAACCTAAGATTGGCTCTAGTGTAAAAACAAATGATAAATTTGTCAAGTACCTTGGAGTATCTGTGATAGAAATATAAAGCATATGACCTAATCAATACAGAAATGGTTCACCAGACACATTGTCAACCTTCTTCCATTTCCAGTTCAGTACCTGTAGACCTAAATGCATAGGAACAGGTGATATGATCTTAACATTTATCATAATAGTTTGTGTTTTTTTTTTTAATTCTGAAGAGGATAAATTAGGCATTAAAAATGTACCAGTCTTTTTGTCTGAAACTCTTAGAGCATCCTTCTCTAAAGAATATGTGCATTCTTCAACCAATTTCAACAATTCATATATTCATATCTTCAGCTTTTATATATATAAAAAAATTCAACCTTTTATGGAAATCTCAGGCCCATAAAAACACTTTGAAATCCTTCAGAATTCCACAAACTTCAGCTAAAACTTTGTGCTCTTTGACCGCTTGCCGCTTCTGCCTAGAAACTCCATTCAACTTTTAAACAAATCAGAAGATGTCAAGCTATCTTCAAATGGTTCAGCCTTTTCATATGTCTTACAGTTATTCTAAAATCACTATTTAAGTCTTGACACAGAGCAGTGTGAATGCAAACTACAGTTCTGAAAATGTAACAAATGTTGCAAATTTAATCCCCAATCAAACCGAATTATCCGGTCTGAATGCACCCATCGTCAGCGCTAGCTCTCTCTTTAGCATCTTGTGCAGCTTTCATTCAGGAGATTAGCATTGGATGAACCTCAAATAATGTGAGGTCTGAAGGCAAAAAGAAGGTCCTCAATTCAACTCACTAGTCCAGCCTTTCAAAGCAATCCCACTTCCTTATGTGGCCTTTGGAGAATATTACTCAGCCTCTTTTGTTCCACCGTATCTGGACTGTGTTTAAGGACATGCTGGCTCTTATAAAACACTTTATGTGCATATATAGGGAATTCCACTTGTGAACCAGTAGTTGGGAGCAGAGACATAAACAAGGTTGAAATGGTTGGACGTAAAAAATTCAAATTGATTTGAGCTTTAAAATGTTCATTGTACACAAGAGCTCAGCAGGCAGGGTGAGTTGATGCAGAGGTGTCGAGGGAATTTCCACCATCTTTCTTTCAACACTCAGTGGGAAGCCGAGCTGGCAAAGTGCAAAGTCAAAAAATAAAATCAAGTTTGGTCAAATTAATAAAACAATTATAAAATTTGCAGAAAATACCAAAAAATAAAAATGTCAGCTGCAGCAAATTCTGACTGGTGTTTCCTCCCAACTTTTACTGTCCCCATTTTGCGGACAAGAGGATTATGGAGAGCAGTAATTTTCTGACAGATGAAATAAATTGTTTGAGTGGGGGAAAAAATACATTTCAAGGATAGTAAACAAATTCACAAAGATAAAAATATTATACCTATAATTTGAATATGTTTTAGTTTTAGAAATGCACAATATGGTTCTAGTTAGTTGTAGTTTTTTTCCCATTAATTACTGTTTTTATTCATTTCAGCTAACATAAATCTTTTCTCAATTTCAGTTTTTGTCCATTTGTTAGCTTTAGTTTGCTATAATAAACTTCCTCAGTGCAATACATCTGTAAACAAACTTCCCACTCAGGTGGTTCTATTCTGACCCGATTTAAATCTTATCAGAGGTGCAGAAAAACCGGAGTGGGTCGTGCAGCAACGGTCCACAGCGGCCCTGCTTCACCACATCTGCACCCTGGATCGTTTCAGCTTTGCTCTTTCAGCTGTCACATCACAAGCTCACTCGGCTCCTCGGTGACAGAAATAAATTAAAATGTGGAGAACTTCTTGTTCAGCTTTGGCAAACATGAACACTAACTCGATCACTTCAAAAGGGACGGCTTCTCTGAAGCCTGCGGTGTGTTTTAGGTGTCTTGCTTTGGGAGTGTTTCATGTCATGTGGCCAGGATTTGACTTATAGGGGGGGTAAAATAGTATAACAGAGAAAATGGTTTGATATCTGAGCATTGAAATGCTTCACTAGAACTAAATGAAGCGAAAATGCTGCTGGATAAAATAACACACTGGTTTAAAGCTACTTTAAAGTCTCATTAATCATAAAAAAGTAGAACTACATGGCGGAAAGGAATCTAATCGCTTTGAGTTGTGTTGAAGCGTGCAGCGGGAGTTTGACTTTTCCATCTTTTAGCATGTTACAACTACAAACTTTATTGTATTTCAGGTATTTTGTTCTTGTTTGTTTAGGGTCTATAAATGTCCTTCATAACAGTCTTTCACAGAGCCAGGAGGAGTGTCTTAGTGCTGCCAATCAACCTCGTATACACACTGTTGGCGGAGAAAGAACTCATCATTATAGGAAAACCATTTATCCGCAGTCAGCGGTGGCCATGCTAACTAGCCTGAGCATTAATGGTAGAGAGAAAGGGAGAGGGTGTGAGCAGCGTATACACAAGAGTGACTGGGAGCGCAGCGCTAAGGCCCTCCTGCAGGCTCTGATTGGTGTATTTCTGTAGATGACAGCAGACCTATAGGTTTTTTCAGATTATCTGCCTCTTTTTGTGACGTAGCGACACTTTCAGCAAATATGCAAACATTATTTTCTGTAAAAGTTACATACGGTAGCTTTAACAAAAGTAGAGCGACAAATCGTGTTTGTTTCATTTTTATAACTGATCATGCTTAACTCATATAATAACAATAACTCATAGCTCATTTTTTAACAGGACCAAAAACAAGCATGGTCATTTCGGCTCAGTTTTTGGCCTCATTTAGCTGCTGCAGATTAAATTTTTTTATTTTCCAAACAGTTTTCATGTTTCATCAAACTCACTGAGGTCAAAGCATCAAGTGCGTTTAGATATTCCCAACTAAACCGAAGGGTTGATTACGCCTTTGCAGATGCTGCTGCCTTGTTGTGTAATAATTTACACGTCTACATAAAACCAGTTTAATGCTTTGAAATTCTCAAGACGCTATTAAAGCAGAACCTGCAGTCTGTGGCAGGTACAGCTTTTTATATGCGTGTCTCTTAAGGCGCATTTATTACTTAACCACTTGTCGTTATTTATCTTAATGTTGCCCGTTCGTGTATCTTTTTACTGCTTCACGACCTTTTATAGCCGAGATCATGGTTTTGTTGAGACATTGACGTTTTCTGCAGTTTTCTGAACAGATACAGTCTTGCGTTTGTTTCATTCGCAGTGTAGAAGACGGAGAAAAATAGATACTGACTGACTTTTCTCCACAATCCTTAAAGGCATCTTCCACACAGAACATCTTAAGATGAACATCTGTATTGTTTCTGCAGAAGAACAGATCCCATAAAATCTGATATGTGATCAGTAAAAGTTCTGATTGGATAAGTTCTGGTTGGTGCTTCTCACTCTCAATAGTCTGTAGTTCGGGTTTAGCCACTGTGCAGCTAATAAAAACAAAAGCACAGGCATGAAAGGATCATTGTGAAGCTAATTTTTGATCTTGAAAACATAAACACAACTGAAAATGTGGGCAGAAACTGCAGCACTTTAACTAATGTTGCCTATCTGGTCCATTTGGATGAATCTGTACAAACCAGCAACATTAATATGTAAAAGAAATTAATAAAATTTTTAGTAACCTATCACAAAAGCCTTTATCAATCTTAAATAAAGAAGAACAAACTGTGAACCACCTCAAGCTTTAAAAATTATTAAATTATATTTTAGTAGTTTGTGTGTGTTTACTAAAGCAAATTTCATGATGTTTTAATTGTCTGTACATTTTAATTATTTCTTTATATACTGTACGTTGCTGATCTCCCTCAAAAAAGGTTTGGTAAAATAATAGTTAGAAAAATCAATAAAAATAAAAATAATGGATTAAAACTGAAAGAAAAAATCAAATATAAAATCAATCATAGATTAAGAAGGAAATATTGAAGATATATGTACATTTCAAAAGGAGAAAAATAAATAAAATCTATTAAAATCCTAAAATTAAAACCATACATTATCAAACATATATCACTAGATATCTAAATACCGTCTTCATTTACCCTGACCTTACTATTTTTGTTTTGTTGACACAAGTTCAGCTGAAACTTTTAGGAGGTATTTAATAAACAATGTTCTACTTTTGTTTTGGGGTTTTTTGTGCTATTAAGATCAATTTTAAAATGGATATTTAACTAATGCAGAAACTTTAAAATTAGTTTTATGTGAGCTCTCTATCAGGTTCTAGTAAATATTTTTGAAGTAGCTGAAATGTAAATTAGAAATTAGTCTGGAAAGAATAAATTTTAAGAAGTAAAGCCAATAGTCGCCAATTATTTGCCTGATTAAATATATGATTTAACTATAAAATCTGCTCTAATTGAGTCTTCCAGCTCATTATTTGTTCTGTTTCTTATTAAAACTAATTATTACAGTATCAAAGCCAGTTTCAGGTTTGGTTTTGTGAAGTGTGTTTGGCTCATTTGATAAAACTAATTTAGTATTAATGGTGCATAGGCGCGATTTTAATGAACAATAACGTCACTTTTTCACTAAAGCAGGAACAGCAGAAAAAAACCAACTGATTAAATGGAGTAACAGAAGAGCCGACGGATAAAGAGGCATGAAAGACGCCGCTGAAGTGCCAACGCCTGTTGCTGTCATTGACAGATAAGAAACACACACACACACACACACAAAGGATGCTCTTTGCCCCGTCTTTTCACTCACTCATGGATTCTCATCAACTCAGACTGGAAATCAGTTTGCCTCAGTACCATCGGTCTCCTTGGCGACGACTCGCTGTCCATTTTAACAGGTCCTTGAATATTGTGAAGCGGCGGTATTTTAGCTGTGGATATTTAAGCTGTTCAAATTTTTACATTTTTATATAAAAAGCCGACAGGAAGAACACTTTGTAAAGAAAAAATGACACAGGCGGTAATCTCTACTACTGTTGACAACTTTAATTGTATTTATTTTAGTAAGTGTGAGGATTTGGGGGGGTTTTCTGTGTTTTTTTAGGTTTCTGTGTTCAGTTTTGTCTCCCTGTCTTGATCGTCCCTCGTTTCCCTTGATTACCCTCCTTGTGTATTTAATCCCACCTGTGTTCCCTGCTCTTTGTCGGATCGTTGTCTGAAGTCGTGTTTATTTTCAAGTCATTTCAGTTGACAGCTCCTTGCCTCTTCTCGCCTGTGCTGCCTGAACTTTGTATTTACTCGTAGATTCATTAAATCATCAAACTAAGCTGCTGCTTCACATCTCTGCTTCTGGGTCCGAACCAACAATTACCATAAATCATGACAGTAAATGCTGCTTAAATAATTAAAATGATGATAATTTTACATTTTCTAATCAGTTAGTCATGCTTGTAAATATGTGAATTACATTTTGCACTGAACCCTCTTTATTTACCCTGATATTACAAATAACTTATAAGTTCAGCTGAAACTTGGCGGTATTTAATAAAGTTTTATTTTTGTTTTGTTTTATAAAGTTTTAAAGTGTATTCTTTCACTGGAGAAAGTAACTTTTGTATTTCTGAAGAGGATTCAAATAGAAACAAATTAGTTTCAACTAGAGGTGTGTAGAGTCCCCAAATTCATGTACATTAAAATAAAAAAGAACCACTTCAATATAATCTTACTCAAGTTAAAATAAAAGTAGCCATCCAAGAAATCACTAAAGTAAGAACAAAACAGCATTTTGTAAAAAGTACTCAGTGATCAGATTAAACATTTTAAAACGATTCCCTCAGACAGATAAAACACTATTATATAAAAGTTCTGCCGTTACAAGGGCTAAAATGAAAAAAAAAAAAAGAATATATAATATATAAGTTCTGTTATGCTGCTCTTGACAGTTGGTGGTTACCATAGTAACCGGAAACAGACAGCTCGTTCTTTTTTTTTCTGTTGCCGTCGGTAACTATGTGGCACATGCTGCTGGAAAGTTATCCACCATCTTGATTTCTTCTTTTCTTAGAATAAATACAGAGAACCTGAACGTGTGTGTTGTGAAGTCAACCTACAGCTCTGGAAAACATTAAGAGACCAAAATGATTTTTTTTTTGTTTTACTTTTTATAGGTATATGTTTGAGTAAAATGAGTACTGTTTTTTTTATTCTATGAACTACTGATATGTCTCCAAAATGCCAAGCAAGGATTTAGTATTTAATAGCAGAAAATGAGAAATGAGCAAAATAACAATAAAGATGCAGAGCTTCCAGACCTCAAATAATGCAAAGAAAACAAGTTGATATTAATTTTGAAACAACAATACTAATGTAAGACTCTTGGGTGTCCAGGTACTGTGATTCTCCTTTGTAGAATAATCCACATAACTCCAATTTTCACTCTTATACTAATGTTTTAACTCAGTAAGAGTTCAGAAATTAGTTTTTGGTGGAATAACCAGGATGTGCTGTTTATTTCCCTGAGTTTGTGCTGCCCCTTGATTAAATGGCACCCTGGGAATGAGCCATAGTGCTCAAACCAGAGAAAAGCCACTGAAAGAAAGAAAACCACACTTCTCACTATCCAATCAGTAGCAGGCATTGTCAAGTAAAAATGGGCTTTTTTCCATTATTAACCCCCTCAATACATATAAAGTTGAAATAATTAATATTCATACACTCAAAATATCATCAGTTTTGCCTGTGGAAGGATCTGTGCCTCAAAGTTTTAATTAGTACTAATTAAGTCCGTCCCAATCAGAATCAGTGCTTCTGTTCTTTGAGAAAAGCATAGAAAGACTAAAATCCAAAAATTACTGGTCTTTAATCCCTTTAATCTATATGTTAACACATATTGACTTTTTTTTTTTTTATCATTTTGGGAAAATCTTTTCTCATTCCCCTATCTCCTGGCTTAATGCGCACCAGGCTCAGTTATCTCAGGAACTGGACAGGATTTGGAAAAAGCGATGAAAAAGACACATTGTTGCTGGGCAGAATGAAGGATGCTAAAGCTGCCATTGATAAAATTTATCAGCCAGCATCACCTGCTTTTGTGGGGTAGCAAGAGCCAATAAGGAGTTTAGAAGGGATTACAAGGATTAGTGGTAGCAATAAATCTCATGGCTGTCACCCAGCCGCCTGGATTTGGTCCGTCTGTCCGTCCGTCCACTGAAGCTGCACTGCAAAAAAATCTTATCAAGTATTCTTGGTCTATAGTTTCGACTGCAAATACACTTCAAATAAGACACAACTAACTTATAAGTAAGTTTTCAGCAAGATATATCAGCTTGATTTGAGTCAATAATCTCCACCGGCAGATTACCTCAAAAGACATTTTTCCTAGATTATGTACGAAATAATCTGCCATCGGAACTAGCACTTTTTCATATATATTAAGGAATTACTGATTTAAAACAAGCTTTTAGTTGGGTCTACTATCTTCTACTTTTTAACTCAAATAAATTTATCCAGTTTTAGATTTTGAACCTAAATGTGAGTTTGTAAAAGATAAATTTACAGCAGTAAGTTGTGTTAACTTTTTATTAATATTGTCAAACATCCAAGAGTTGAATAAACTAGAGTTTTTAGGTTAGCACTTAAAAAAAATGAAAGAAGAAAAAGACAGGAGTGGGAACTATTTCCCAGAATGCTTTGCAGCTTGTTTCTGTATCCTGTGTTGCACCATGCAATATTCCAGATTAACTCTGCAAAATAATCTGTGGAGGGGCAGGATTCCCACCAACAACTGGGTGAAAAAGTGAATCTGCGAATACAAAATTCCAGTAGGTGTTTATCCATAGAAAGGATTATTTGTTGAATAATTTTATCTGACTTCTGGACCAATTTAGTATTCATATATTTATGAACTGTGTGGGTTTCACTTAATGCTATACCTTTGAATTTGATAATGAGAAAAAGCTTTCATTAACACATTCTTCGCTTCTCAGCTGCATTTTTGCATTCTGCCTTTTTCTGCTCCAATAATTCAGATGAAATCAGGTATTTACATACACAGGATAAAAAGAGGCAATTCTTTTCTCACTTTCGGAAGTTAAATCAGACCAAACTTTTCTTGTTTTATCTTATTCAGCTGATCAGTATGCAGGACAGCTGTCTTTTAATCTGCATGAGTTGAGTTCATCCTTTTGACTTTTCTTCTACAAGCTTTTGATAGGATGATATCTGCCAGTAGCTCAAGCTGTATGTTTTTGAAAATCTCAACTTCCATTATTTTGTTAAACCTGGAGCATGTCCTAAACTCATGCTTTATTGCCTCAGATTAACCTTTTATCTCAAATTACAGCAGCTGTTTTCCATTACCTCACTTTCAACTTTTTTATTTCTGATTGTTGGCTCATTTTTCACCATTTTTTGGTTGAAATGCAATAGTTTCAATAGTTCATATTGCGTTCTGGTTCTGCGATGAGACATCATCTGCAACACACCTTGCAGTTTGAGAAGACATGACACTATTTGCCCACATGTGTTTAACAAATCATCCAGATTTGCAGCTAAAAAAAACCCCGGGAGGTTTAAAGCATTGCTCTATGGTGCGTAGTGGTGGAATGATTGAAATTCATTTGATTTTCCTGCCTGGGCTTCCTGCAGGCGGCCAGTGGCTCTGTCCCTCTGTGGTTCGGTCAGCCGTGGCTTTATGCAAAATTAATTTAAGTATGTTATTATTCCTGGACCAATAATTTTTATTGCAGTGGTCAACTGGTTTACAGACCAAAATGTGATTGGTCTAGTTTCTAGTACAAATATCAAACTAACTCACAAAATTTGTCTTATTTCTTGCTGAAAAGACATCTTTCAGCCAGATATAGCAGTTTGTTTTAAGTCAATAATTCCTTAATATTGATGAAAAAGTAGCAGATTATCTTATAATGGAAAAAATTTCCTGTTTATAAGAAAAATTATTTGCTAGAAAGTCTGGTTTCTAAAACAAATATCTTATTACACTTGAAATAAGACAAAGCTGACTTAGAGAGATATAAGAGCCTGTTTTAAGTTAATTCCTTTGTATTGATTAAAAGAATTATTAGTTCCAGTGCAAATTGTTTAACTTTGAATGAAAAAATTTCTTGTTTTAAGAAGAATAATTTGCACCAGAAACTAAAGTTTCTGGTTCAAATATCTTTCTTTTGTCTTATTTCAAATGTACTAACTTACAAGTAATTTTTCAGCAAGATATTGAAGCATATTTTAACTTAATAATCCCTTAAAATTGAGGGAAAAGTACTAGTTCCATTGGAAGATGTTTTTTTTTTTTGTTATAAGTGAAATAATCTGCCAGAAATATTAGGAATTGTGGACTGAATAAAGCATTTAGATCTTGTTGAAAAGTTACTTGCATGTTAGTTTGATTTTATTTCAAGTGTACTAAGATATTTGCACTAGAAACTAGACCAAAATTACTTGGCAAGATTTTTTTGTTTGTTATTTACAGTGTATGGCAAACATTTTGGAGGTATTTGGAGGAGTACAGACAGCAGGGTTGGAGCAGATGAAGAGTTGGCTTTGACAGAATTCACTTTTTCTTTTCTGTGCTTGACGCTTTACTTTTCATAGTTGATCATAGTGTTGTAAATGATAAATATTATCCATGAGTTTCTATTTCTTAGATTGTAAATATGACTAAGCACAGAGGCACAATTGTCTAAAACCATTTTTCAAGATGAGAAAAGAACATGCCACTCAAACACAAAATGATAGCTGGTGGAAATAGCCTAAGTCAGAAAAGACAATAACAGTTGGATTACAACCAGTGAGGAAGACGCTGAAGAACGTAGAAAAGAAAAATACCAAATCTCCCCTTTTAGAGAAACTTATTAATTCATCTGGATACAAAGTTTCCATAACAACCATTTATTTTAAGGCTTGAGAGAGTCTACAGGTGCAGGGTCTTCTGTGGATCATTCAGTAACTCATCAGGGAACTTATTTTGAAAATATCTTACTTACATGTAAGTTAATTTATATTCTTGATCTGTCTATACTTGGCATTTCTTGTGATATAAAGAACTGTGAGCCTGTACAAATGTTCCTATTCAGTTTGGGCTAAAAGGCAAAGCAGGACTGGTTTTGTCAAATTGCTGTAGAGCCTACCTAGGTTAAGGTGGGCCCTACAGCAATACAAAATATGCTCATTACAGTTTTTGCACAAAAATATTCTTTGATAATCAATTCTTATCATTATCAAATGATAAGAATTCATAAGATAATGAATTCTTGTCTGCTCAGTTCCATCTTATTTTGATCTCCTTTCAGGATGAGCTGTTTTAGGGCGTCTTGTCATTTTAAATCCATGTAAGCTGCTACTGGCCACGCCCCCAACTCAACATTTAAACTTGATTGTGAAAATGGCTCCAAACAGATGTGGAAATATACAAACATACATCTTTGAAAACAGAAGTAGAGCCTCCTGCACAACCAACAAGAATGCAGCAAGTGGTTTCTGGATAGTAAGTCAACAATAAAACGCTTGTCTTTTCCAGCAGTCATTGTACATCACCTAGAGCGGTAAAACCAGCTGCCCGAATGTGCTGGTGCTCCCCTGGGGTTCAAACTTGGTGCAACTCAGCTTTGGTTGCTAGGTGACAGACTTTGCTCTGCTTGGGTTGCTAGGTAACAGCACAGTGCCCTTCAAATGTAACTTAACAATCAGGAGGTTTGTGAAATAGCTAATTTTCCAGACACCAAAAAATTTTCCCTTTTTCCATAGATGGCAGGATAATCACAAACCTTTCATTTAAAATTTTTATTTTTATGTTTACAAATCTCTTTTAACATAAATCCAACTATGTTAAAATGGTGCCTTATTTTTTTTTATTATTCACAAAATTATTTTATGCATTTATAAACAAAAATAAAATAAAAATTTGCTACCCAAATGTAATTTCAACTAAGAATTTTGGCTAACGTAGCAAAAACTACTGACACCACTGACATAGAAAAACTAAAACTGAAGAAAACACCAGGGCTGCACCAATAAATCAGCCTTGATTTCCTTCATTTTGGGTAATTAGAAAACTGCAATCTGTGCACCTCCAGCAAAAAATAAAACTTTGGAAAGTTTATTGAAAATGTAATAAAGAATACATTTCTGCTGAGGAATACATTTGGACATGTTAATTCTCAATATTAGAACATGACTTAGCATTACGTGTTCCTGACTGTTGAAGTGAGAGTGAACACCGGTGGGATTAAACAGCTACCTGAAGTTTTCAGAAAGAAAACTTGAAAACAGCCATTCTGCACAGAAAATGTTTTGCCAACAAGTACGTAGATAAAGACCAGGACTTTTGGAAAAGATGAGTGTAAAATTTAAGCATTTGGAAACCAGAGCCAGGGACATTTAGCGGCATCATGATGGCAACACACCTGTAGATCCCTCATGGATTGTCTGAGAGTTATAGAGGGGTTATGTAAAATGTACTTTTTTTTAGCTGTTATGTTATTCTCTCTTTTAAAAAATACACCTAGAGTATATTTTGATTCTTTTACACATGTTGAAAAAAATTTACAAATACATTACATGATTACATAACAGATTCAGGCAGGGGAAAAAAACTGCAAACCCAGACAAAACCGCTACATATCCAGGAACGTCACTAAAATCGCCAAACAACAGAACGCCTGGGCCCAACAAACCTCTGGTCACCCACAGGAAACTGGAATTTCATAACAAACATGACAGATTCCCTTTAATGCAGCTTTTCTCAAACTTTTTAAGACCAAGGATTATCTTACTAATTTAACAAACAGACCAAATAACCTGAAACTGACCCACAATAACACAACATGCCACGACAATACCATCCATCCATCCATCCATCCATCCATCCATCCATTCATCCATCCATCCATCTTCTTCCGTTTATCCGGGGTCGGGTCGTGGGGGTAGCAGCTTCAGAAGGGAGGCCCAGACTTCCCTCTCCCCAGCCACTTCCACCAGCTCCTCTGGGGGAATCCCAAGGCGTTCCCAGGCCAGCCCAGAGACATAGTCCCTCCAGCGGTCTTCCCCGGGGTCTCCTCCCGGTGGGACGTGCCCGGAACACCTCACCAGGGAGGCGTCCAGGAGGCATCCTGACCAGATGCCCGAGCCACCTCAACTGGCCCCTCTCGACGTGAAGGAGCAGCGGCTCTACTATGAGTCCCTCCCGGATGACTGAGCTTCTCACCCTATCTCTAAGGGAGAGCCCAGCCACCCTGCGGAGAAAACCCATTTCGGCCGCTTCTATCCGTGATCTCGTTCTTTCGGTCATTGACCGGTACAGCGCCCGCTTGACGGCAGACGCTGCACCAATCCACCTGTCGATCTCCCGCTCCCTTCTTCTCCCATTCGTGAACAAGATCCCGAGATACTTGAACTCCTCCACTTGGGGCAGGACACCCCCCCTGACCTGGAGAAGGCACTCTACCCTTTTCCGGCTCAAGACCATGGCCTCGGATTTGGAGGCACTGATTGCCTTCCCAGCCGCTTCACACTCTGCTGCGAACCGCTCCAGCGAACCGCTCCTAAGGCCACCAAAACGGTCCCCTCAACACCTTGGCTGCGCCTAGAAATTCTGTCCATGAACGACAATACCATATATTCTGAAAGTGTGGATTCTAAGCTTTCCAGTAATGCCAAACACATGGAAATCAAAGAAGTTGTGTTGTGTGCATTAATAGCATTTTAAGGGTATTTGTAGTCTAGAAGCATAGTAAAAGAAAAATGAACTTAAGCTGCTTTAGCAAAACCAAAAATTATCTTTTGCACTACTAAATATAGAAATTTTCCACCCATTTTTATCAGTTGCATTTATTCGCTGATTAATTCATGTTAAATTAAATAAAAATAACAGTTATTGGAAAATTCTAAACAAGCTAAACCGTAAAAAATAAAGAACAGTTCTCACCAGCTGAGACTTGAGTCCTACCGTTTGAGGCAAAGAGCCGTTCAAAAGAATCAAATCACTAGTAAACAACATCAATACTCTCAGTGGGAGAGACTTAGCTTCCTCCGATCATAAAAGTTGTCTTGCCGTTGTTTTCTTTCCACCGGTATCTTCAGTTTTTCTTTTGAGTGACCCAGTTTTAAGCCACATATTCATTATTATTTTTAACCACAATCCTTTGGAAACAGACTGTGAAGTGAGATTTGAATGAAACTATTCCTAAAGGTCAACGTCTTCCAAAAAGTTACTGAGGTAAATGTAACAGAGTATGCAACGACTAGGGCTGCACTGATTGCAGTTTTCTGGTTGATCGCTGATTGACGATCTTTAAAAATCCTGTCCTGCTGTCTCTGATTTTGGTCATGCCAATTTTTTTTGTCTGAAATGTCACTAAATGTAACAAGAAAGCCACTGAGTTGGTAACAGTGGAGTGACTATTGCTAACAGCGAAGGTACAGATATAACCTGATGGGCCGGTCTGTCAGTCAAACCTCTAACAGGAAAGCAGAAGAAGGCAATGGTTGATTTTTGATCCTTTGCTGAGAAAGAGTGATCAGCTTCACATGTAAGTGAAGCTGATCACTTGCATGCGATGGATGGCCGATGGATATCGGCCATTATTGATTTCCCAAAATTAAGAAAATTGGCACTGATAAATCAGCTCACTTCTCCTCTGCTGCAACCCTACTTAAAACAATTCTTTTTAGCAAAGTTTTTGGCTCATTTTCTTAGATATTAGCTTTATTCTCTTTTAATTATCAATTAATTGAATTATTTTCATCCATTGCAATTCCTTGTTTTATTTTTGTTTTCATTTAAAGATATGAATGGCAATATAAATAAAATCTGATATGAAAATGAAATAAATATGAAAGAAATGTAACTAATAAAAGAAGATGTATTTCTTTATTTCTTAATTCATTATTTTGAGCCCGGTTCCCTTCAACAGGTTTTCTTCCTGCTAAATCCTCATCATGTGCCTATAAAAATTATGGAAAATCTAATTGTTCATATTTAGTAGTGCAGAAGATAATTTTGTGTTTTTGCCAAAGCAACTCAAGTTTATTTCTATTTTTTTTTATCTATGCTTATAAATTACAAAAAAAAAAAAAAAAAAAACCACAACGTTAAAACAACACAACTTCTTTTTTGATTTCCAAGGAAATCGCTGCAGTCCTACCAACTATCCAACTCTGGATCTGACTATTAGTATTTGTTTATTCCCATTAGAGGCTAAGTACAGTAAATAAGGCTCATCTGCAAATTGTACTTTCAAACTAAATCAGCACAAAGAGTGAAGTAGTGAAGTAAAGTGGTAAATGGGAGTTCACTCATGTTTTCATCTTTGTTTTCATTAAAGCAAATGCAGGCTTTTCTTACCGGATGAGCACAGAAACCCCCACATCCTCACAGTTTTTGTAGACGTGCCCCCACGTGTCCTGGATGATCTCCCGTTCGGAGTCGGACAGCGGCTCCGTGCGCTCCGGACGGTCCTCGCAGTCGCCCCCCTGACCCTCCAGCAGCTGTGGAGGCGGCGGAGGCGGCGGCGGAGACTCCCTCCGAGACATCCTCCGGCGGCGCAGCAGCCCGGAGTCTCCAAGCAGCGCCCGGGGGAGGTAGGGAGTCAGGGAGGGGGGGAGGGAGATGGAGAGCTGAGACCCCACGGCGGGAGCTGGGAGGAGAGTCGGGGTGAGAAGAAGGAGCGGAGGAGATGAAGAGGAGGAGGAGGAGGAAAAGGGGAGCCAGAGAGAGCTCACAGCCAGAAAGAGGAAGGAGGAAAAGAAGCTCCTGGTCTCTGAGCTGCCACCCAAACAGCTCCAACTCTCTCTCCCTGGTCTCTCCAACTAACTTAATCCCTCCACCTCTCTTTCCTGTCTCCCTGCGTCCCGCAGTGAGGGAGATGCTGATGCTGCTCTCCCGTCACTTCTCCTCTGCCTATGATCCTCCGCTCCTGCTGAAGGAGGCGGCTGGAGGGACCTGAAGGAATGAGAGCAGGGTCGGGAGGGAAACAGAGAGAGACAGAGGGGTGGAGAGAGCTGGAGAGAAAAAAAAGAAGAAGAAAGAGAGGGGGAGCATTGAGGGTCCCTGGCAACACTCTGTGTTAATCTGTGCACAAATTCATGCACACATATTGACACATGATGGAAACCTGTTGCAAGGAACCGGGTTTGAAATTAAAGAAACAAGAGAAATATGTAATTTTTCTACCATTAGTCATGTTTTTTTTATATTTCATGATATTAAGAATGATAGATTTTATTTACATTGCCCTTTATACCTCTGGATCTCAAAGATTTTAAAAAGCAATTGCAACGGATAAAAACAATTAAATAAATGCATAAATAAGACATTAAAACCAATATCTAAGAAAAATTTTGCTGAAGCAGCATGGCTTTAAGTAGGAATTCACCGATTTATCGGCCAGATGATTTATTTTAAGATATCTGTGATCAGCCGATACTTAAATGTGAAGTCAATCTTGTCTCAGCAAAGGCCTAAAAATCAATTGCTCTCTTCTTTTGCTTTGCAGTGAACGAGGTTTGACTACATTTGTATTCCACAATAATCACCACGCTGTTGCCAATTCAGCAACTTTCTTGCTATATTTAGCGACATTTCAGAAAAAAAAAAAATCTAAGTCGGAATTGGCAGGTCAGACATTTTAAACATCGGCGATCAGCTAGAAAGCTGCAATGTAATGTGATCGTGTTTGCGCTCTCTCATTAAGATCCTGGCTGCAGAGTTTTGTTTTGCTAGGAATCCTAATGAGAAGAGAGTTTCAGGAGTCCAGTCTGGAGGAGACGACGGCATGGACCAATGTTTCATTGTCTGAGAGGAAGATAATTTTATTTGGAAATGTTTCGTAAGTGATATGTCACTTCCTATAGGAAGTCTTCCAAAGGTGGTTAATATGAGAACCAAAAGTGATAGTAATAATAATCATAAGAAGAGCCACATGCATCCAGCCACTAGTGAAAAACAGACGTGGGATGATATGGATGAACAGAGCGAGGATTTTCAAGAAAAAAAATCTCATTTTTGTTGCTAAAAAAAGAATAAAGTCATTTTCTAGACCAACAAAACATAATAGATCATATTTTTATAGAATACATGACTAATTGTTGAATGATTTTATCACCTGAGCTGTCGTTTTCTCCAGCTCCTCCAGAGTAACAATGGACCTTTTGGCCATGTAGGTTCTGGTTAGCAGCCATTTCCTGATAGGTTTAGGAAGAGTAGAAAATGGAAAAAAAAACAGGATTAATAATAGTAATCGTACACAGTATTAGTATACATGCTTTTACCTCTTCAGGTGCAATTAAATATTTAAACAAAATGCAACATTATCCGTCCTCTGTCTTCTCTACAAAAATGTATGTTGGAGAAAAATGGATATTTGAGTCTATAGAGAGAAAAATAAACTCACACTGAAAAATCTAAACCTGGCCATTTTCTTGACATGTCCATGAAAAAACAACTAGATTAATTCAGATCTGCACAGGAAAGGACAATCTGCGTAGATCTGTGCAGCTAGAAGCTACTCTGTATCACATTGAAACACCAGGACCCATTTGTTCCAAAATTAAAGTTACTTTTCTTGCACTTCTTGTGAATCTGTAGATATGATAACTAAATATATAACTTAAATGTCCTTCACATTAATGATAGAAACAAGTATCGCTTGTCAAAAGAGGGACTTTTTTACTCCTTTATTATGGGTTTTTTTTTTTTTTTTTTTACAATAGTTTTGTATGTAATACTGTGTTTGGCTGGAAAATGACCACCTTCCATCTCCTTGGTTCTGTGAGAATCCAGCAGATTTCTGAGCCGTTCCACAGACTGATTTGAGGCATTAGATGCTCTGAACCAGAACTCATCCAAAGACGCTGCCTTACAGGCTGTACATCTGATCAAAGAATCACTGCTAAAAATGTTATTTCTCCGGCCAAATTTTCACGTTCTGAGTTTTATAGCTTCTGTCACAGCGACTTAGAATCCTCACTCACACAAATTAAGGTTTTAATGGAAAATTAAAATACCTCTGGCCCCCTCTGTGACCTTTTATGTGATTTTATTTTCTTGAAAGGTATTTGTTTGTGTGTTTTTATGCTCAAGAGGAGCCAGAAAGGACTAATGCCATCTGAAAAGTTTAAATAATATTAGAGATGGAAGTGACAAATGGACCAGAAGAGCTAATATTAGGTGAGTATATGCAGCTGGGGAAGGGGAACTGAGGGAAATGTGAAAGATAAACCTAACCGAAAGAAACAATGAGCATAAACAAATTAAAATGGCAGGAAATGAGCAAATAAACATAACAGAAGTGATCAAAACAGAAAAAACATAAATTAATTTAAAACTCTTAACAGCTACGCATATCAATAACCTCTATTATAGTGGGTAAATTAAGGATTTAAAAACAAGTCTTATTTTTAAATGCAGGATTCATATGCAAACAAAATAAGGGACAAAACATCCAATTTAAAGATCTCTCATACTTTCAAACAATAAAATATTAAATATTAGCAGTCGTATTTGACGATAAACAAAACTAAGGGTTGATGAATTTGTGACTAAAATGTGTTAACACAGTGCAAGCCAACAAGTTATGTAATTAAAACAAAGATTTATATAATTTACAAAAAGATTTCATGTCCTAAAGAAGTCAGAAATTTAAATGAGATTAATTTTATCACAGAAGTCAGGGAGGATAGTTCAGAATTAGGTTCTGTATAGATTATAAATTAGTTAAACCAATCTGAGGTCAGATATTTAAATTAATCTGTGTTTCTTCCATCAGATTCTCCCCTCTGAATTTCCTCCTCTCAAGCTACTAATAAATAAAAGTTGCAAGTAAATCCCCCAAAAACACAGGTCCTACTTAAACTGCATATTAAAATGTATTTTCACAAACTTAATTTGGAAATTTAGTAAAACTAAAAACAGCATCACAAATTTGTGAATTTAAGGTAGAATAATAAGCAAAATGCTGCACTTTGTAAACACTGTGCAGTTTTATAACTTTAGTTTAAAAAAAACAACAACACTTTTAACATTTTGCACTTTTGCAGTATAATAATTCTATTAAATTATTGGGTTGTTTTTTTTACTCATTTTTTTTAGCTAAAAATAATACAAATATTCATACATTTCTCCACTGTGGGACAATAAAAAATATGTATATTGTATTCTAAATAGTAATAGATGAATGGAAGAATAGGTCCTGATGGTTTAAAAAATTAAAAACAGATCAAACTGATTTAAAAACCATAAAATTCCAACAATATTTTTTCAAAACCCAAAGCTTCATGACAGAAAATGCAGTGGTATCAAGTGGATTGTCCAAAAGCAACCAGTGACCAGTATAGATGTCAAACATTTCTGTGTAAATTATACCTGCCACTGGAAAATGCCTGACAAAAAAATAAAATAAATAAAAAGAGAAGCAATGTACAGAATTGTATAAATTGCTGCCTTGACAACAGTACAAGTGAGGAGTGGAGGATGCTGCTGCTGCTGACAGGTCTATTATGCCACAAAAGCAACTGGAGAAGCCAACAATTGGGAGAGGGAGCTGTCACAGCGGTTTGCAAAATGGCAGATTTCTGCACAACACCAAAGGGTGTCACTCTGTCACTCCTCAAGACAACAGGAAAAATAAATTCCACATCTGCCTCCAGTAATACCAGATTTACACATGTACAGTTTAAAGTTTTGACAGTGTTGTATTTCATGACAGTTGACTATTTTAATTGAAACGAAGCAGACAAAAATATGGCAGGTTGACACTTTTGCACACGGAGAACAAGTTGAAGGTCACTGTACTTGCACTGTGCAGGGCTACACCTGTTATTGAAATATAGGCAGCATAAATAATGCAGAAGGTTGTTTATAGGCTTCGATTTTTACATTACAACTCATCAGATTTTACTTTTTAATGCTGCTGTCCTTCTCTGATAGCTGTGCAACAAGTGTAATGAGGCAAATGAAGCAAATTTACAACAGAGAAAGGTCTCCAGGTTGTAATGCACAGCTGAATGGAAATAGCAAATGCTAAAAGATATCCTGCGGATTTCAAAGTGTGAACACCCCTTTAAATACGTGACGTTTTTGTACCTTTAATGTGACAGATAGGGGTGTCCAAAGCTTTTGTCACAGTGGCCAAAGTTGTGAAGGCAAAAGTATATGTGGGCCAAGAAAAAAAAAAGCAAATAAAGTAGTCAATTTTGTCTATTGTTTTGTTGGAAAGGGGTATCATTCATTGTAGATCCCCAACTACGTTTGCTGTATTAAAAGAAAGGGATCTATTTTTCAAATGACTCTGGGCTCGATTGAACATATTTATTTAAAGTTATAAGGAATAGGATTTGAGTCATTTTCTTTCGAAACACTTGCTGTCTGTAACCAAGTTTAATAAATTACGCTCTATTTAACGTAATTTAATGTTCTATTTTTTACAAAAGCTTGGTATAAAAAGACATTTGTGTTGTACTTAACATCTTCCATCGTAAAAAAGATATGCCCGTATTAATTTTACACTGATTATAAATAAAAAGTAAAGTGTTTAACAGGAACATTTCGTCCGTTGAGTTTACAGTAAAGAAACTTCGAATCACCATGACAACTGGTCTGGTAATATTTGATGAATGGTTCTCTTGCTCCCCCTTGTGGCCAACTGCATGTAGTGCCACTTAAAAAGTTGTGCTTTAGGGTTTCATGTTTTGTAGTTCCAGGTTTGCAGACGCAAATGGATACGTTTTGCAATTTTTAAGGATGAGAAATTGTAAATTCGTCAATTTACAACTACTTAATAGAAAGCAGAAAAAAGCATTTTTTCTTCTATTAATGGTGTTTTTTCTGCTTTCATTTTAACATCTCAGTAATTCAGCCTACATTTAGCAACATACAAAGTATAGGGAGAATTAAGATCTTACAAACAAACAGTTTGCACAAACACTGATAAAAGTGTTAGTTTTGCATCCCAAGAGGACTGTACTGTCAAACATGGCGGTGGCAGTATCTTGTCTCTGTTGCTACCAGTGATACTGGTGCATTTCATGTGGTTATAAAAAGTTTCCTGTCAAAGTACCGCCTAGATGTTTGAAACATGGACTTCAATTGTGTGCCCAGGACGAAAATCTCAAATAAACATCAAAGCTGGTTTAGAATTTTGAGAAACAAGACTCTGGGCCTGACATCATCTGCAGCCTTTACTGTCTCTAAATGACACGGCAGACTCAGCAAAAAAGACGTCTCAAAATAAGTTATGTGTCTGGTGCTTATTTAGGTTAAAATAAGTTTATTTATTCACTAAAATTACTGAGCGGCAGAGTATCCAGAAATTTTACTCAGAATGGCAATATAACATTATAGTGTGGTAAAACTACTCCTAATAGTATTCTCCCCCAAAAAATGTAACTAGTTGCTATCCACCTCTGTTTTCTCGTGCGGTAACTATCAAACTTTTAGCATACAATTTCACTATTTCTTCTTTAACCAATCATGACACAGCAACGGACTTTGACAGCCAATCAGGATATGGATTGGCATTATGGGCGTTTCGTTTGGCGGTGCGGCGCATCCATCCTCCCGGTCCGGGTAGAGTTCGGTTGAGAAGGTGCTGGATGGTGGTGGGGGGTGTACCACTGATGAGAGAGCGGCCGAAGGAAAGGTACGCTTTAGTACGCGCTGAAGGACTGTAACGTTAATTCACTGGAAACCGACCAGAAACATCGGGGCAGAGTTCCATCCATCTCCCGTGTGCGGTAAGTTGCGGAGAGAAGCCCATTCCAGACGTTGTTTTTTTTTTTTTCTTTCTGGGATGTAGCGGCTAGCAACAGCCTCCGTTAACGTTAGCTAGCGGATTATTGTGCCATGACTTTTTAATGATGGAGGACCTGCAGCTTTGCTAATGTTAGCTGGCAACGCAAAGCCTGCGGCTTATTTCTAGCTTTAAAAAAATATTATTTTTGCTTAAAGAATAAGTTAATTGTTTAAGAGCCGGTGTGGTCGCGACGTGGTCATTGTCCTTGTTTTTATCCTGAGCCAGACGTCTTTGAGCCACCCACACCCATGATGGGATTTGCAAGAGGAGGCTGAACAATTCATCCTTAACTCCTGTTTTTTCCTCGGTATTTTCTACTTTATTTTTTATATCTGGCAATCTTATTAATTATGGTGATAACCCCCCTCCAGCTGGATCCAACAGTTGAATTTGACTGGAAATAAACGGAGTTCTCGCAGGCATCATCTGTGATCTGAGGCAACTTTGAGCTAACGTTAGCGAGCTAATTTAGCCGCTGCAGCTGTTTGGCCTGTCCAGGGAGAAGATAAGGCCGGGGAGAGATGTTTTTATTCATAGCCAACCTTTTTTAGATGCTAAACATTTTTACTTTGGTGCAAAAATTAACAGTATATTTGTACCGTTGCGTAGAAACATGTGAGATGACATTGACTGAGGGGGGATGCTGGCAGACAATAATCAAAAGCCAAACTGATCCACCATCGTGTGACCTGACCCAGATTAATATCTGACCCCTGCCTCATTTCAACATGGGATCAGGCTGCATGTTAGAATATATGACCATGCTTTTTGATATAGCTGAGAATTATATTACAAACGCAAATGCAAGCTAAACCCTTTTATAAACACTCAAATTTAAACACTCGCTACACATGTTAAATGTTTGTTAATCAGGAATGAGTTTTTAGTTTGATTTAATGATTTTATTGTTGATAAATGAAAAATATTTTAACATTGAAAGGAATTGTAAAGTTTTCTTACTTTGTAAAAGTGTAAAAAGTAATCTTCATAGTTTGATTGCAATGTTACCGTGGTTACATTGTGACTCCATGACTTCAGTTTGCCCATAAAAGCATCTCAGCAAGTAATAATCAATTATCTCTGCTTGATTTAAGCTTTGCCTCTTCTCCCAGATTCAATCACATCTGGATTAAAATGCTGTTATTGGTGCTGATATTCTGAGCAGAACCCTAAGAACCTTAGGGTTAAAATAGGAATATAAATCATTTTATCATTATATTTTACCACCAAACGTCTTATAATACACTGGGGGTAACTACCTGAAATGCAATGAAATTCTAGACTTTCCTGGACTTTATTCTTCAAGAATCCAATCATCTGCAATTAAATGTGACCTGTTAAACCACAGGTGTCAAACTCCAGTCCTCAAGGGCCGCTGTCCTGCAACACTTAGATGTGCCTCTGCTGCACCACACCTGAGTAGAATAATTAGGTCATTAAGGCTCTGGAGAACTGATCTACACAAGGAGGAGGTAATTCAGCCTTTTCATTCCAGTGTTTTGTACCTGTGCACATCTAAAAACTGCAGGACAGCGACCCTTGAGGACTGGAGTTTGAGACCGCTGTCTTAAACTGACCTTTGGCAGATTTGATCTAAATCAAAGCAGCGTCTTCTTTAGTGTGAGCGATAAATTGAAGAACTTTAATTTTCTCCTCCCTGCAGGTTGCCCCTGATTGCCGTGCTTCTGGTTTTCCAGCAGTAATGTCGCAGAGGAGTGGGCAGGATGACCCGGAGCGGTACCTCTTCGTGGACCGGGCCGTCGTGTACAACCCGGCAGCTCAGGCGGACTGGACCGCCAAGAGGCTGGTGTGGATCCCGTCGGAGCGCCACGGCTTCGAGGCGGCGAGCATCCGCGAGGAGCGCGGGGATGAGGTGGTGGTGGAGCTCGCCGAAAACGGGAAGAAGGCGGTGGTCAACAAGGACGACATCCAGAAAATGAATCCGCCCAAGTTCACCAAGGTGGAGGATATGGCTGAACTCACATGCCTGAACGAGGCGTCGGTGCTTCACAACCTGAAAGACCGATACTACTCCGGCCTCATCTATGTAAGTACAAGGAGAATTAAGATCTGATGGACATATCAGGGTAAGATTTCATGGAATCAGTGCAATCCGCTTTACCACGCTTGGATAATAACTGTATGATTTGCTTCTGAGCTGGTATTGCTTCCAGCTAGCACTACGGAATAAAGTGGATATAAATTATAAATGGATAGAATAGCATGCTGTCTGCTTCCTGATATGGATTCTTTTAGGATGCTTCTTTTTTTACCCAGAATGCTCTGGTAGACAGACACCCTGGTTGCTGCTCAGGACTCAGAGGGGATTCAGCTCCCATCTGACCCTGGGGCAGCAGCAAAAAGAGCATCTCTTGTTTTCTGTTTGCGGTTTTTTTAATCTCCTTTTCCAGCTGATTTCATAGGTGCTCTGTTCAGGATAACTGGCCTTTAAAGCAATTTATGTAATCTGTAAAAATGATCAATTCCCTCTAGATTTTTCCATCAGTGTTCAAATAAAACTGGTCAAAGATGGAAAATATTCTTTTAACATTCCCTCTGGTATTAACACTATTTTCAGAGGAATATGGACTTTGAAAATAACTTGAGGAACTATTATTTATTAGTTATTATTACTATTATTGCACTCCAAATATGAATATTGCAATATGAATATTGCACACGTCGATATTGATATGACGATATAATTGTAATATATCGTTCAGCCGTGATGGATACGATCACTTTTTCTGGTTTTATTTTTTATTCTATTTTTATCTGGTTAATCATTTCTAGAGCTGCATGATTTCAGGATTGTATGTAATTGGGACGCTACTGCTAAAAATAGAGATGATGTTGATTATGATATATTTTCCAGACTTTGTCCAGCTGGTCAAATACATTTTTTCCCCACAGCAGCATCCTGGATTAAATAGAGTATTCCTTTGCTATTGTGAGGATTTAAAGTCAGAAATTGCTGGGATAATTTGTATAATAGTTCATTTATTTAACCACAAACATTGCCTCAAGCATTTTACAAACATTTCCAACTTATATCCAGAATTCCACAGTCCAGTCCAATCACACTGACAGATTAAAAGTCAGTTGCTTTCATCCCACCTGGACTCAGCAGTTAATCTCAGCTTATTATGCAAACTGGGAAAATGTTTTCCATCTCAAAGTCCAGCTGATTGCAGGGAGGCTCTGACTTTGCAGCCATTTCTCCTCCCGAACAATCATCTGTTGACGCTTAACAAGCTCTCTCAGCTCTGGTCCATTTCTGCATAAACATCAGACTGTAACAGCTCAGCATTCGATATGAAACACTAGAGTCTAAAAGGCTGTCATATCCCACATAATCTGCTGATTTCCCCCGTGATTACGAGCCACTAAATGCATTCCTGGAATAAAATGGACATGAAGCAGGTTGTACTCTAAATGCTTTTTGCTGTACTTGTCAAAAGACTTTATATTTTAAAGAGATTATTGTTTTGTTTGCAGCCTAAAGGCTCTTCTGGCATGTC